>NW_020664543.1:27517851-27592667 GCF_002925995.2 Terrapene triunguis
TGTGCCTATGCAAACAAGATCAGCCCCTGGAGTTCTTTTCCACACTCTCCATAATTCACCACCAGATGTCAGGGTAGAGCTCATCCTGACTCTGCTTACACAAAGGTACACTCACCAGAGGTCCCCTGTGTGCCCTCAGGGTCTTGGGTGAGTTCGGGGGTTACTGGTTCCAGGTCCAGGGTGACAAACATATCCTGGCTGTTGGGGTAACTGGTTTCTCCGCTTCCTTGCTGCTGTGAGCTATCTATGTTCTCTCCATCCTCATCTTCCTCGTCCGCCGAACCCGCTTCCCTGTTTCCAGAGAGGGACTGATAGCACACGCTTGGGCTAGTGGTGGCTGCACCCCCTAGAATGGCATGCAGCTCCGCGTAGTAGCGGCATGTTTGCGGCTCAGCCCCGGACCTTCCGTTTGCGTCTCTGGCTTTGTGGTAGGCTTGCCTTAGCTCCTTAATTTTCACGCGGCACTGCTGTGCGTCCCTGTTATGGCCTCTGTCCTTCATGGCCTTGGAGATCTTTTCTAATGTTTTGCCGTTTCTTTTACTGTTTCGGAGTTCGGCGAGCACTGCTTCATCTCCCCAGATGGCGATCAGATCCCGTACCTCCCGCTCGGTCCAGGCTGGAGCTCTTCTGCGATCCTGGGACTGGGACTGGGACTCCATCATGGTTACCTGTGCTGATGAGCTCTGCATGGTCACCTGTGCTCTCCACGCTGAGCAAACAGGAAATGAAATTCAAACGTTCGCGGGGCTTTTCCTGTCTACCTGGCCAGTGCATCTGAGATGAGAGTGCTGTCCGGAGCGGTCACAATGAAGCACTGTGGGATAGCTCCCGGAGGCCAGTAATGTCGAATTCCGTCCACACTAACCCAATTCCGACCCCCTAAGGCCGATTTTATCGCTAATCCCCTTGTCGAGGTGATGTTAGGAAACCGGTTTAAAGGGCCCTTTAAGTCGAAAGAAAGGGCTTCGTAGTGTAAACGTGTCCAGGCTTAAGTTTATTTAACGCGGCTAAAGTCGACCTAAACTCGTAGTGTAGACCAGGCCTTGAATAGTACTGTTTCCTGTAATCCACTGTAAATATGATTTCACAACATTTATTTTATCTTATTTAAAAATGGTGTTTTTATTACTATTATCGCTTATTACTTATGGTGTCCTCAGTGCTATTTAAATGAGGGGTATAATAGTGTGGAGCTGGTGAAAGAGATCCTTCCCTTTCCCTTCCTTTCTCCTTTCTCCCTGCTACTCTGCACAAACCTGATTGGCTGCAGGGGTGGGGAGGGCAGTCAAATACACAGAATTAACTCTGACCCTTGGGAGGGTTTGAGTGAATGAGCAGAGGAGGGGCAGGACAGGAACCAGCCTAGGAAATTCAGAAAGAAAACAAAGAAAGGAGAAAAAGCTCTGAGGAGGAGAGCCAGCTACTTGCAGAAGGGGTCTCTTGTAAACTCTCAGCCTAGAGCTGACAGGACAGCTGAGACCACATAACCAACACACCATTCTGAGCTCACGCCACACACCAGTGCCAGACCAGAGTACACAGACATGTTGGACTGACCCAAGGAGGGAGGAGATTGCATTGGCATGGAGCAGAGTGCATCTAGCTAGATGTGAGGGCAAGAATGTGTGTGAGCTGTATGCTGTGCCAGGGGCAAGGGAGTCTGCATAACCCCTACAAGATCCTGACCTGGGTTTGCTCCTGGCTCTGTCTGTCTTAGAGAAAAGTATTCTTCTATTATTAACCCCTGGAACAAGCTACACGCTTAACTCTGACCCTCCTAGAAGGGGCCGTTGGTGTTGATGCCGGGACCCTTGTTGGATTGAAATAGTAATTAATGCATTTATGGTATGGGAAAGCATAGTTCAGAACTGACCCTGGATTTGGCCTGTCCAATAGAAAGAAATATGTCTCTCAGCTAGCCTGCTAAGGCTGTGCTAATTGAAACACATCTGTTAAATTTACAAGGTCTGTGTTAATTGTACCAGCACATCCCGAGATGAAGAGTCTGTTCTGAAAGTGATAAGACAGACTAGTAAAAATAACTGCTGCCACAATTGTTTTCCGGAATGCAGCAATAAGATTTGTTAACTCCCACCCTTTGCATTTTTATCTTGCTTGTTTTCTTTTCCTGTGTTGCAAGTGGTATGGACAGATCTAGTGAAGCCTATCATGCCCCAGTAATTATAGAAGGGTTATGTTAAAGGATAGATAACATATTTCTTATCACATCTACATTTTATTAAGTGAAATAGAGTGTGAATGTATGTTTGGTTTCAATGGGTCATAAAAGGTTGGAAGTGCCAGCTTTAGAATTATAACCCCCAGGATCATTTGGCTGAAGAAATGCATTGAATGAGATAGCTGGATGACCCCAAGGGCAAACCAGAATCCACTCCCAAGCACCCCAAGGACAGGGGAGCCGAAGAACCAAAGAACAAGATAGCACAGCCATGACAGTTGGTTGTTATCTGCGTGATTGACCATCACTGCCAATGTGAGAACAGTGATTAATAATCACTTCAAACGTGAGAACAGCATGACAAAGCAAATCCTATAGACTTGAATGAGGATAAATCCTTATAAAAACAGGCCCTGAAGACTTGAGAACTTTGAGTCTGGTTCTGCAACCAACCTCCAGGAGCATCAGATGCGCATCTGACAAGACTCAGCTCCATCCTCATGTCCAGGCCACCTGGCCAGTGACTTGGCACGAGCAACCTTTAGGCTGGTAACTATAACAATCTTGCAGAACTTGCGTGTGTGGGTGGGTGAATGAATGAGAGAATGAGTGAAACATTATAGCTATTACCAATTGCTTACTCTGACTCTCTTTGTATTCACAATAAACATGGCATCTTGCCTTATCCCGTTTAATAAGGTTTTTCTTTTCTTGGTATAACACCCTGTCACTGAATGCTCTACTCACTGCTGTAGCGCCTCCTTGTGGCCCCTCTGGGAATTAACTCACAACCTGTCTGGCACCCCATGGTGTCTCTCTCTCTCTCTGGAGTGAGTACCCTCTTCATGGCTTGGCCCTCTCCCAGGGCCGGCTCTAGGCAGCAGCAAACCAAGCACGTGCTTGGGGCGGCAGAATTCCAGGGGCGGCAGAATTCCAGGGGCGGCATTCCAAGTTTGTTTGTTTTTTTGCTTGGGGCAGCAAAAACCTAGAGCCGGCCCTGCCCTCTCCAGCTAGGTCACTATAGTCCTCCCCTTCTGGGGTATCAAAGTCCCACTGGCTGATCTGTCTCAACGACTCTTCTGCTCCACTGCCCAGGCTGGGCCACTTCCCCAGCAGCTGATAGGGGAACCCAGGCCCACTCATTACTCTGGGTTACAGCCCAGAGACCCTACACCCAGCAGCCAAGGTCTACACTGTCCCAAACCTTGCTGCTGTTTCCTTGGGCTGCTTCCTACTTCACCTCTATCAGGCCCCTTCTCCAGATACACCTTTCTCTCAGGGCAGGCCCCCAGGACTTCTATTCTCCCCCTGGTTTCCTTCTTTCCCTTTCTAAACCCACAGAGTGACTGCTGGCATTCACACTTCCTGGTTTTATAGCAACTCAGCCTGTCCCTGCTCCGCTGAGCTTCATTATCAGCCCTACTCTCCCACAGGTGCATCCTCTCAAGGGTTAATTGGCCCTTTCTCTCTACTCAGGCCTTGTATGGGTTGGACACCCCATCACAGACCCCTTTCCCAACTCTGGGAACCTGACTATAGAAAATAATAACGGAAAAAAAGTGATGCTAGTACCTAAGGAATCACATCGCATGGTGTTTTATAGTACAACATTTCCCATGTTTTTTTAATTATGATTTGGTAATTTACCATTTTTATTTTAAAATTCTAGTTCTTTTTATTTTTGCTATAGAACAAGTCTATTCTTTGTTATCAAATGACTTCAGGGGTGTAGGGTTTACTGGGTTGCCACCATAATTTCTTCCATTTCCTTTGATCCATCAATGAAGAGTGCTTTTCTCAATCATTATTTTGCCTCTCTCTTCAGTACTCTCAGGGCTGGTCTGCATTGGAAAATGTTACCACCTACAGGTGTAGTTATACTGGTAAATTCCCCATGTGGAAACTCTTATTCCAGAATAAAAAAAACCCACACTCATATACTGGAATCACAATGTCAATGTAGGTGGTTATACCAGGGTAACTATATCTGTTTAAAGTCACACATTAGCTTAGACCAGTGTAACTTTCCTGTGCAGACAGGATCTTAGGCCCAGACCCACCAAGGGACTTAAGTGTTGCAATGCTTAGTGTTGCAACCCCTAACTTTTAGGCATCTAGAAAATCCCTGGAACAGCAAATGGAGCCACAAGGCCTGAGTTAGGTGTTTAGATTTCTTATATAATGAATGGGGAGAGATATGAACCTAAGAATGGGATCTACAAAAGGTTGCGCCTTCCCATCTAAGCCAGCCAATGGGAGATGCAAATGAGCAGGGTGTACAGCAGGTCCCTGGTATACATCGAGATTGTGTTCTTGAAAAGGGCAACTGTCAAGGTTCCTTCCCCACTCTGAACTCTAGGGTACAGACGTAGGGATCCGCATGAAAGACCCCCTGAGCTTATTTCTACCAGCTTAGGTTAAAAACTCCCCAAGGCACAATTCCTCTCTTATACCTTGGATTAAGTAACGCTGCCACTACCAAGTGATTTAAACAAACATTTAGGGAGGGCCACTTGGAGCCCTACCTTCCCCGAATATCCCCCCAAGCCCCTATATCCCCTTTCCTGGGGAGGCTTGAGAATAATATCCTCACCAATTGGTGCAGGTGAACACAGACCCAAACCCTTGGATCTTAAAACAATGAAAAATCAATCAGGTTCTTAAAAGAAGAATTTTAATTAAAGAAAAGGTAAAAGAATTACTTCTGTAAATTCGGGATGGTAAGTACTTTACAGAATAACAAAAGACTCAAGAACACAGAGGATCTCTCCTCTAGGCAAAACCTTAAAGTTACAAAACCCGGCATAAACCTCCCTCTTACACAAAGGAAAACACAAGCCAAAATAAAAGTAAACTAACGCATTTCCTTGCTAAGTACTTACTAACTTTATAGGAGCTGCATTGTTCCGATTCATGTCAGTCCCGATCGGCGTATCCATCGTTTTCAACTTACAGTACAGTACATACTGCAAATGATGGATATGCGGATTGGGACCGACGTGAATCGGAACACCCCTATTGATGAGCGACAGATATGTGAAACAAAGGATAAGGGGGAGACTTATACCAGGGACCCCCTGTATCCTAATTGCTGCCCTGTCACAGTCCAGGTTGCAGGGACATGTCTTTCTCTGCTTGCAATTCACAACTGGGAACTATACTCCTGGAGTTAGGCAGCTTAGGTGCCAAAGTGGTTTCCTGTGAGAATAAGGGGCCTCCCTTACCCCATGCAAGGAGGTGGTGCCCACCTTATAAGTTGTAACTCAGTGGTGGGAGACCTGGGTTCAGTTCTTCCCTCTGTCGGAGAGGGGAAAAAATGTTTCAACAGGTGTGTTTTAACCACCAGACTGATGGGATGTCCAGAGGTGGGTCTCCTTCAATCTCCTGATGAAGCTGTTCCACGTTGGATAAACACTTAAAGAGTCATTAGGCCAAAAACAGAGAGTTTGAGAATAACTGTAGAGTCTAGTCCTAGGAGAAGAGAAACCCAGCACCCCCCTGCTTCAAGGACTCTTTAGTTATCCAAAGTAGAACAGCTTAAATAGCAGAGACTGACAGTGACCCAAATCCGAATACCCTGTAGCCTGCTGGTTATGGCACTTACCTGAGAGGTGGGGGAGACCCCTATTCAGCTCCTTTCTTCCCACACATCAGGTAGAGAGGGGAATTGAATCTGGGTCTCCCACAGCCCAGATGAGTTCTCTAACCACTGGGGTAAAAGTTAGGTGAGTAACACCACTGTCTTCTATAGCCAGAGTCTGAATGGGACCAGATTCAGTTGGCAGCCTCTGAGCACGCCTACCAGATCAGCCTCCACAGGCAGGATTGGTGGCCCTTCAGCTGCCTGGCTTTCAGCTCCTTCCTCATCTGCACTCCAGTGCAGGAATCCCGGAGCTGAGACCCGCCTTGCTGAATTCCCTGCCCCCCCTCCATTAAATATGGAGTAATAATAAATGAGTGAGGTGGAGAGGGCCTGATCCTGCATGTGAATTGTCATATTGGTGTCAAGGGGCTGCTGTTGCAGCTAAGGACTGCTGGGCAGAAGGTTGCTGGGGGGGCTTGCAGGGGGGTGTCTCTGGCTTGAAGCGTCTGCACAGGCAGCAGGAAAATGGCACCATTTGGGCTTTTTGCTCCCCCTGCGTTTCCTTTTGTGGAAGGAGCTGGGGTTGGTGTGAAGGAAACGCATGATTTATCAGAACCCAGCTTGACTGAGCTCCCAGAAATCCGCTCCCTGCTCTGGGAGTGCAGGCTCCTCCTCTCAGCGCTGTTGCACCAGTACTTAGCACAACAGCGACCCTGCCGCCGCCTCCCGTTAGCCCACAACAGCTTCCTGCAGCCCCACCCTGAGCCCGCCGCAGACTTTGTACTTAAACGCGTTCATTAAACTCATAGGGTTCATTGCAGCTCCTAAGTATGGAATTTCTCCAAAGGCTGGGACTAGCCTTGTGGGGTAGCCCCCGTCTCTTCCGACCTCAGCTCTTGAGCCAGCCACTCCAGGTAGGTGAGTGCGGGGAAAGTACGGAGCGGCGAGTTCTATGGGCCCGGCTCCACCAACGTATCAGAGCCAGGTCTCTCCCCCGGCCCCACGTGCCACCCTGTGTGCCTCCCCCCAGGCCCGCCTGCTGCCCCCGAGCGATTTAAAAGGACCTGGGCCGCCCCCCTCTCCCCCCAGCCTCCAGCGCCAGAAGCACAGCGGGACTAAAACAGCTTCCTGCCCACCCACTCCGCTCCGCTCCCCGAACGGCCAGCACGTCTCTGCTGCGGACCCTGTGGGAGGAGGGTGTCTCCCCGATGCCCCTGCCCGTAGCTGCTGCCAGAGGGTGTGTGGGTTGCTTTCGGGAGCCTGTGCTGCCCGAGGTAAGCGCCAACCCCCTGATCCCCTCCTGCACCCCAACCCCCTCCCAGAGCCAGCAACCAAACTCCCTCCCAGAGCCAGACCCCTCACCCCTCCCGCACCCAAACTCCCTCCCAGAGCCTGAACCCCTTTCTGCACCCCAACCCCCTGGTCCAGCCCAGAGCCTGCACCCAGCACCCAAACTCCCTCCCAGAGCCGTGGGGGGTGGGACTTGGACCCGTTCTGGGTACCACCAAACATTATCCAAACCTGCTGCTAGTCAGGAAGGTGATGTCTTAATAAACAGCCTCCGGGATCCTGAGATCTGGCAGCCCCTAGGAATCTGCTCCCTGGTGAATGGCCTGTGGGAGGGGTCTGAACTGAGCTGACAGCAATGAGTTGCTACTGGCTCTTTCCAGGATCTGATCAAGGGGACAAACTGGAGGATTCAAGAGGGGAAACAGGGAGGGACAGAAAGGCTCTAGGGAGCCTGGCTGACTGCAGGAGCCCCAGACAATAGCAGCTGTGAAACTGAAAAGAATGTTATACTATCAGAAAGTATACTATTGCATACAGATAATTTGTAAAGTAATGTGAAGTATAGACTGATCCAGTATTACAATTATACGTTTATTTATTGGAGTGTGCAACATGCACTTGCCACAGATTAACTTTATTTAATACAGACAACCATAACTGATATTATAGAAAAATCAATATACATGAACGTGAGACTAAGGTAAGTACCGGAAAGTGGTTTCCTGCATTGTTCATACTTACAATCTTGCATTATGCATGCTCACAACTTTATGGGGAGCATTGAAAATTGAGATGGAAGGGAAAGTAAGTTAAGTACATCCAAAGGGAGGTCCTGGTTCAGTTTACACTATCTGGGGAATCTGATGAACTGAAGAAACAAGAACTGAGTGTGGTATTTTTTTTAACCTTTTTTATGGTAGCGATAAGGATATATACACCCTTATTTGATCCTTAACCTTGATTATAATAAGGTCAATACTCATTCCTGTCCATATATGGCCTTTGGGGTGTCCATAATTAAGCATCAACCCTTAATATTCGTGACTGACATCAGTCATTGAATAATAATTTCTATATGTAAATATGGTTTAACTGTCTAGATACTGAATAGCAACCTCATTGCAGAATTCTGCAGTGTGCTGTATCCTTTGTGGTCTCTTGTTTGTCTTTTGAGATTGAGAGTGCAGAATTTATGACCCAGGGTTATCTCTTTAGCTAAATCCCAGCCTTTAGCATAACTACTCCCACAAAGCCTGATACTAATACCACAAGCGCTTAATCATAGGAAGCCTAGTAACCCCATTATTTGATCTCTTACTTGCTGTTACAGCTTTCATAACCTCTATTAAACATGCTTGACAAAGGAATTATATGGTACCCAAAACTACAAACGCTCCAAGATCAGGTCACAGGTCAATGGTCAACAAAAGAGACAGTGATTCCTGGAAGAAAATATTATGCAATAAACAGAATATGAATGCAAACTATGCACATTGTCAAACTGCAATGTATACACATGTGAAAACTTTGACTCATATGACCTAACTCAAACACATTCACCTCCCTCCCAATCAAAATACTTAGGACATTTGTCTATATGTTCATAAAATTTTGAACCTTTAATGAAAATGTTTCATTCATGTTGAAAGCATGTAACAGTTTTCAATTTGTGGCAGACAAATGCTCAACAACTTGAGAACCTGACATCTGAATATGAAACTTATTACCATGGGACATTTCACCAATCTCCGTATACCACTGCACTGATAACGTAGTTGTTGCTAAAGTATGTTTTCACCATAGTCTTGTCCTTGGACTTTTTAGGTGCCCTCTATTCCTATGTGTGTGTGGTAAGTACGGATTGAAAAGTTAACCTTTAAAGTCCACAAAAATGCAAGCCTCCCTTTGGCTGGTCAGATGGAGATGTCACTTATCCTCTCCTCACCCCTAAAACAGGGGAACTACCATCATATTCTGTTAGTGTCTTGACCCACAGCAACACTTCTCTGCCTCCCACTGCCCCAGGACTTCTTTGTCTGACACCCAGCAGCACCATTTCCCTGACTGCCCACGCCCCTGCTTCCTGGAGGCTTCTTCTCTGCCCAAGACCCAGCAGCACCACTTGCCAAACTTTGCCCTCCGCTGCCTCTTGCCGCCCTGGGACCCTCTGTCTGCTCTGGGGCCATACATGAAGGCAGGGATCAGTGGCAGGGGAGGTTTCTGTCCTCAGCCCTGAGATTCTCACACAATGCTTTGTCCGCATGCCTACTCTGAAAATTGCTGCACTGGAGGAGCTTCTTGCATCACTGTGACAGCTCCTCCTGCAGACACTACAATCCCATGACCTGCAATCAGCTGTAAGAGCTGGCAATGCTGCCTTCCCCTAAGTGTTCAGAGGATACTCCCCCTACCCACCACTAATCCCAGGTTAAAGGAGCTGCCATTTTACCCCACTGTCAGTGACTGGGATGTGAGCCATTGTGCCTAGTGGTTAGAACCAGAGTTAGGCTTATAGTAAGAGCCAGAGTTGCCAGGAATCAGAGCCCAGGGTCAGATCCTGAGTTAGAAGTCAGGCATTGGAGCTAAGGGTCAAGATCATATCACCTAGAGTAAGTCAAGGCAGGAGCAGGAACAAAGGGGGAAATAAGGCAGGAGAAAGGTGGGAATCAAAGCTGGGAACCAGTGGGTGCAGGAGCTACCACAACCATGGGCAATGCTTCAAGCAGCCACTGAACTGCTGCTGCTGGGCTTAAGAGCCAGTCTGCTGACTTTTCCAACCAATCAGTTAGTGTAACCAATTAGGCAGCCTGCTACAGGCCAGCTGTGCTCATTAGGTTGCCTGGAGATTGCATCTGCTGAAGGCCCTGCTTCCACATTGGTTCTGCGGCAGGCCCTGCTTCCAGACTGGCTATGCTGCCAGCCCTGATTCTTGACTGTACCCCTGCTCCCGCCCCCTCATCAAGGGTAGATCCAAGGGCCTTGGGGCCTAGTTTCTTAGGGTATTTCTGATGGAACTCTTGCAATAGGTCCAAGAAATGGATGTTCTCTACCAGTTTCTAAGAGCATCTGTTCAGACCATAGCCTTCCCAGGCCACCAGGTACTGGACCTTTCCCCTAACTCTTCAAGAGTCAAGGATTCAGTGGACTAAGTAATTCTCCTGCCCACAGATTTGTATGGATGGTGGTGTTGGGATGGAGCAGTTTGGGTATGGATTCTCAATATAGGGCTTTAAAAGTGAGGTGTGAAAGATGGAGAGTATCTTCAAGGATTCAGACAGCTGTAATCTGAAGGCCATTGGATTTACCTGTTCTGTAATCTTGAAGGGGCCCAGTTATTGGTAGTCTAGTTTGGCAAATAGATGTCTCAATTTAAGGTTCTGGGTAGAGAGTTCCTTACTACCAGATTGGGGCAATCTGATCGTCTTGGTCTGAATGGTGTTTATAGGCTTCTTTGGCAGACTGCAAGCATTCCTTGAGCTCCTGGTACACCCAGTGTAAATGGGATGCTAAATCTGTGGTTGCCAGTACTGGGGAAATAACAGGTAAATCAGGGTGGAAATGGGGATGAAAGCCATAGCTTTCAAAGACTGGGCTATGTTGGGTTGATGCATGGATTGCATTGTTGTATATGAATTTTGCATAGCACAGCAGGGGAAGCCAGTTGTCCTGGTAGTAGCTCAAAAAGCAGCAAAGATTTGATTGACTCTTTCTATTTGCTCATTAGCATGTGGTTGAGAGATAGATGAGGTGAGGCACTCAATGCTAAGGAGACTGAGAATTTCCCACCAAAATCGAGAGGTGAACTGGGTCCCCAGTATGATCCATTGGTTACAACGGACATTGTTAGTGGAAGACATTTTCCAGGAAGATTTGAACCATCTCTCCTGCAGTAGGAACGGTATGGCATGGGATGAAGTGCACCATCTTTGTTAGAAGGTAAATAACAGACAAGATTTTGGAGTGTCCCTGGGAGCATGGCAGTTCTGCAATGAAGTCCATCAGTATAGTTGACCAAGGCTGTGGAGGTGTGGGCAGAGGAGACCTACGTCTAGGTGTTTAGATCATGTGTTCTTGATATGGGTGCAGTGGTCACAGGACCTTATATAATCCTTGATGTAAATTCAGAAGCTTCCACCAGCAGCTCCTTGAGACTAGAGTTCAGGATCTGAATTGGCCAAAATGGCTCATGTGGCAAATCATGGCATAGTTTCAATTCCTAAATCCTAGATTATCTCTCCAGAACATAAATACAACCCTTGTGATAGAGGAGACATTCTGTAGTCAGAATTCGGAGTCGGGAATCTGCATCATTCAGGGCTGGTGGATCTGGGTTGTGAATGGGTCATCAGACAGCAGATTTAGGATATCAAACTGCTGTTGATTGTCCCACTGAAAAATTTGGATGCCTTGAACTCAGAGGCAAAGAACCCTTCACCAGTTTTAAAATATTAATCTTTGTGGAACAGGACATCCTTCTTCCCATTTTTTGGAGTTACCAATTGTCATGCTGTAAATAAAGCACCTGGCTTTCACAATAAGCCAAAAACCAAGCTAATCGTTTCGAAACAAGGCCAAAATAAGCCAATCCCTAATGTGACTGGACCTCCTGTGTGCACCCTTGCAGTCTGGGACTGTGGGTCTGCTGTGCACCCCTGAACTCTCTCCCTCCTTGCCCCTCACCCTCCTGTCGTGCCGTTCTGCAGCCCACACAGTCCAGGAGCACGTCATTCATGTTGCCCCCCCGCTCACCTGCACGTCACCACACACAGGCAGGCACGCAGGGAAGTGACGCAGCAGTTGGAGCCAAATGGCAATCACCAGTCGAGCTTTCTGATTGGCTGGGCCTGGGCAGGGAGCCAATAAAAAAAAAAAGAGGCTACAAGCCAACCCGCAACTCAGAAGCCAAGTAAGCCTAAAACAAGCCAAATATTTGTGGATTTTTTTTCCGCAATTTTGGTAACAGTCTGTAGGTACTCCAGATTCTTGTGGTCTGCCAAGACTTGAACTGGGAATCAGGATCTTTATAGGCTGGTCACCACTTCTCAAAAGTTATCTTGATCACCAGTAGCTCCTTGTCTGAAATATCAAAGGGTTTTTTTCCACCAGGGTTAGCTTCCAGGAATAAAACACACAGTGGTGGAGTTGGTGCAGATGCCTGCATGTTGAGATAATACTGTGCCTATGGCAAAGTTCAAGGCATTGACCTCAGTCACAAATGGTTTAGTGAGATCTGGGCGAATCAGGGTGGGTGCTGAGGTGAATGACTTCTTCAGTCAATCAGAAACTGACTGAGTCTCCATCAACTAGGCAAACCAGGACCCCTTTTTCAGGAGCATCATTATGGGTGCAACCAGGTTAGATAATCCTTTAATAAATTGTTCGTAGAAATTGGTGAACACCAGGAATTGCTGCACCTCACAAACATCCTTCTGAGCTGATACAGTGAGTCACTAGAAAGCATCGTTTGGTTTTAACCATACCTATCTCTTTTTCTCTTGCTTAGAATCACTTAAATCTCTGTTCTTTATTAATAAACTTATTCTTAGTTTTACTATAAACCATCTCAGTGTAGTTATATTAAAGTAAAATGTGAGTCTTCCGCTAATCTAACAAGCTGGTGTGTGCTCTGTCTCTTTGGAGGCAGGAAACTTAATAATATCTGTGACAGTCCAATGAGAGGGACTGGACGCTGCAGGGAGATGTTTCTAGGGAACTTGGGAACTGGGTTTCACTGATCATTACCCACAAGGCAAGGTTTGGACTGGCAGAGTGTCGAGGAGTTTGCTGGAGAGGCAAACAGACAGATGTGGTAGGAAGCTGATACACAGTCTAAGCTCTAGTAAAGATTACTCTTGCTAAAGCACAGGGGTAATACAGTGGTTTACAGTTCTTGTGCCCAGAGCAGAATGCCATACGAGCAGTCACAGCTCTGCCCAGGGTTCACATCTACTAAACTAAGGTGCAGGGGAGAAGAGGAGTACCAAATCAACTGGTGTGATGGCATCCAGGAAAGTAACTTAGAATATCAAGCCTTGCCTCAGTGCATCCACCAGATTAGTGTCCTGTGGAAGTGCTTTCACATACCTCTGTAGTGCACTATTCCCCATGATACATTGTGAAATCCATAGTGAAATCCCTGAATTCATCTAGTTAAATGCCAGTTCATATAAGGGTCCCACAGTCACTGAATGAATCAAAAAGTGCCTCAAAGCATCAATTCATCCATTGGATTCCAACGCTGTAACAGAGGAAGGAGCAACCTTCCTCTCCCCAGGTGTATAAATATTAAACTGTATATATCCAACAATATGCATTAATCATACTCCACTTGCTCTGCACAGCTGCTTTATTAAGATGCCTTCCAGGGAACCAGTTAAACCAAATTATGTCATGACTGCTGTCACACCATAAGTTAGGCTGACACTGAGTTTCCATTATAAGCCTGAAATTGGACTATATGGTGGATAGAAAGCTGGCTAGATCATCGGGCTCAACGGGTAGTGATCAATGACTCCATGTCTAGTTGGCAGCCGGTATCAAGTGGAGTGCCCCAAGGGTCAGTCCTGGGGCTGGTTTTGTTCAATATCTTCATTAATGATCTGGAGGATGGCGTGGACTGCACCCTCAGCAAGTTTGCAGATGACACTAAACTGGGAGGAGTGGTAGATACGCTGGAGGGTAGGGTTGGGATACAGAGGGACCTAGACAAATTAGAGGATTGTGCCAAAAGAAATCTGATGAGGTTCAACAAGGACAAGTGCAAAGTCCTGCACTTAGGACGGAAGAATCCCATGCACTGCTCCAGATTAGGGACCGAGTGGCTAGGCAGCAGTTCTGCAGAAAAGGATTTAGGGGTTACAGTGGACGAGAAGCTGGATATGAGTCAACAGTGTGCCCTTGTTGCCAAGAAGACTAACAGCATTTTAGGCTGTATAAGTAGGAGCATTGCCAGCAGATCAAGAGACATGATCATTCCCCTCTATTCGGCATTGGTGAGGCCTCATCTGGAGTAGTGTGTCCAGTTTTGGGCCCCACACCACAAGACACTCACTCACTCATGCCCGTCACCCCAATTGGGGTATGGGCCGCCAACCACAGATCTCCAGAGTCCTTTATCCTGGGCCATTTGCTCTAGCTGGTTCCAGGTATAGCCCATTTTTATGCTATCAGCCTGAAGGTCGCGTCGCCAGGTGTTTCTCCTCATCTCTGCTGCGACCTGCGCCGTCTTTCTTAACTCGTACATGGTCCTCACGTTCCATGTACCGATGGTAATCCTCCTGGTTGCAAGAAGGGTAATCGGCTTAGTGGCTTCCTCACGACTTTCACCACCCAGCGTCATGCGTCTTCGAGTTGAAGACCCTTCTTTTTCCAGGGTAAAAGTCTCTGTTATCTCTATTGTTGGCGTTTCTGTAGCAAGTTGATTTTTTATGGGGTGGAGTTGCTAGCCCCACGCCCAACCCTCCTCCTTTATCCTGACTTGGGACAGGCAGATGGCCCCAAAGGACCTCTCTGGTGGAGTTACACCACAAGAAGAATGTGGAAAAATTGGAAAGAGTACAGTGGAGGGCAACAAAAATGATTAGGGGGCTGGAGCACATGACTTATGAGGAGAGGCTGAGGGAACTGGGATTATTTAGTCTGCAGAAGAGAAGAATGGGGGGATTTGATAGCTGCATTCAACTACCTGAAAGGGTGTTCCAAAGAGGATGGATCTAGACTGTTCTCAGTGGTACCAGAACAACGAGTAATGGTCTCAAGTTGCAGTGGGGGAGGTTTAGGTTGGATATTAGGAAAAACTATTTCCCGAGGAGGGTGGTGAAGCACTGGAATGGGTTACCTAGGGAGGTGGTGGAATCTCCTTCCTTGGAGGTTTTTAAGGTCAGGCTTGACAAAGCTCTGTCTGGGATGATTTAGTTGGGGATTGGTCCTGCTTTGAGCAGGAGGTTGGACTAGATGACCTCCTGAGGTCTCTTCCAACCCTGATATTCTATGATTGTGCCCTCCCCTAGTGCCCATCCAGAGAAAAGTTATATCAGCTTCAACGTTTGGTAAATTAGATCTGGAGTTGAGGTAGTGAGCAACTCCATTTTTAGGGTGTCATAATTCAGGAGCCCCTTCTTTAATTCCTTTGAGTTTGGTAGAAAAATTCTACTTTGGTTTATGTTGAGGCCAATATTAATTTGTGTGGATTTTGCAGAGGGCCTTAAAATCAGACTGGTAGTGGATGGCTGCCACCACCCCATAATATATTGCACTTATGTAAAAAATCACAGCATTGTGTTGTGTTTTGTTCTTTTTTCCAGTTATCTAAACCAAACTTCTAGGAAGATGAAGTTTTTTTCCATCTCCCATGCCATGTTGTGTTCACCTCTGCCTTGCTGCATAATTTTCTTCATTGCTCTCCACGTTCACAAGTTGGATTCAGGTAAGAATTTCTTCAATTCAGGCACCTAATTTCCAGTTTTAGGCACCACTGCAATCTACAAAACTCCCACTTGGCTTCTACCTAACCTTGTAGGTGACTAAACTCACTCAGCAGCTATATTTCCACTCTAAAAGTTCCCTAGCCACCTATGTATGTTTCTGGCTCTGGGCATGTGCACAGCTAACTCACTCTAGGCATCCTGACCCCTATCTCCTGCCTAAATCCCAGTACAATCCATGAAATGGAGGAAGATAGATGAAGGAGAGCCTGATGAGAAGGGTTTGCACAGGGATCTGCCACCTCTCAGGGGAGTGCCCTAAACACTGGGCTCTAAAGCATTCTGATATGGGTCTCTCTCCACCTCTCCTATTGAAGTTGTTCCACTTTAATTGAGTAATTAAATATTAACTGGTCCAGGGAAAGAGCAAGAATCAGGAGCGGCGCCAGGGTTTTTGCCGCCCTAGGCGGCAGCGCTCCTCCTCTGAGCATTCAGGGGGCCTGGGGTCTTCGGCGGCGGGGGTACTTCTGCTCCGCGTCTTCGGGGCACTTCGGTGGCGGGTCCCGGAGCGAGTGAAGGACCCACCTCCGAATTTCCGCCAAAGATCTGGAGCGGAAAGACCCCCCCGCCGCCAAATTTCCGCCGAGGGCGGCAAAATGCGGCCCCCCAAATCCTGCCACCCTAGGCGACCGCCTAGGGTTGCCTAGTGGAAGCACCGGCCCTGGCAAGAATGACACTATAGCTCAGTGGTTAGGGCACTAACCTGACAGGTGGCAGATCCCCATGCTAATCCCTTCTCCTAATCAGGGCAGAGGGAGAACTGAACTGGAGGTATCCCACATCTCAGCTGAATACCCTAAATATTGAGCTAAAGGTTATAAAGGTAGGTCACCTTTCCCCCTCACCGCCTTTTGTGGAGTGAGGCAGGCATCTAACTCATTATCGGAAGAAATGACCTAGGTGCCTGCAGAAGTCGGGTTCCCATTTGTGGATCAATAGGCAAGATAGGCACCTCCCTGCAGCCTGAACTTAAGTGCCAAACTTGGAGAGAGAGACAGAACACACCCTTCCTATCGGTATCTCCCATTGATTAGTTTAGGCAGTTCCCTGCCCAGCATGCTGGCTTTTGTGTATCCTATTCTTAGGAGCCTGTCTCTCTCCATTCATTGTATAGGGCGCCTGGGCACCTAAATCAGACTTTGTGAATCACACTGTTGTTCCAGTGGTTTTCTAGGCACTTAAAAAGTTAAGTGTTGCAATGCTCACTGTGGCAATGCCTAAACCTTATGTGGATTTGGGTCCCAGTGAATTGCTGTTCTTTGATCACATCCATTCCCATTGTTCTGGAAGCAGGCAAGGAGCATGAGTCATGATTACATTACCCCATCAGTCTACTTGAATCTTTCATCTTCCCTCTGTTTAATTCCTGCTATTTTCCTTAAGAATATTTCTGTTATAGTTTGGGTTAAACTGCATTGAAGTTGGTGGGTGTAACCATCAACCTTTATTTAAAATAGAAACCATTCAGTTCCCTTTTGAATAATCCTGATCTGGGCCTGGGCACAAGCATGGAATGTTGGGTACAAGCATGGATGCTTTGTCCAGACAGCGTTGTGGGGGAGCTAATTGCAAATACTGCCATAATCAGAAGAGCAAGAAATTGGTTGCTCAGAGTGTATGTGCTCAGGAAGAGATGTCTTTCTCCTCTCTTTCCATAACTTGCAGAAGTGCAAATGTTCATGGTTCATCCACAGAACAGATGATGTAGGACTGCAGGAATGAATGCCAGAGGAAACAAAAACTTCCCAAAGAAAGGATGCTGATCTGAGAATAGTGCATGATTGGAAAATCAATTGGCAAACACAGTCACCCTGGAATATAGTGTCCCCTCACAATAAAAGTTTTCTGGACATAGTGGAAAAACTTGGAATTTTAAGGATGAAATATTGTATAGGAGGTGGGAGAAACCAGCAGGTGATGGGTACAGGTACCAGCTGGTTGTACCAGATACACTGAAAAAGGAGGTTCTGAGTTTATGTCATGACTGTAAAACTACTTGACATTTTGGGGCTGCAAAAACCTTAGCCAAGCTAAGAGAGAAATTCCATAGGGTGAAATGAAGGTGGAGTGTAGAAAATTGGTGCAGAAAATGTAAAGATTCTGTTGTAACAAAGGGTCCCACCAAGAGTGGGGGAGCTTCTATCTCATGCGGGCATCAATGGTGCACTGCCATTTATATTCTTGGGCCCTTGCCTGAGACAGAGGCTAGCAATCAATATTTGCTGGTAGCTACAGACTGCGTAGACTGTCGGTCCTTCATCAGTTAAGACTGAGCCAATCACAACACGTCTTCCAATCTTCTCTTGCTCTGGCCATCCTTCGCCATGTTTGTCCATATATCCTTGTTAAGAAATCATCCCACCTCTTTGGAGGCTGACCGAATGGCTGTTTCAGTTCTCGCGGATACCACTCAGATATAGCTGTAGTCCATCTATTGTCACTGAGTCGGGCCACATGTCCTGCCCATCGCATTTTGCTGAGCCTGCTTTCGACAACATCTCGGACTCCAGACTGCTGCCTAATTATTTCATTGGGGATGCGATCGCGGAGCAAAATGCCCCAAAATGTTCGTTCCATTGCCCTCTGTGTGACAGACAGTTGATGTTCTTCAGTCTTCGTCAGCGACCATGTTTGGCTGCCATATAGCATTGCTGGAAGCTCGGTCGAGTTAAAAAGATTCGCACGAGTTGTTTTGCTGATCCTTGGAGGATGTCCCTGATGTCGCTGAATGCGCACCATCCAGCTTTTTTTCTGCATGACAGTTCGCCTTTCTGATCGTGGCGCATGTTGACTTCTTAGCCCAAATAAACGTATTTGTCGGCCTCTTGGATCTGCTCTCCTCCAAGAGTTATTTGGGTTCTTGGCAGAACATCTGATCTCATATTTTGTTTTCGACTGGTTCATTTTTAATCCAACTTGACTACTTTTCGTGTTCAGTTCTTTAAGCATTCTCTCAAGCTGGACTGTATTTTCAGCTATCCGCACTATATCATCTGCGAACCTGAGATGGTTTAGCCGCTAGCCATTGATATTAATCCCGCCTTTCAGGTCTGCTCGTCGAAAGACCAATTCAAGACAGGCTGTGAATAATTTTGGTGAAACTGTATCTCCTTGTTTCACACCTTTCTCGATGAGGATTCGGAGGGGAGTATCGAACAGCGATATATCCGTGCTGCAGCCAGAGTTCGCTTCCTTTAATAATGTGATATATTTTGCGCTGATGCCCTGTTCTGAAAGAGCTTCAAGAACGGCGTTAGTCGCCATGCTATCAAACGCCTTCTCGTAGTCCACGAAGGTAATGCACAAAGGGAACTTGTATTCCCTTGAACGCTCTAGTAGTTGGTTTAGAGTGAAGATGTGGTCTATCGTGCTGTAGTTTCTTCGAAAGCCAGCCTGCTCTCTAGGTTGCTGTTCATCCAGGTTTCATGACAGTCTATTTGTTATTATTTTGGTGAACAACTTATAGATATGCGAAAGCAGGCAGATCGGGTGATAGTTCTTTAGATTTTCTCGATCGCCTTTCTTATGCAGAAGATGGTATTGGAGTCTTTCCAACTGGATGGTATCTTCTGGATTTCCAGGTAACGGCTGAACCTTTGGGCAAGAGCTTTCCAGAGTTCCTGACCTCCCGCCTTAAGTGCTTCTGCTGTCAGACCGTCCTTGCCTGGAGCCTTCCCCTCTTTCATTTGATGGACTGCGTGATGGACTTCGCTGATGAGAACCGGGAGTATGTGTTCATCGGTTTGTTGAAGTGATGGCATTGGGACGTCTATACGGGATGCAAAGAGCTGGGTATAGAAATCCCTGAAGATTGCCTCCATCTCTGTTCGATCGGTTACTGATTCTCCATCCTTGTTCTTCAAAGCTGATAATGATGACCTATACAACACCAGTTCCTGTTTGCATTTTTTGAGACTTTTACAATCTTCAGCAGCCTTTAGAAGCTGTTCAGTTTGAACTTTCTTGAAGTCTTCCTTCAGCTTCATTCGTATGAGCTTGCAGAGAAGGGAGTACTCAAGCCTGTCACTGCCATTTCTTTTCATTTTCCTCCTCTTTTCCAATAAGGTCTTTGGTCTTTCATGCTCAGCTGATTTCACACACTGTTCCAGTCTCTTGCTGAAGTTCTCATAATCGTCGTCCAGGAGGCTCCAGTCTTCCCTGGAAATGTTTTCCTTCAGGATTTCCTCGTCGAAAGCTACTGGTTGGTGCCTTCTGTTCGCCATACACAGCGCCTTTTTCTCCACCTTCACAGTGAACGTGAGTCTGGCTCTCAGTAGGCGATAACTACCGATGTTAAATGATGGCACTACTGAAATATCCTTCACAATCTATCTATCAGAAAGTAATCGATTTCATTCTTTGTCTTCATGTTCGATGCGATCCAAGTCCATCTCCTGTTGGCCTTCTTTCGGAACTAGGTGTTACCAATGAACATTCTCCTTGTCTCTGCCAATATAGCTAGTCGTTCTCCTCACGCATTTCGTTCTCCGATACTGTACCTTCCTATGAACTTTTCGCCTTCTCTCCCTCTTCCAGCCTTGGCATTAAAATCTCCCATCGCAGCTACAGACTACTTCAAAAAAATGGCCTGATGTGTACTCAAGAAGAAATCAAGAGGTTGTGACAGTAGCAGATGTCCAAGTGAATGAACTTTTTACCAGATTTGGAGTCCCACGTGAGTTACACACCAATTAAGGGAGAAACTTTGAATCCAAATTTTCATCTCATGTTTGTGAGATTGTAGGGATCCACAAAACTCACACCATCCTAATACACCCACAATTTGATGGGACCGCGGAAAGGTACAATAGGACATTGGAATTTCAGCTGGCTACCTTTGTAGAACATCACCAAAGGGACTGAGACAAGCATTTTCCATTCCTTTTGGTAGCTTATAGAACAGCAGCCAATGAGAGTACAAAGTATAGTACAGCACTTCTCACATTGAACCTCTCATGTGGAGTTCCTGAAGAGGAACAATTTAAATCATTTGGACTATGTAGAAACCCTACAGTCCGAAACTGAAAAAATCTCACACCTTTGCTAGAGAAAATTTGCTGATAGCCTCTGATAAAATGAAAAGTTTCTTTGACATATGCTCATATGGGGAAACTTTCAAAAGAGGGGACCTAGTCTAGCTTCACAACCCTGGGAGAAAGAAGAAGAGGAGCTCTAACCTGGATAAACCTTGGAAGGGAACCTATAGAGTACTGACCTAAACAAATGAAGTGATGTATAGGATACAGCTGCATCCCAGGACTAAACACAAAGTTATCCATAAGGACTATCTGAAAAGGCACTAGTGGGACAAGATCTCAGTGTGGCTGCCCCTGAATCAGAGAATGTAGCTGTAGAAACGGAGGCTGCAAACATTGTCACAGCGCTGAATTCCCCATTGGAAGGGAATGGGCAGGGACTGTCACAGCCAGAAGATTCCACAGAAACAAAAATTTTGCCTCAGGGGCTCCCTGAGAGAGTCCCCCTCTGGTGGCTGAAAGAAAATAAAGAAGGGAGCAAAAAGTTCCAAAGAGCTTTGGATGGGAGTAAAACTTTTTGGTGATGTGAAAATATCCTCACAGACACTGGCCACTTGTAGATAGTGACACTTATATCACTTCTAAAGTGAAATTGGAGTACATGTGTGGATTTTAGAGCCCTTTGAAATATTGGCTTTAACTAGAAGCCTTGGTTTCAGGATGAAACTTCCAAAAGGAGCCCTTGCCCAGTGCAGACAGACAGCAACTAACATGCACAACACATTCTCAGAAAGCTGCTGTGGGTGGGACTTGAATTTACAGTACATAGATGCTTCTCAGGTTCAATGGCTACAACATGTCACCTAGAAAAACACAGTTAATGTGATTTTAGGCTGCCAGCAAACACTTTCGTTTACATGAGAGCCCTAGTTTTCCTGCCCATGCACATTTCACTTTCTTTGGAGAATCAGTTTGGCTTGGCCCATGATGGAGTTCTCAATTTTACTCTCAATAACTTTTCCAAATAAGAGCTAGAAGACTTTGATGTCATGTGATATCTTGGGAAACCTGTGCTAAAATGACCCCATATTTACATCACTAACCCTACTCCAGACTCCTATGAGGCACACTACTTTCAAGAAAATCCAAGTCAGCATGTCGATTTTAGAGTGCTGAGGACTGGTCTACACTGGGGGGGATCGATCTAAGTTACGCAACTTCAACTACATGAATAACGTAGCTGAAGTCGATGTACTTAGATCTACTTACCACGGTGTCATCACTGTGGTAAGTCGATGGCTAACGCTACCCCGTCGACTCTGCCTGCGCCTTTCGCCCTGGTGGAGTACCAGAGTCGACGGGAGAGCGCTCGGCGGTCGATTTATTGCATCTAGACTAGATGCGATAAATCGACCCACTGCTGGATCGCTGCCCATTGATCCAGCTGGTAATGTAGACAAGCCCTTAGAAGAATAATATGTGTAACAGTAAGCAGCTCTCAACCTTAACTACAGCAGAGCTACTGTTCTATTCTAATGTTGTTTACCATACTTTGGATGTTGTTAAAATACTTTGCATTTCGATCATTTCAATGATTTGTCATTCCTTCAACACTGGAAATAATTAAACCAGCTATTTGTAAACTAATTCATATATTTAATGTGGTGTGGGAAAGGGATTATTCCTTTCTCTGCTACATCCCCTATTCTCCAAGGTGCCTGCTAACACCAGTATCTCTTTCCTGCAGAACAACTAATATAGTAAATGGAATGCATAAGGCCTGTAGAAGGTGGGAAGACTGTGGGTCTTGGGGGCAGTGGGCATGGCATGGCTGCAGAACTGGGGCATTCCACATCTCCAAAAGACCTTAATAGCTCATTGGAGCCCCCCAACCCCGACTACACCTGCCCACCACTATAGGGTGCTTGAAGCTGTAGAAAGCTTTCTAGTTATTGCAGTCATTGATAAATGAAATGGTTTCCAGCGGATGAATAAAACAATCTGAATTTCTGATTTTTCTCAGGGCAACACTAAGGGACCAAAGGGAAGAGATTTGAGGCCCTTAACTTTAAATTTCCAGACCTTCCAAGGACTGGGTTTCTTGTAGATTTAACTTTAACTCTGAATTTCCTGTGTTTAAACTGTATTTTGAAGATCTCTGTGAGGTCTGTTTTATTTTATTTCTTAGATGTACCTATTCTCAGTTCCTTCCAGATAAAATTCTGTGTCTTAGTTCCTTTGACAGGGAATTTCAAAGTCAATGGACCTGATCACCCCATCACAGCCATTGCTGGTAAGGAAATTGTGTTACCCTGTCACCTGTTGCCCAGGATGAGCGCGGAAAACATGGAGGTGAGATGGTACCGGACTCAGTTCCTTGAAGTTATACATCTATATCGGGATGGAATAGATCACTATGAAAAGCAGATTCCAGCATATCAGGGAAGGACAGAGCTTCTGAGAGATGGTATTGCCGATGGAAACATTGCATTGAGAATATACAGAATCACACCTGCTGATGAAGGACACTACAGCTGTTTCATCCAATCAAGTACATTTTATGGAGAAGCTATGTTGGAGCTCAAAGTAGCAGGTTAGTCAATATTTGGATTTCCCAATAGGAGAAGTAAATTAAACTGTTTGACTCAGTAAAGGCCCATTCAGTCAGTTTCACAAGTTACAAACTTAGGCTGGAAACCTGGCCCCATTGAAGTCAGTGGTAAAATTCCTATTAACTTCAACGGGGCCAGGATTTCACCTGTCATTTCAGTTGCGGATTTTCCTGCCGCTTTATTATTCTCTGTCTGTGAAAGTTTGTTTGTAATAATTCCTGAATTAGCTGAAATTCATTCAATTAAGAAATGAAATCTGTTTAATCACAAAATGATTGCATTTCTATGAAAGCTGCAAGATTGCAGCCACCATTTCAGAAATCATTTAATGGGATTATTAAAGGGGAGGAGATCGAGGAGACAGAATGGAGGACAGCAACACAGGAAAGGGATCAGAAGGGAAATGGAGAAGGAAGATGAATAAGTCCCACCACATCACCCCAGTGTGGGCCTAGCTCGCAGAGGCTGCAAGAAACAGACCTCTGCCACCTGTATGAAAAACAGGTGAGCTGTGGGTCCCATGGGCACCCCTGTATTATGAATTCACTTGCAGGTCTCCACAAGGATGGAGGCCTTGGTGAGGATGGTAGCATTGTCAAGAGAGGGAAAGTGACATTTCTTTCAGATGATCAGCAGCAACAACAGGATGTGTTGTCTGTAGGGACTCACATGGTGCCATTTCTGTGGAGCAGGACCAGCTGCTCTCTTTGGAGAACCACTGGTGTTGCTCCTCTACTCACAGCCTGTGTACAGAGGAGTGGTGGGCCCTTTAGTGGATGAGGAAGGAACTCATTGGGAGGGTGCTGTCATGTTCTGGAGCCATGTCATGTTTTATTCATGTACACATTTATGATTTGTAGACAGCAGTTGTACATGTAAGAAATTATTTTAAAGAACAAGTCCAAGGGTGGTGGCATTGCTGTGTGGTCTAGCATGTAGGACACTGGTCTGAGGCCTGGTCTACACTAGGCGTTTATGTCGAATTTAGCGCCGTTACATCGAATTAACCCTGCACCCGTCCACACCACGAAGCTATTTAGTTCGACATAGAGCTCTCTTAAATTCGACTTCTGTACTCCTCCCCAACGAGAGGAGTAGCGCTAAATTCGAAATGGCCATATCGAATTAGGCTAGGTGTGGATGGAAATCAACGCTAATAGCTCCGGGAGCTATCCCACAGTGCACCACTCTGTTGACGCTCTGGACAGCAGTCCGAGCTCGGATGCTCTGACCAGCCACACAGGAAAAGCCCCGGGAAAATTTGAATTCCTTTTCCTGTCTGGCCAGTTTGAATCTCATTTCCTGTTTGGACATCGTGGCGAGCTCAGCAGCACTGGCAATGATGCAGAGCTCTCCAGCAGAGATGGCCGTGCAATCTAATAGAAAGAGGGCCCCAGCATGGACTGATCGGGAAGTCTTGGATCTCATCGCTGTGTGGGGCGATGAGTCCGTGCTTTCCAAGCTGCGCTCCAAAAGAAGGAATACAAAGATCTACGAGAAGATCTCTAAAGCCATGGCAGAGAGAGGATACAGCCGGGATGCAACGCAGTGCCGCGTGAAAATCAAGGAGCTGAGACAAGGCTACCAGAAGACCAAAGAGGCAAACGGATGCTCCGGATCACAGCCCCAGACATGCCGTTTCTACGAGGCACTGCATTCTATCCTAGGTGCGGCCGCCACCACTACCCCACCACTGACCGTGGACTCTGAGGATGGAATATTGTCCGCGGACGGTTCCTCGGACATGTTAGCGGACAGGGAAGATGAGGAGGACGAGGCAGTCGACAGCGCTTGCACCGCTGATTTCCCCGACAGCCAGGATCTCTTCATCACCCTTACAGAGATCCCCTACCAACCGTCCCCAGCCGTTACCCCGGACACAGAATCAGGGGAAGGATCAAGCAGTAAGTGTTTTAAACATCTAAACATTTATTTGTAACAGAACTGGAATATGAATAATATTAACAATGGGTTTTTCATGATTTGTTTGCCCTAGGCGTTTAACTATTTAGTCCCAACTATTTAAAAAAAAATCTAACAATGTCCGGTTTTTCATGATTCTGCTGCCCAAGCCGCTCCACTCTTTAGTCCCTGCCAGTGCAGCTACACCAAAATCCGGTCTATATGTCCGGGGATAGAGATGAAATCCTCATGGGAGATCTCAACGAAGCTCTCCTGGAGGTAATTTGAAAGCCTGTTCATCAGATTCCTGGGGAGAGCGGCCTTATTGGGTCCTCCGTGGTACGAAACGTTTCCGCGCCAGGAGACAATCAAGTACTCAGGGATCATTGCCCTGCAGAGCATGGCGGCATACGGTCCTGGTTTTTGCAGGCTTTCCCTAAGCATCCGTTCCTTTTCGCTGTCCGGGATCCTCATCAGGGTGATGTCGCACAGGGTGACCTGCTTTGAATTAGGTAGGGGAATGTTAGTATTGGGACTGCTTGCCCGTTCCTTTACAGAACTGTAACCGCTGGTTTACAGCCACGCGGTGGAGGCGGGAGAGGGGAAGCATACAGGGATCTTTCCCTGGGACAGCCGCGAGGGGGTGGGACAGGGGCAGAGTTCATGCTTGCCTGATTGCTGGCAGCAGAGACTGGCATTGCTTTCAATGTGAAAGGAGGCCAGTGCTACTATTAAAGTTTTAAGCAGCCACATGTCTACGGCTTACCATGTTTGCCTGCTACACAAATTCCGGTGTCCTGCCCTGCTTCTCAGATCGCCACTGCAAGACCCCAGGCACTGAAGGCGAGGGCCGAAAATTCGACCTTGTCCTGAGTGCGCATGTGATAGGTGCAGTGCATGGTCTTGTTCTCAGAGAAAGACTATGTTCTTTGTTCACAACTTCATTTATCTGTCTCAGGAATTCTCTCCCTTTTTCCCATTCCCACAGACACATCTGCGACTGTCTCCCAACCTAGCCTGGCATCACACTCCCAGAGGCTAGCGCAGATTAGGCGGAGGAAGAAGAAGACGCGGGAGGACATGTTCTCAGAACTAATGTGCTGCTCCCGAGCCCAGGCAGCCCAGCAGACACAGTGGAGGGAGAACTTGTCCCAAATGCACCGAGCAAACATGGAATGGGAGGAGAGGTGGCGTCAGGAAGACCAGCAGGCGACTCAAACGCTGCTTGGACTAATGAGGGAGCAAACGGACACGCTCCGGCGCCTTGTGGATGTTCTGCAGGACCAGAGGCAGGAGGACAGAGCCCCGCTGCAGTCTATCTCTAACCGCCTTCCCCCGCCACCAAGTCCCATACCCCCCTCACCCAAATTCCAAAGAAGGAGGGGCGGCAGGGGCCGTGAAAACTTTCACTCCACCCCTGCAGACTGCTCTAGCACTAGAAGGCTCTCATTCCCCAAAATTTGAAAAGTCCTTTCCTACCCACCTCACACAAGCCACCGTCCAAGTTTCACCCCCCCCCGTTTCATGTGTAGTTGCTAATAAAATATACGTTTCTGTTAATTACTGTTTCCATCATTTTCTTTTGGAGGAGAGTCTGTCTGAAGGGGGGGAAGGTGGTTGGTAATTGGACAGGACAGTCACCTTTAGCAGGGTACAGAGGCGGGGGCAGGTCCAGCAGCAGGGCACATACACAATGCAGTCACTAGTTACCCTGGTCAGTCTGGGAGGTGGTTTTCATGTTCTGTGGGGGGAGGGTAGGGGGGGTTGCTCTGTGACTTTGTGGCGGGGGAGGGCAGTTACAGATCTTATGCAGCGGTCCTTATCCTGGATCACAGAGCCACGCAGCAGGGGATCTGTAACCCTCCTCCCCCTGCCAGAAAGTCACATAGCCGACACATACACGCAGTCCCGCCCAGGAGGGCTGGCAGGCTCCGTTGAAACAACCAGTCCACCACTGCGGAGCCTGTCATTCCTGGAGTTTAGAAGCATCATTTGCATCACAACACTAAACCCGCCCCCCGCCACAGTCTGCGTCCCAGGTTTAAAACATTCCCACGAAAACAGTAATAAAGACAATGGTGTTCATTAACAAAACAGAACAGATTTTATTTTTTGGGAAGGAGGTGAAGGGGGTATGTAACTGGAGAGGATAGTCAACATTAAGTGGGTAAAGAAACGGGGGCAGGTTCAGCTTCTCTTTAAACAAACTTAATAGTCACAGGTTACCCTGCTCACTGTGGAACCTAGCTTTCAAAGCCTCCCGGATGCACAGCACATCCCGCTGGGCTCTTCTAATCGCCCGGCTGTCTGGCTGGGCGTAATCAGCAGCCAGGCTATTTGCCTCAACCTCCCACCCCGCCATAAAGGTCTCCCCCTTGCTCTCACAGAGATTGTGGAGCACACAGCAAGCTGCTAGAACAATGTGGATATTGGTTTCGCTGAGATCACAGCGAGTCAGTAAGCTTCTCCATCTCCCCTTGAGACGGCCAAAAGCACACTCCACCACCATTCTGCACTTGCTCAGCCGGTAGTTGAACAGTTCTTTTTCTGTGTCCAGGGCGCCAGTATAGGGCTTCATGAGCCAGGGCATTAGCAGGTAGGCTGGGTCCCCGAGGATCACTGTAGGCATCTCCACATCCCCAAGAGTTATTTTGTGGTCCGGGAAGTAAATACCTTCCTGCAGCCGTCTAAACAGACCAGAGTTCCTGAACACGCGAGCGTCATGAACCTTGCCCGGCCATCCGACGTTGATGTTGGTAAAACGTCCCCTATGGTCCACCAGTGCTTGCAGCACCATTGAAAAGTAGCCCTTTCGGTTAATGTACTGGCTGGCCTGGTGGGCCGGTCCCAGGATAGGGATGTGAGTTCCATCTATAGCCCCACCGCAGTTTGGGAATCCCATCGTGGCAAAGCCATCTATGATGACCTGCGCGTTTCCCAGGGTCACTACCTTTGAGAGCAGTACCTTAACGATTGCGTTGGCTACTTGCATCACAACAACCCCCACGGTAGATTTGCCCACACCAAAGTGGTTCGCGACTGACCGGTAGCTGTCCGGCGTTGCAAGCTTCCAGAGGGCTATGGCCACTCGCTTCTGGACAGTCAGGGCTGCTCGCATCCTGGTGTCATTGCGCTTCAGGGCAGGGGACAGCAACTCACAAAGTTCGAGGAAAGTCCCCTTCCGCATGCGAAAGTTTCGCAGCCACTGGGATTCATCCCAGACCTGCAGCACTATGCGGTCCCACCAGTCCGTGCTTGTTTCCCGGGCCCAGAATCCCCGTTCCACAATATCCACATGACCCATTGCCACCGTGATGTCCTCGGCGCTGGGTCTCGTGGTTTCTGACAGCTCTGTGCTACTCTCAGACTTCAGGCCCTCACTGCGGTGCCGTAGCCTCCTCGCCTGATTTATCTGCATCTGCCTCTGGGAAAGGTGTATGATAAACTGTGAGGCGTTGACAACGGCCACAACTGCAGCGATGGTCGAAGCGGGCTCCATGCTCGCAGTGCTGTGGCGTCCGCGCTGTCACTGACCAGAAAAGTGCGCGAACTGATTTCCCGCCGGCGCTTTCAGGGAGGGAGAGAGGGCGGTAGTGACAGACGGATGACGACAGTTACCCAAAAGCACCCTCGACACATTTTTTTACCCAGAAGGCATTGGTGGCTCGACCCAGAATTCCAATGGGCAGCGGGGACTGCGGGAACTGTGGGATAGCTGCCCACAGTGCACCACTTCCAATGTCGACGCTTGCCCCGTTAGTGTGGACTCACAAAGTCGAATTACTGTCCTTAGTGTGGACACACACGTTCGACTTTGCAATATCGATTCCATATATTCGATTTAAGTGAAATCGAACTACCCTCGTAGTGTAGACATACCCTGAGACTCAGAAAATCTGAGTTCTGTTCCCTGGTCTATTACAGACCTACTGTGTGACCCTGGGAAGTCACTTTCCTTCTCTGTGCCTTGGTTTCCCCAACCGTCCTTTGTTTGATTTTTGTCTTAGGAAAGAAAAAGAGAAAACATCAGATTTACTATTAACTTTAGACTGGAGATTTGCTCTAATCAGATATTTCAGAGAAACACCATTTAGCATAAACCACTTTGTTTAAATATTTACTTCATAACATGATTATTAACTCAGTCTTTCAGCTGGTTTTATGACACAGCAGAACAATACTTGTCAGTGTCAGCACAAAATAATACTTGTCAGTGTCTTATGGATTCTCTGTGACTCTGGCAGCAAATCACTAGGTATAGATAAAGAGCCTCTTATTTGATCAGTCATCTTGTCCAGAAACAGAACTTCTTGGGCTGTAGCCAAACCAACTGAATTCAAATTAACTTCCTGTGATTTGAACAAATGTCTGTGATTATGTCTGAACATCTCTTCACTGTCTGGGTCTGTATCACATAGGATGGGGTGGGTACAATGTATCTTTGACAGGATCAGACTGTCAGGGACCATTTGGGTTCTATATGTGCACTCTCCTTCCTGCAGCAAAGGTAGAGGTTTGAGTGTTCTTTAATATGTAGACTGGCAAACCTGCTCTTCAGTTGGGCACTTACACCAGGGCAGAACAGCATCTCTCTGGCCCTGCTCTGGCAGTTTTCTACTCCTGAGTGTCTGGAATGATTTATGTGCCTGAGTCCCAGTTTTAGGCATAACTGTGATCTTGCAAACTCCCACTTAGCTGCTAACCATGTAGGCACCTAAATCTCTGCTCTAAATGTTCCCTAGGTGTATGAAGTGGGAATATTTTTACTATTCCTATGCATGACTTGGTTTCCCTCTGTACTTTGCATTGCTACCCAGTGGGTGCAAAAGGGTTAAAAAGCTGCTCTTGGGGGGGAAAAGCAGGAGATGTAAGGTGTTGTATCGTGTAACTGTCCAGGGAGGTATAAAAGGGTCATTAAATGACTGGTTGAAATCAACCCAATGACTGGACAATTAAAACCTAACAGTAAGCTCCAACAGACAGAGCATGTGAACTCAGCTTGGGGCTGCAGGAATTGGACAATGCACCAGAAAGTGTCAGGTGAGGGAAAAGAGTTGGTTTTGGAGGGACTCAGTAGCTCTCACATGGGACTGATAAAGAGGAGAGCCAAAGGGGGGAAAAAAAAAAAGTCCACAGCAGTGTGGCTCGATTTAGCACTGGCTTGGCCAGAATGGTCTGTCTTAACATTTGCTTATCTGTGCTAACCTAAGGACTTCTACATGCTGTGCTCCAGCTGACTAATAAACCCTATTCTGTTTTGAAAAAGCTGCTGAGTGTCATTGCAAATACTTGCTGAGGTGCACTGGCCACTGAGCAGTGTAATAGCCCTGGTCTACACTACGAGTTTAGGTTGAATTTAGCAGCGTTAGATTGATTTAACCCTGCACCCATCCACACGACGAAGCCATTTTTGTCGACTTAAAGGGCTCTTAAAATTAATTTCTATACTCCTCCCCGACGAGGGGATTAGTGCTGAAATCGACCCTGCTGGGTCGAATTTGGGGTAGTGTGGACACAATTTGACGGTATTGGCCTCCAGGAGCTATCCCAGAGTGCTCCATTGTGACCGCTCTGGACAGCACTCTCAACTCAGATGCACTGGCCAGGTAGACAGGAAAAGCCCCGCAAACTTTTGAATTTCATTTCCTGTTTGGCCAGCGTGGCGAGCTGATCAGCACAGGTGACCAAGCAGAACTCATCAGCACAGGTGACCATGCAGTCCCAGAATCGCAAAAGAGCTCCAGCATGGACCGAACGGGAGGTACTGGATCTGATCGCTGTTTGGGGAGATGAATCCGTGCTATCAGAACTCCATTCCAAAAGACGAAATGCCTGAATATTTGAAAAAATCTCCAAGGGCATGAAGGACAGAGGCTATAACAGGGATCCGCAGCAGTGCCGCGTGAAACTTAAGGAGCTCAGGCAAGCCTACCAAAGAACCAGAGAGGCAAACGGCCGCTCTGGGTCAGAGCCCCAGACATGCCGCTTCTATGATGAGCTGCATGCCATTCTAGGGGGTGCCCCTACAACTACCCCATCCCTGTGCTTCCCTCCTCCTCCACCCCTCCCGGGCTACCTTGGCAGTTATCCCTCTATTTGTGTGACGAATTAATAAAGAATGCATGAATTTGAAACAACAATGACTTTATTGCCTCTACAAGCAGAAATCAAAGGGGGGAGGGGAGGGCGGTTAGCTTACAGGGAAGTAGAGTGAACCAAGGGGGCAGGTTTTCATCAAGGAGAAACAAACAGAACTTTCACGCCGTAGCCTGGCCAGTCATGAAACTGGTTTTCAAAGCTTCTCTGAGCTCTTCTAACAGCCTTGGTGTCTGGCTGCGTGTAATCAGCAGCCAGGCGATTTGCCTCAACCTCCCACCCCGCCATAAACATCTCCCCATTACTCTCACAGATATTGTGGAGCACACAGAAGCAGTAATAATGATGGGAATATTGGTTTCGCCGAGGTCTAACCGAGTCAGTAAACTGCGCCAGTGTGCTTTTAAACGTCCAAAGGCACATTCTACCACCATTATGCACTTGCTCAGCTTATAGTTGAACTGCTCCTTACTACTGTCCAGGCTTCATGAGCCATGGGAGCAAGGGATAGGCTGGGGTAGGTGTGACCATGTGGTGCTGCCGGCTGGGAGAGCAGCCTGAGGCAGAAGCCTCCAGCTGGCATGATATTCCAGGCAGTACTGTATCTCCATTAGACGAAACTTAAAGAAGAGAATGACCTGGAGTCATTCCCATTTTTGTCCAGGCGCCCCCGACCAACCTCACTGAGGCCAGCCAGGAGCACCCACGGGACGACGATGACGGTTAGCAGTCCTATTGCACTGTCTACCGTCTGCCATCCACAAGGCAAGGCAAGGGGATGCTGATGTGTAGCACTGCAGTATCGCGTCTGCCAGCAGCACCCAGGAGACATACGGTGACAGTGAGCTGAGTAGGCTCCATGCTTGCCGTGGTATGTCGTCTGCACGGGTAATCCAGGAAAAAAGGCGAGAAACGATTTTTTGCCGTTGCTTTCATGGAGGGAGGGAGGGAGAGAGGGGAGGCCTGATGACATGTACCCAGAACCACCCGGGACAATGTTTTTGCCCCGTCAGGCATTGGGAGCTCAACCCAGAATTCCAATGGATGGCGGAGACTGCGGGAACTGGGGGATAGCTACCACAGTGCAACGCTTCGGAAGTCGACGCTAGCCTCGGTACCGTGGACGCACACTGCCGACTTAATGCGCTTAGTGGGGACACACACAATCGACTGTATCAAATCGATTTCTAAAAAATCGACTTCTATTAAATTGACCTAATTTCGTACTGTAGACTTACCCAAAGTCTCTGACCAGTTGAACTCTCTCTCATTTGGACTTGCTGGGCAGAGCTCATGGCGTAAAGCACGAGTGCTGGAGCCCAGAGACTCAGATTCAAAAGCATGGAGATCTCAGGGCCTACCCTTAAGGAAGAGTAGGAGCCCTTGGGAGTTTGCCACACGAAAGGGCTTCCTCCAAGGGACTGTTTAAAAGCTGAGGCATAGTACAGATCCTGTGGTTCTGTGACACTAGGCACCTAAGTTTTTGCCTCTGAGCATGCACACTGCTGCCTCGGTCTAGGCCTCCAGACACTTGTCTGCTACCAAATCCCCAGAGTGATCCACAAACTGGGGGAACATATGCAGAGGAACACCTATTTTGCGTGCTGGGTCTGATCCAGTAGGCATGCTGTGAGCACACTGACCTCCATACAAAATGGCCCTGGGGGCAGTGTTCCCTCCCTTGGTAACTTTTAATTCAGGGGTTAGAGAACTGACTCAGGATGTGGGAGACCATGGTAATTCTCCCCCACCCAGCCCCCCGAGAAGGGGAAGGGATTTGAACCACTCAACTATAGGATATTGAGACATGGGTCTTTCTGTTTCTCTCAGTCTCTCTTGTTGAAGCTGTTCCACTTTAATTAAATAATAATTGGGCTAATCACTAGTCCATTTAACTTGCTTAATTGTCCATGTATCGCAAAGTAGTCTCATGTCACTTCCTTAATGTCTTTTAGATGCCTGTAATTTAGAACTTCTTAAAGTAGCATATCTGTTCAGATTGCTTTTTGTAGCTGGTGTAGGCTTTTTTCTGACACTGGTCTGTATGCATCCATAAATGCCTGTACTTCATCTTTGAGCTCATGGGTAGTTGAATGTGATGTTGGGCTCCATGATGGAGTATCTGCTACTACCAGCTTTTTCCCATGAACATATGTAGCAATTGGTTTTAAATTGCACTAACCTTATCAATAGATATTGGCATCTCAGTGGTGCTTGATCCAGGATTACAAGTGATTTAAGGTGTCTTACCAGTGTAGCCTAATCCAATCCACACAGATATCTGTAGAAGTTCTCAGTGCCCATACGCTTGCCAGGCACTCCTTTTAAATCTGTGCATATAGTTTTTCTTCTGTGAGTGTATGAGAGCAAAATGCAACTGGTTCCACTCAGATCCATGTTGTTGAATCAATACACCACCTAGGCCAGAGCTGCTTGCGTACACACTGATCATTGTGGGTTTGTTCACATCCTAGCATTTGGGAACTGGAGCGGTTGAGAATTTTTTTTTACATTTTTGAAGGCAATTTCTTGATTTGGCCTCCATAGAGAAGAAGTGTTGGACTTTAACAGTTCATTCAGTGGTTTTGTCATTGTGGAAAGGTCTTGTAGGTATAGACCAAAGTAATTTGCCATCCTGAGTATGTTTCTCATTTCTGGTGCATTCATTTCTCAAATTTCTTTTATTTTTTCAGAGCTAACATTGATTCCATCTTTGTTTATTGTTTGTCCCAAAAACTCAATTTGGGTAGGCAGAAAACCCACATTTCCTTGTTTAGGTTCAGTCCACACTGATTAAGTTTAGAACTTCATTGAGGGTTTTGGTGCATTCTTCTATTGAAGACCCATATATCAAAATATCATCCATGAAGACTGCAGCTCCATTTGTGTTCATTAACATTTCTGCCATCTGTCTTGGGAAAATTTCAGGTGCGCTGGTAATCCCAAAAGGTAATCTTTGAAAGCAAAATCTTCCAAAGGGTGAGATTAAAGTAGTCAGTTTAGCGCACTCTTTGGCTAAAGAAATTTGCCACAATCCATTCAAGGCATCCAGCATGGAGAATTCTATAGCTCCTTTCACTTTGGGGAGGAAATCATACAGTGTTAGAAGGATATATTTTTCTCTCGCAATTGTTTCATTGTCTTTTAAGAGCCACACAGATTCATATTTGTTAATTTTCTTTATAACTGGTGCCACTGAGGCACACCATGCTGTTTGGCTCAGAGATTTTCTCAAGTATGCTAATCTGTTAGTCTCTTGAACTCAGTGTCCACTTTATGAAGCAATGGGATAGGAATACTCTGAGGTGTATGTGCTCTATAGGTTTCAGCATTGTCTCTTAAGGTTAGTTGTCCTGATCTTCTTTCAGAAGTCCAATATTACCAAATAATCTGAGTTCTTCCACCTGTCTCACTAGGCCCATCATGGCTGCCACGCTGTCTTTGAGAAGTTTGTTGGGTTTTGATCCTTTGATCACATAGAAAGACAAAGCCTTACACTCAGAGTGTAAGTTGTTTCTGTAGTGAACTGGCCCACGCAGTTCAGAGTACCCTCAGGGCTAGTCAGAGCCGTGTCATGTGATTTCAGCTCTGGGAGGGGCTGAAGGTAATTTTACATCCCTTCTGAGATGATTGTCACATCAGCTCCTGAGTCCGTTTTAAAGTCTATAGTTATTCTTGCCATGAATAATCACTTTGTCTCTCCAGGCAAGAGACACTTTCTATGGGGAGAGTGTAAAACTCCTTTCTTTGGGAAAATTTGAAACTATTGTACTCTTAGCTGAAATGGAGTTGGAGTGGGAATGTTTAAAAGATACTTTTCAAACATACTTATTGGTACTGACATGTCTTTGTGTAAAGCTGTTAATATTATTGTGACACAGAGGTCGATTTGTGGTTCACTAATCTGTGTCAGCAGCTCTTCTCAGGCTTGATGCTCACTATACCTAACATACTCTTGTCATAATCTGTATCTAAAAGGTGGCCTGTAAGAGATCATTGGAAAATTATTGACTCACTGATCATTAATATCCTTGCATTATGTAAGCACAGGGTATGTAGAAAAAGTTATGAATATGTGCTAGAATTATGTTCTTAAAAGCAATGCATAAGCTCAGTCTGCCCTGGATGAAGGAATGTGTATTTGTTTGTCTATTCATCCCGGTGTTCAGCCTCTCAAAAGTTCTTTCCCTTCCCAAATGGGCCATCGTGTGCTAACTTTTTGGGCACCACAAGCTGCTTCTAGGGGTCTTGAGGGCCCCTATTCTCACCTACTTGGGTTTCTCTGTACATCCTGCCCTCCTGTATAAAGAATTTACCTCTGATTTTGCTATTAGAAGCATCACTGTGAATAGCCGCCTTTATGCCTTCTAGAGAAGGGCAGCATCTTGCTCTGGGGCAAACATTGCTGTATTTGGGGTTACACCCAAAGCTGTCTCAGACAAAGAAGTTGATTACTCAATTGACCCCCACTAAATAAAATTATGCTGCCATAGAATGAGAGTGCGGTGCAATTGTGTGACCAGTCAAACAATTAAAACATTATCTGTTCAACAGAAAATTTATGGTATTAACAGATCACTCTCTAAAGGTACCCGCTGTAGGCTGTTGCACTGGAGCATAGCACTGCAGGAGTATGCGATGGAGACTGTGCACATCAAAGGGAACAACAACATGGTAGCGGACACCCTGTCCAGAAAAGAGAGCCCAGAACTAATGCCTGCAGAACAGTCAGTGGCTACTCCATCAATGTCAGGGGGGAGGTGTGAACAGAGACACCTTGGGAAAGGGTCCCCTGTTCTTTGCAAATAATCTCACCTTAGACTCGACAAACTCATTACACCAGATACATGGCTTGCAGGATATTTGATCCATAAAGAGTAACATGTAAGGTATCTGCTTACATGTAGGTCAGACAGCTCATAACTTGTCAAGATTCATAATCATTGTGAGATGCATGTATGAGTAATATTTAAAGAATATTGTTTTTGTTCTGAAAGTATGGTTCATGGACTTGGAGTAGAGATTAGTCCCCAGGAGATAATGTGGCTCGGTATTGACCCATTCAGAGAGGAAGGAGTTGCCATGATGCTCTGTCTGGGCAGTGATGCACTACAGGGTTCAGTTGTGTAGCCTTGCTCAGTCCTAGGACTTTCAATGAGAAAACATCAGTCAACTACAAACAATTGAAACTTCTTCAAAGGAAAAAGGGAACATTGCAACAGGAGTCTGGTTCACCTTCTCTGTGAATAGAAACAAAAGACTGAGTATAACAGAGGAGGGGAAAGACCCTCTGGATCAGGGGTGGCCAACCTGTGGCTCCAGAACCACATGTGGCTCTTCAGAAGTTAATATGCGGCTCCTTGTATAAGCACCGACTCGGGGCTGGAGCTACAGGTGCCAACTTTCCAATGTGCCGGGGGGTGCTCACAGCTCAACCCCTGGCTCTGCCACATGCCTTGCCTGCACTCCATCCCTTCCCACCCCCTCCCATGAGCCTGCCATGCCCTCACTTCTCGTCGCCCCCCCCCCAGCCTCCTGCATACCACAAAACAGCTGATGGGGAGGGAGGGGGAGGCGCTGATCAGCAGAGCTTCCGGTGGGTGGGAGGCCCTGGGAGTGGGGTGTGGGAGCTGATGGGGGGGGGGCGGGGGGTGCTGACATATTACTGTGGCTCTTTGGCAATGTACATTGGTAAATTCTGGCTCCTTCTCAGGCTCAGGTTGGCCACCCCTGCTCTGGATCCTTTCCTTGAGGAAGCCCTTTTTTGCAGCAGGGGTGATGTCATGAACTTTTGGATGCTGATTCTTGTGAAACTAGCCAGCTCTGCCAGAGAATGAACTTGGTGGGAGAAACCTACTTTATGAGATAGGAAAGGTAATAAGTGTAGGCCCAGGTTAACCTTTTATGTCTTTTTGTTGTTGTTTTGTTTTGTTGTAACCAGTTGTTTCGATCACTGTCTCTCACTTCTAGTTAAATCTTTACACTTATTTAAGTAAAACGACTTCTGTTTTATTGTAAGTGCTTACAAGTGCTGTGTGATCTACAGGAGTGGAGATTTAAAGTAAAACTGGTAAACTGCTATTTTGGTTTCAGGGGATCTGGAATTTCTGTGGATATCCAGTGTCAGGGGCTGGATATCCCAAGGGTGTGATTCAAAGGGACTCAGGGATTGGGGTGCACCTATTGTTAACCTGACAGGCGAAGACAAGGCTGGCATTGCCTAGACAAGATCGCTTGAGAGGCTGGAAGGCTGATGGTGTTAGCGAGCTGACACCTAGCCAGGCCCAGGCAACTCCCTCACACTGGAGGCGGGGACTAACAAGAGGACTCACTGTCGTAGGTACCCGGAGAACCATCACAATATCCCACCAGCTAGTTTAGGTGGCTTCTTGCCTAACACACTGGTTTTGTGGATCCCATTCCCAGGCTTCATCTTTCCTCTTTTATTGTATAACAAACCTGGGTGCCTAACTAATGCTCTGTGGATACCAGATTTTCTAGGCACTAAAAAGATAGGATTTGCAACACCGAAGTCCATGTGTGGATCCAGGTTGAAATGACTTTAGGGCTGATGGCTGTAAGGCTCCATGTGAGCTCTATCATAACTATGGATCTCTCAGTGGACTTGCACAGATCCACTGTCTCCAAGGCCCATGTGGGGGAGTGGGGAGAGGAGTATGGTGCATGTTCCCTCTTCCCCCTACTCTCCAATAGGAACCATGGAATAATCCCACACCAATTAGAACAGGGCAGACCTAAGTGTTCCAGCCCTCGGACTCTAGCACACAGAGCTGTTTGCTCTGGTTAAATCTTGTCCTCTCTTTAGAACAAGCTGGTCACACTGAAATAAGCTTCCAGGTTTTGGGTTTATGTAATCTGGCACCTAGGAAGAGAAAGAGTGAGAGGACTATGGCCCTGTCCCTCTGTGATACCATCACAATTCATTGTTCAGAGCATTGCATGTGTCCATGAGGAACTGGGCTGCAGAAAGAGAATTGACATTTTCCTGCTATTTGAAGATTTAAACTCTCACCCTCTATGCAGCGTATTCACAAAAATGAATGTCTGGAGTTAACACAGGTTTATTCCATTCTTGTCCAGGTTTTGGTTCTGACCCTCGCATTTCGGTTGAGGGTTACCAGGATGGAGGGATTCGGGTGGTATGTGAATCTGCTGGATGGTACCCTGAGCCTGAGGCACAATGGAGAGATCACCATGGGCAGCTCTTAGCATCATCTTCAGAAACAAAATCCAAAGATGCCAATGGCCTGTTTCAAATGCAAATTTCCATTGTTGCAATAGAAAATTCCAACAGAGACTTGTCCTGTTTTGTCACGAACCCTCGCCTCAACCAGGAGAAAGAGTCAACGATTTACATAACAGGTCAGTGCCCATCCAAACTACCCATAAAATGAAATATGGCAAACATTGGTGGGAAGTATGTCCTTTTGTGTTCTTGTTGCTGACTCCTCTTTATATTCCTTTACTCTGGGTAGTACCCAGGTTCCTTTGTTTTCTGCAGAGCTTCTTTATTACACACAGAATCTACATTGGTGTAAAAGCAACACTAATGGCCCCATTATGCTACCCAGATTTCGGTAAAACTTCCACTGGCTTAGCTGATCAGACCCTAAGGGTCATCTTCATTGCAGAGCTGTTACTTTGGCATTTCCCCTAGTGCACCTCATGTCCACACACAAACCCCTTCTTATCCAGGTTTAGTGCTGCTTCACACCCAGGCTCATTGGCTCAGCTGGGGGTACACAGGCTAGAGCCGGGGATGCCATTTTCACTTGGTCTGGAACTTGCCCACTTTGCTGATAGTTTCCCCCATGTCTCATCACAATTCACCCCCGCCCCATGTTCCCAGAAGGACAGACAAGTTCTTCCACAATTCATTGGGAAAGAATCATAAAGAATCTGTTTGCTGTAATGCTAAGAACCATGGGATATACTCCTAGAAGTCCAAGCAAACACAGGGTACGTCTATTGAGGATCGATTTATTGCGTGTAGTGTAGACGCGATAAATTTATCCCGATCGCTCTCCCATCGACTGCTGAACTCCAGCTCGGCGAGAGGCGGAAGCAAAGTCGACGAGGGAGCTGCGGTGCACCATGAGGACGCGAAGTAAGTAATTTTAATTCGATCTAAGATACGTCAACTTAAACTTCGCTATTCTCGTAGCTGAAGTTGCGTATCTTAGACTAATTCCCCCCCCCCCCCCCCCAGTGTAGACCAGCCCACAGGGGTGAATGCAGCACCAGTGAGGAGCTAGAACTTGGGTAGGCCTTTGTAGTGTGGCTGCTCACAGCCAGGCTAGACTAAACCAGGTGTTCAGGCCTGGGTGCTACTTGTCACAGATTCAAGGGCCTGGTGTATGCCCCAGCCTGTAACAAGGCCTTGGATGAGTTAATATGGGCCTGAAAGAAACCACTTAGTCTGCCAGGCTGCACCTGGAGGGAGAGCTAGGCTGAATGGATGATGAAGCCCAGCTGAGGAGGGGCTGGGAGGGGACAGTAAACAGAGAAAGTTGAAAGCAAAAGGGGGGATGCAGGGAGGGAGTCTGCAATCACTCTCTGAAAGTGGACAGTATGTGAGGAGGAAACCTAGGGGAAGAATAAGCCCTGACTAGAGAAGGCTGGCAAGTAGCTATAAGAAATGAAACAACCACTGGGAGTGGAATAGGCTCCAGTGATAAGCCCTGAAAAAAGGGCAGGTTCTGGACTTCCAGGGAGGGAGAGAGCCCTGGGAGGTGTTCAGTTAAGGTACAAAGCTGGGGAAACAAAGTAGCAGAAAGGCATGACAGGCCAAGCCTGAGGAGGGTGGAAATTGCTTTGAGTTTGTACTTGTGGTTTGGGTTTTTTAGGGGACTCCAGGGGAGGGCTCTGAGAGTCCCAGCCCTGAGAGAAGGTGGGGGACTGAGAGAGGTTGCAGGGGAGAAGGCCTGAGAATGGCCACGGTAGGCTAGAATCCCGTGTAATGGGAGGGCCTGGATTCCCCTACCAGTCACTTTTATCGAGACCTGTGGCTGCAGAGGGAGATAAGGATGACTGGAAGCCCTGAGGCAAGGATGTGAAAAGACCATGGGGCACAAAGTTGGGGCTGGAGACTTGAAATAAGGACACTGGACTTTTATTTGTGGAACTTTCTTACCCTGGAAGGGATGGATTAACCTTGTGACCTGGGTCACAGGAAAAGAGACCATCGCACTGCTCGAGCAACTGTCGATGGGAATGCGGGGGGGCAGAGGTGGAGAGCTGCTATGCCACAAGGAGGCACTCCTGCAGTGAGTCCACTTATTCACAGACCCCTTTAGTGTGCAGGGCCCCAAGGACCCACAAACAGGCCTATTGCCTCCAAGACTCCAAAACTGGACCTTTGGGTATCAGCAATCCCTGGCTCTCTCTCTGGCTCCTGTGGCGATTCCAGCTAGGCCAGACTCCTGTGGGAGGCTAGTAATGTGTCCCTTCAGGGTGAAATGGACTCAATGAGTAGCTGCAGTGACATAAGCAACTTTTGCAAAACAAGGTAACAGTTTATTAGTCACCTGGCTGGCTACAGCATCTTTAGGTTAGCATAGAGAAGCAAAAGTTAAGACAGAGTTCAGACTGGCCAATGCCAGGGCTCCCCTGAGCCATGCTGTTTCAGGAACCAACTCTGCCTCTTCTTCTGTCTCTTTTTCTTTGTCTGTCAGTCCCAGGTGTGTGAACTGTGTCACTGTGAGCTCAGCTCTCAACACAGCCCCACCTGACACCTTTTCCCTTTGTTCTCCCAGTTGGGGGCCTTTGCTCTGTGAAATCTCCTTCCTTTTGGCTGTTGGCCACTAGGTGTGAATGTCCTGGCCATTGGGGTTTCCATTGTCTCTTTGGGTTCTTCCATTCACATGTGTAGACTGTATTCAGTTCGTTAATGACTCTGGTCTCCAGCCAGGCTGCTAGGTGAGTCAAACACTTCATCCCTTCCCTTTACATTCAATGCATAGCAGTACAAAGCCCAGAGGGAAAGTGAGCTGTGCATAGGAATCATAAAAATATTACCAAAATTCCCACATTCATCCCACTGATCAGCTCAGTTAACTCTGCAGTGTAGACATGGTTAGGGCTGGTCTAGACTAGAAAATTAGATTGACCCCGCTACTTTGCTGCGGGGTGTGAAAAATCCACACCCCTGAGTGACATAATTAAACCAACCTAAGTCCTGATGTAGACACCACTAGATCGACAGAAGAATTCTTCCGTTGACCTACCTACTGCCCTTTAGGGAGGTGAATTTACTACATTAATGGGAGAACTCCTCCTGCCCCTGTAATAAGTGCATACACTGCAGTGCTGCAGTTGTAGCGTTTGAACCATAAACATAACCTAAGGGCTTGTCTACACCCAGGGCATGTCCACACTTACCTCCGGAGTGATCGATCCAGCGGGGGTCGATTTATCGTGTCTAGCGAAGACGTGATAAATCGACCGCTGAGCGCTCTCCCATCGACTCTGGTACTCAACCTGGGCGAGAGGCGCAGGCAGAGTTGACGGGGGAGCATCAGCAGTCGACCTACCGCAGTGAAGACACCATGGTAAGTAGATCTAAGTTACACAACTTCAGCTACGTGAATAACGTAGCTGAAGTCGACGAACTTAGATCGATTTCCGCTCCCCTCCGGTGTAGACCAGGCCTCAGGCCACATCTACACTACTACTTTTGTCAGTATCGCTTATGTCTCCCAGTGGTGTGAAAAAACACCCCCCAAGCGACATAAGTTACACCGACCTAAACACCGGTGTGGACAGTGCTAGGTCAGCAGGAGAACTTCTCCCACAACGTAGCTACCACTGCTTGTGGAGATGATTTTATTATGTCGACAGGAGAGCTCTCTCCCATCGGCATAGAGCAGCTACACAAGCGATCTAACAGTGGCACTGTAAGCGGCTGTAAGCTCTCTAGTGTAGACATAGCCTTACAGTGCTGCAGTGGCACACATACACCGGTGTAGCTGTAGTGCTTAGTGATGATGCTACCTACGCCATCAGCATAGTTAATCCACCTCCCTGAGAGGAGATAGCGCTCTCAGCAGGAAAAGCTCTCCCATTGACATAGCACCATCTACACCAGGGGTTATGTCAGTATAACTGTGTCATTCAGAGGTGTTGGTTTTCCACACCCCTGAGTGATGTAGTTATACCGACATAGGTTGGTAGCACAGACCAAATCTAAGTGTCATTTAATTGCATGAAACTCAGGACATTCAGACCTTAGGGCTGATCTAAGCACTGTCCACATCGGCACTATGTCTGTGGGAGACGCTCTCCTGCTGACGTAGCTTCCGCCTCCCGCAGAGATGGAATAATTATGCTGGTGGGAGAGCTTTCTTCCATCGACATAGAGCATCTTCACTAGATGCACTTCAGCTGCATTGGTATAGCTGCGCCAATGTAGCACTTCCAGTGTAGACTTGCATCTTATTCTTAACCTCCTGTGTGCGCTTACATCATGATCTTCTCCCTGAATTTCTTCCATATACAACAGTGGAAGTTTATATAGCTTTGAAAGCGAGAGAAGCTTAACAGAAAAAACAGCACTCTTATTCTGGGATAACAGAGGCCATACTATGAGTTATATGGGTATAACTATACCCATATAGTTCTGCCAGAAATTTTCCCTCGTAGACCTGAGAAACTGGGTTACCGCCACACTCTCCCTCTGGCGGCATGGGCTTACCAACTGGTTTCCCATGTCAGTCGCTCCTGTTACTAGCTGTTCTGAACTGTAACCCAGCCAGTCATTTAACTGATGTCTAAATGCCTGGCATCAACAACCCCTTGTGGCAACCCATTGCAGTATAAAGGATTTATGATTATTTCCTATAACTTTAGAATCACAAAGTAATATTTTGTATTTTAATGTTTTGGGGCTGATCCTTTATTTCTTGTCCATCCAAAAATTCTGTTGCATTGTATATGGAAGGACTACAGCAGGGGAAATTAATAGGCGGAGCAGTAGCCAAATCTGGAACGCCAATCATTTCTGAATAGATTGCAAAATCTTTTTATTTACTTATTATTATTATTTTGTATTATTTTCTCTGGAGTCTGGACCTTGACTATACCTTGACCAAGAAATTTGGACCTTGACAAAAAATAATTGATTATCCCAGGATTAAGCCCATTCTTCAACTGTGTAAGAGATTATCATGATGTGTATGTACATAGGAGGTTAGGGATAAGATGGCTGTGGGAGTTTCCCTGAGTAGACAAGGCCCAAAACTCACGGGCTGTGGACTGGATCCAGGCTATATGCAAAGCAGTGAGACTGAATTTGGTGTGGTGTCTGGAGGAAGCAGCCTGTGGTTTTGGCTGTGAATCTAGTGGGAGCTCTGAAGAGAAGCAGGGACTCCAGGTAGCTGCTCCTTGGGACAGAGCAGTGACTCTTTAGCTAAAGATATGAATCTTTAGCGCATCTGGTGTGTAAATATCTTGTGACGCTGGCTACAATAGTGCCATGCAAACACCTGTTGTCATTTTCAGGTGATATTGTAAACAAGAAGCGGGCAGCATTATCTCCTGCAAATATAAACAAACTTGTTTGTCTGAGTGATTGGCTGAACAAGAAGTAGGACTGAGTGGACTTTGTAGGCTCTAACATTTTACATTGTTTTATTTTTGAGTATAGTTATATTTTTGTACATAATTCTACATTTGCAAGTTCAACTTTCATGATAAAGAGGTTGCACTACATTATTTCTATGAGGTGACCTGAAAAATAAAAATTTTTCTTTTTTACTGTGCAAATACTTGTAATAAAAATAATAATATAAAGTAAGCACTGTACAGTTTGTATTCTGTGTGGTAATTGAAATCAATATATTTGAAAATGTAGAAAACATCCAAAAATATTTAAATAAATGGTATTCTATTATTCTTTAACAGTACGATTAATCACGATTAATTTTTTTTAATCACTTGACAGCCCTAATTGTAATGTTATGTGTTTCTTTAAAAGAAAGAAAGTGGATCTTAAACAAATTGATAAAGGGGCAGTGGGGAAGGGAGGATGGCATGAGGAGGGAGAAGTACAAATACAACTGAAGGTGCAGGGTCACTATGTTGTTTTGCAAAATTCGGATTTACCAAATAGACTCTTGTCAGTTATGGCTTGATCCTGCCCAAATGAAGTCAGTTGGACTTTTGCTACTTACTTTAATGGGCCACTTACTTCTCATCTACCCAGCTGCAACATGTCTCCAATTTGTAGAATATACAAGACATGTAACCAGGATAAAATTCTGTCTTCTATTGGCTTAACAACAAAGCACGAAGCATCTTTATCACACTATGAAATCCACCAGGAGTTAGATTCTTCTAACTGGTAACATTGCTCACCAAAGTGCTGCATATATTCAACACTGTTTCTTAGGGTATGTCTACACTACGAGAGTAGTTTGATTTTACTTAAAGCGAATTTGTGGAACCGATATTACAAAGTCGAACGTGTGTATCCACACTAAGGACAGTAATTCGACTTTGTGAGTCCACACTAACGGGGCAAGCGTCGACATTGGAAGCGGTGCACTGTGGGCAGCTATCCCACAGTTCCCGCAGTCCCTGCTGCCCATTGGAATTCTGGGTCGAGCCCCCAATGCCTGCTGGGGCAAAAAATGTGTCGAGGGTGGTTTTGGGTAACTCATCATTCAACCGTCACTCCTGCCCTCTCTACGTGAAAGCGCCGGCGGGCAATCAGTTCGCACACTTTTCTGGTGATTGACAGCATGGACGCCACAGCACTGTGAGCATGGAGCCTGCTGCGATCATCGCTGCAGTTATGGCCGTTGTCAACACCTCGCACCTTATCATCCACCTTTTTCAGAGGCAGATGCTGAGAAATCGGGCGAGGAGGCTACGGCAGCGCGGTGAGGACATTAAGTCTGAGAGGGGCACAGACCTCTCACAAAGCATGGGACCCCGCGCTGTGGACATCATGGTGGCAATGGGTCATGTTGATGCTGTGGAACGGGGATTCTGGGCCCGGGAAACAAGCACGGACTGGTGGGACCGCATAGTGCTGCAGGTCTGGGATGAATCACAGTGACCCTCGGAAACATGCAGGTGATCATAGATGGCTTCGCTGCGATGAGATTCCCAAACTGCGGTGGGGCTATAGATGGAACTCACATCCCTATCCTGGGACCGGCCCACCAGGCCAGCCAGTACATTAACCGAAAGGGCTACTTTTCAATGGTGCTGCAAGCACTGGTGGACCATAGGGTACGTTTTACCAACATCAACGTCGGATGGCCGAGCAAGGTTCATGATGCTCGCGTTTTCAGGAATTCTGGTCTGTTTAGACGGCTGCAGGAAGGTATTTACTTCCTGGACTACAAAATAACTGTTGGGGATGTGGAGATGCCTATAGTCATCCTCGGGGACCCAGCCTACCCTCTAATGCCCTGGCTCATGAAGCCCTATACAGGCGCCCTGGACAGTGAAAAAGAACTCTTTCAACTATCGGCTGAGCAAGTGCAGAATGGTGGTGGAGTGTGCTTTTGGACGTCTGAAGGGGAGATGGAGAAGCTTACTGACTCGCTCTGATCTCAGCGAAACCAATATCCCCATTGTCATTGCAGCTTGCTGTGTGCTCCACAATCTCTGTGAGAGCAAGGGGGAGACATTTATGGTGGAGTGGGAGGTTGAGGCAATTCACCTGGCTGCTGATTATGCCCAGCCAGACAGCCGGGCGATCAGAAGAGCACAGCGGGATGCGCTGTGCATCCGGGAAGCTTTGAAAGCTAGGTTCCACAGTGAGCAGGGTAACCTGTGACTATTAAGTTTGTTTATTCAGAAGCTGAACCTGCCCCCGTTTCTTTACCCAGTTAATGTTGACTATCCTCTCCAGTTACCAACCCCCTTCCCCCCCTTCCAACACACCTTTAAAAATAAAATAAATGAAACTTTGTCCATTAACACCGTTTTTTTTTTTATTAAGGATTTCGCGGTAAAGTGTTGAAACTGGGACGCAGACTGTGGTGGGGAGCGGGTGTAGTGATGGAAAGGACGCTTCTAAACTCGAGGAATGACAGGCTCCTGCTCCTAGAGTGGTCCGCAGTGGTGGACTGGTTGTTTCAACGGAGCCTGCCACCCCTCCTTTTCGGGACTCTGTGTGTGGGGGCTATGTGACTTTCTGGCGGGGGAGGACGGTTACAGATCCCCTGCTGCGTGGCTCTGTCGTCCTGGCTAAGGACCGCTGCATAAGATCTGTAACCGCCCTCCCCCGCCACAAACTCACAGAGCCCCCCCACACACACACAGAACATGAAAACCACCTCCCAGACTGACCAGGGTGCCTAGTGACTGCAATGTGTGTGTGACCTTCTGCTGAACCTGCCTCCGTGTCTGTACCCTGGTAAAGGTGACTGTCCTCTCCAATTACCAACCCCCTTTCCCCCCTTCAAACACACTCTCCTCTAAAAGAACATGACAGAAACAGTAATTAACAGAAACGTATTTTTTATTAACAACTACACAGTTAGGGGATGAAAGTGGGACGGGGGCTTGGGTGAGGTGCTTTTGGAGTGAAGGAAAGGACTTATCAAATCTTTGGGAATGAGAGCCTTCTGTTACTTGAGCAGTCTGCAGGGGTGGAGTGACTGTTTTCACGGCCCCTGCCGCCCCTCCTTCTTGGGACTTTGGGTGAGGGGGGGATGGGACTTTGTGGCAGGGGAAGGCGGTTAGAGACTGCAGCGGGGCTCTGTCCTCCTGCCTCCGGTCCTGCAGAACATCTACAAGGCACCGGAGCATGTCCGTTTGCTCCCTCATTAGTCCAAGCAGCGTTTGAGTCGCCTGCTGGTCTTCCTGCCGCCACCTGTCCTCCCTTTCGCTGTGTGATCGCTGGTATTGCGACATGTTCTCCCTCCACTGGGTCTGCTGTGCCGCCTCGGCTTGGGAGCAGCCCATAAGTTCTGAGAACATCTCGTCCCGTGTCCTTCTCTTTCGTCGCCTGATCTGCGCCAGCCTCTGGGAGGGGGATGCCGGGGTAGCTCGGGAGACACTCGCAGCTGTGGGATGGGAAAAAGGGAGTGAATTCCTCAGAAAGATACAGTTTTGCGAACAATGAATATAATCTTTCTCTGTGAACAAGACCATGCACATTACCTATCACATGCGCACTCAGTACAAGGTCGAATTTTCGGCCTTCCCATTGAGTGCCTGGGGTCTTGTTGTACAGATCACACAAGCGGGGCTGGACAACGGAATTCGGCTAGCAGGCGGACATGATAAGCCTTAGACTTTTGGCTGCTTAAAGCTTAATTTATAGCAGTGCCCTCCTTTCACGTTCCAAGCAATGCTCCTAGCGTTGGCCAATTCCTGCTGCCGGCAATCCAGCCAGCATGAACTCTGCCCCAGTCCCACCCCCCTCGTGGCGGTCCCCGGGAAAGATCACTGAATGCAGCCCCTGTCACGCCTCTACCGTGTGGCTGTAAACAGTCGGTTACAGTTATGTAAAGGAACAGGCAATCAGTCCCAATACTAACATTCCCCTAATTCAAAGCAGGTCACCATGAGTGATATCACTCTGATGAGGATTTCGGAGACAGAGAAAGACCGCATGCTGCATGAATGCCAGCAAGCACCAGGGCCGTATGCCGCCATGCTTTGCGAGGCTATGATCCCGGAGTACTTGCTGCTAGCCTGGCGCGGAAAAGTTTCCTACCATGGAGGACGCAATAAGGCCGCTCTCCCCAGGAACCTGATGCAAAGGCTTTCACAATACCTCCAGGAGACCTTCGTGGAGATGTCCCAGGAGGATTTCTGCTCTATCCCCGTACATATAGACAGAATTTTCCAGTAGCTGCACTGGCAAGGACAAAAAACTAAAGCGCCTAGGGCAAACTAATCATGAAAAACCGGACATGTTGACAAACTTTTCCAGTAGCTGCACTGGCAAGGACTAGAAAATAAAGCGCCTAGGGAAAACTAATCATGAAAAACCTATTGTTAAGATAACATTACTATTCTGTTCAAAATAAATGTTTTAAACACTTACCTACTGATGTCAAGTATCAGAGGGGTAGCCGTGTTAGTCTGAATCTGTAAAAAGCAACAGGAGTGAGGTTCTTACCCACGAAAGCTTATGCTCCCAATACTTCTGTTAGTCTTAAAGGTGCCACAGGACCCTCTGTTGCTTCTTACCTACTGATGTTTCCCCTGAATCACGGTCTGGGTTACGGCCTTGGGAGGGTTGGTAGGGGATCTCCGTGAGGGTGATGAAGAGATCCTGGCTGTTCGGGAAATCAGCGTTGAAAGCGCTGTCAACTGCCTCGTCCTCCTCATCTCCTTCCTCATCTTCCCCGTCCGCGAACATCTCCAAGGAAGCGGCCGTTGACAATACCCCATCGTCAGAGTCCACGGACAGTGGTGGGGTAGTGGTGGCGGCTGCACCTAGAATGGAATGCAGTGCCTCGTAGAAACGGCATGTCTGGGGCTGTGATCCGGAGCATCCGTTTGACTCTTTGGTCTTCTGTTACCCTTGTCTCAGCTCCTTGATTTTCACGTGGTACTGCGTTGCATCCCGGCTGTATCCTCTCTCCGTCATAGCTTTGGAGATTTTCTCGTAGATCTTCGCATTCCGTTTTTTTGATCGCAGCTCCGAAAGCACGGACTCATCGCCCCACACAGCGATCAGATCCAAGACTTCACGATCAGTCCATGCTGGGGCCCTCTTTCTATTCTGCGATTGCATGGTCACCTCTGCTGGAGAGCTCTGCATCGTTGCCAGTGCTGCTGAGCTCGCCACAATGTCCAAACAGGAAATGAGATTCAAACTGGCCAGACAGGAAAAGGTATTCAAATTTCCCGGGGCTTTTCCTGTGTGGCTGGTCAGAGCATCCGAGTTCGGACTGCTGTCCAGAGCGCCAACAGAGTGGTGCACTGTGGGATAGCTCCCGGAGCTATTAGCGTCGAATTACATCCACACTAACCTTAATTCGACCTGGCCATGTCGAATTTAGTGCTACTCCCCTCGTCGGGGAGGATTACAGAAATCAATTTAAAGAGACCTCTATGTCGAAATAAATAGCTTCGTTGTGTGGACGGGTGCAGGGTTAATTCGAGTTAACGCTGCTAAATTCGACATAACCTCCTAGTGTAGACCAGGCCTAAGTCAATGACATGTTTTCTTGCAGATGTGTTTTTCCCGAGGGTCTCTCGCTGGATGGTGGCTCTGTGGGTAATTCTGGCTCTTTTGGGTTTTCTCGTTTTCCCAGCAATTTACTACTTCTGGAAGAAACACAAAGCAAAAGGTAAAGTGGCAACATAAAGGAAGGGGATGCAGTGCAGTCAGAGAGATTTTCTGTAAAAATAAATAAACAAGCAGAGGAACCAATGGAGATTTTGGATTTAGTGTTATGAAGAGAGTGGTGAACCTTGGGAGAGAGAGAGAGAAAGAGAGGCTGAGAGAGGAGGAGGCATTGAGCATTTGGATAAATCCTGAATAAATGATTCCACATTTGAACTGAAGTGGACTCATCACCTTTGGCATTAATAAATAGCCCAGGTCTAATTTTGTTAAGTATTCCATGAATATTGTCTGAAATACAAATGGGAGTGAGAGTGGGTATGGAAATTTAATATATTTAGCTTGACTGACTGACTGATTAAAAGAGGCATTAATGGAGAGAAGGAGAGGAAGAAAGAGATTGAGTTTTTTCTTGGACACTTAGGGCCCAGTTTAACAATGTCATTAAGCATGGGCTTAGCTGTCAGCATGGTTATTAAATCCAATTGACATCAAAGTTAAGCACATGCTTAAGTGCTTTGCTGAACTGGGGCCTTAGTGTCAAATTCTGCTTTCTTGTCAGCATGCACAACTCTGGGCTAGGGCCAAATTCTGCTCTGTTATAGTAGAGTCAATGAGGTTGCAGGGATGTAACTGAGTGCAGAATCTGATCCTTAGCTTTTCATAATAAAATCTGCTCACCCCACGATCACAGTACAGAACAGAAAAATACAGCCTCCTTCTGTATGTAGAAGTACATACACCTCTACCCCGATATAATGCATCCCGATATAACACCAATTCGGATATAACGTGGTAAAGCAGCACTCTGGGGGGCGGGGCTGCTTTACCAGATTATATCTGGCAGCAGGGCGTGGGCGGAGATTTAAAGGGTCCAGAGCTCCAGCTTCTGCGGGGAGCCCCGGGCCCTTTAAATCACCACTGGAGCCCTGCCGCCGCTACCCCACCGCTACCCCGATATAACGCAGTTTCACCTATCACGCAGTAAGATTTTTTTGGCTCCCGAGGACCGTGTTATATTAGCATAGTAGAGGTGTATTAAAATGTAATTGCTCAATTCACTTTGCTCTGCTGTAGTTAATGGCAGAAGCAGGCCTTCTGCAATTTTTAAGTTTTTTATATGAAGTGATCTCCTTATAACATCTGAGGCTCAAACTGTCACTTTAATCCTCCCCAAATGAATATCACCCCTTGGAATTTATCTCTGCTAGTGCAAGCACCTGCCGTCCCTTTTGGGAAGAAATATTTCAAAAGCTATTCATGGTTAAGTTCTGAACTCCAGCTTGGCTCAAGCTGAACTGACACACCAAAGGAGTGAAATGTGCATGTGTTGCAAGCCAGAGGATGGCTCAAGGTGATGTGCTATGGCTATTGAACCTGAGCAGCATCCATGAACTCTGAGTTTCAGCAGCTTTCAGAACATGTTTGTTGTCATGTTCCTTGCAGTCTCCAGTGGCTCCTTCTGGAAGTTTTGCCCTGAATCCAAAGCTTCTGGTTTTCAGAACAATATTTTAAAGTGGACTAAAATCCACATACAACACAATTCAATTTTAAATTAGAAGTGTTGTAGAAATTAGCATTAATTAAATAGATGGAAGATTAATACTCTAGTAATTAGGTAGGGTAATGCAATTGTGACTCTAGCTCCTCAACCACTACCTGAACAATGGGGCTGAGTGTGATCAAAGGAAAGCAAGTCACTGGGTCATTTGGTCAAGGGTTTCCTTAATCCCCACCCCACCCCCCGCATAACGTGAGCTGCTTGTAACATTTTTAGATTCTTGTAACTTTTTTGGCACAGATCGAGAGACTATGGGGGGTTGGAGTAGTGAGGAAGAATATGTGGTAGGGGGGACGGGGGAGTGTGAGGATTGGCAAGGTGGGTCTCTGTCCTTTTACCAAACTTCATCCCTTAGGACTGTGCTCTGGCACTGCAACCGTGGGGCCAGCCCAGCCCTAGACAACAACTGTTATGTTGTTTATTATGCATATCTAGTTTGAACCAGACAGAATAAAGAGATCAAAGAGCTACACTTAACACTATGAGTGCAGCTTGAGTGCCCTGCAAATAAATGCTGGAATTCAAACCTGTGGAACACAACACAATCAATGGCATGTACTCTTAGTCGTATTTCATACCTATTTATTATAGCACTCCTTCTTACACATCAATTCCCACTGGCTATTGACAACTTTAAGAGCAGAGTTAAGGTTGTCATGCAGGGGTGGTGTGTACCTTATTTCTGTTTCCTAGTTTTCAGAAGTTTAAGTTTGTGTTACCTCAGCTTTTCATTTCCTGGTTTCAGAGGTTTGAGTTTGGCTGAACTCAACATTCTGGAAAGAGTCTCAGGAGACCTGGTAGGGGCTAGGCATGGGAGTCTAGTGTCCGTACAGAATGTAGAGTGGTCCGCTACTTCACTTTTCTTTTTAAATCCAAAAAGATAACATTGAGTCTGGGTACAGGGAGGAATTGGGGCCAAAGCCAGTGCATTGCACCACATCAAGAACAAACTGCTGTATATTCATTGCTGTGTTCAATTTTTATTTATTTATTTATTTATTTTAGGGGAACTCCTGGCTGAACTTCGTAAGTACCATCTCTTCCTCCGCCTCCATTATAAATTCTGTATGGATGTGTATCCTCTGAAGACTCTGTGTTCTCATCTCTCTGTGTGTTTGGTTTCAGGGTGGAGTAATGTCAGACAACATGCAGGTAAATAAAGATGATGTTTATTCAGTGTTGAAACCCCACCTACCCTGTTCCCTTTCCTTGTGCATTGGTCAGTTTAACTGAAATAATCCATGTAATCTAACACAGATTTAGACCATTAGTGGTTGCAATGAAATAATTTCTAAGGAATCAGCAATTTGTTACTCTTCTGGGAGAATAAAAAGGTGAGCTGGGAGATATGTGAGTTAAAGGGAAAAACAGGATAACTTGGAAAGGAGCATGAGTAGGATGCATACATCATTCAATGGATTTACCGAATTTATATCACAGAAGGCAGGAGGGAAGGAATTATCTTGTTACTGTTGCCTGCTTAGGAAATAGAGGAACTCTTTATTTTAAACAAATATTTTAAAAAGTGTAGCTCTGACTCTGTTAAAAGGACCTCATGGGACTCCATGTTTGTTGTTTCTCAAGGAGTCCATGTCAAATGTGCTCAGTTTACAAGTAAAAATATGTATTTTTTTTTTTAACTTCCAACCCTGAAAAATTATCCTAATAACTGATAGTCAATATGGGTTCTTTCATTCTTGTGTGTCAACACCCCCAGTATCTTCAAGATGTGTTTCTATATGTATTCCATTCCTGGTGCACATATGCCCTCAGTGCTGAAGATCAGCATGTTTGAGCAGCAGTGACCATTAGTCCACCTCTCTGCCCTAGCTCCCTCTTGTCCCCAAATCCTGTGGGCATGAAAGCTTGGGGTGCCCCACCCACCCCCAATCAGAAGGGCAGGAAAAGTTGTGGATCTTTTCCCATCACCTACTCCCTTTGGAAACCCTCTCATTTAGTTTTTAGAAACAGGGAACAATATTTCAACAGACCAATGGATCTTCAAAATTGTCCAAACTGGTTATGCTAAACATTTCCAGACTATTCCTACTACCCTTCCCCATCACTTTTCAGGGATCCCTCTCACTAGAAGATATTACAACAAGAAATTCACTCTGTTATCTCTTGGCAGCATGGAAGTGTTTTCTCCATAGTTCAGGGGAAAGGATTTTTATCTTCATTTCTTCCTAATTCCCCAAAAGAAGGGAGGTTGGAAAACTATTCTGGACCTAAGAAGACTCAACATATTTATTCAAAAACTTAAATTAAGAATGGTGACCCTAGTCTCGCTTATTCTTTCCCCAAAATTGGTTTGCACCTGGTGACCTCCAGGATGCATATTTCCACATTTCTATTCATTCTGTGCACAGGAAATATCTGTGTTTTGTGGTAGAAATTCAACACTCCCAATACAGAGTTTTTTCTCATTTGGACACTTCAACAGCTCCAAGAGTCTTTACAAAATTCCTATCAGGCATTGCAGTCATTGAAGCATTCCTAAGAAAGTAGAACATTAGAGTTCATCCCTGCTTTGAGTTTTCCTTATTTTGACACTTGGCTGGTTCAAGGACCTTGTCCTCAAGAAGTCTCAGACAACATTTGACAATCCAGACCTAAGAGTAAACAAAGAAAAATCTATGATAATTCCATCACATAAGACAGAATTCATTGGGGCTCTTCTGGATTCTGCTATGATATCTGCTTACCTATAATTACCTGCAATCCTAGATTTGGTCTCTCAAGACAAAAGGAGAATACTTCATCCAGATCTATGGTCCCTGCATGTTACAGCTTGGATGATTTTTTCATGAATGATCTGGAAAGAGCATGCTCTTGCGGAGATGAAGGAAGAGGGGGACATGCATCAATTGTGCCCTGGGTGATCGCCACTTCCCACCACCCAACACAGATGTAATGAGATTGAGTAGTATCCATCTAAGAAAAATTAAAACTACTGATTATTCCTCAAAAAAGGTTTTTACTGACTTTCGACTATAAAGGCAACACAGACAAAATAAAAAAAGCAAGAATAAAGACCAACACTAAATAAGGATTAATATAAATGGCAAGTTATACTGAAGACAAGCACATGTAAAGTTATTATTCATCAGCTACTTACTACTATTCTTAACACTGTAGTATCGATACAGACTTGAGATCAATTCAGCTTGAGCAACTAGACTTCTTTACTCCATAAATTTATACTGCATGCAACCAGACTTCTTTACTCCATAATCTTACCCTGCATTCGTCTGAAAATACGTTACCCTTCAGTCGGCCGTTTTCCACACTGGCCAGGTACAGACAGTCGAGAAGTGCACGTCCCTTCGGTTCAGGGGGTGTGGGTACTGAACACACACACACACACACACACACTTATGTGCCTTTGTTCTTTTTATCTTATCTGCCAGCCGTGTTTTTAAAACAGACCAACCAATTAGGGTAGGCCAAATTCTCAGTGTGGTTAGCGTTGTCGCTTTGACTGTATAAATTATGCTTACTTATCTCCTTGTAGCCAATTGTTTTAAATGTGGTTAATGTGGGTTAGACAAGCTGTGCCCGGGGGTACAACATATCTCAGCATAGTGTGTTATCTGGTTGCAGCGCGTTTTCACCGCAAGTCTTAGTTTTCTTTTGCAAAGCTTGCTTTTTTAAAGCTTCCGGAAGTTTGAGGCCTCAACATTGACAATACTTTTGTTCAAATTAATCACAGTTCTAAGGATGTCCAAAATATTTTGATTAATAGACTGTACAAAATCTACCGACAAAACCAAATGGAAGAGATTCGCAGTTTGAGCTCAAGTGCACTACCTCTCTTCTTGAATAGACATTCCACTTATTTTGCACTAATTACTTTCATTGAAATCAACTGGACTCTCAATTAGTTTCATACAAGTCCAACTGGCAGCTCTATCTGCCTTTCATCCACATATTCAAAACTCATATTCAGAATTACAAAGTATTCTCACATTGCTGCATGCCTAGATTTATAAAGGGGCCTAGTGCAGATTTTCCCTTACAGTCAGAGAATCTCCTTTGTGGGATTTGAATGTCATTTTAGCAAATCTGAAGCTTCCACCATTTGAACCATTAGCTGCTTGTTCATTTCAACATCTCCATTTCTGCTTGCCACCATGCTGGTGCATGGAGTCAGAGAAATCTTAGCCTTAATGGCAGACCGACTGTATACTGTTTTTCATAGAGATAAGGTCTCCAGACTCATCCTAGTTTCATTCCTAAAATTGTATTCAAATTTCATATTAATCAAACTATTTGTTTAACTATTTTCTTCCCAAAACCTCTCACTAGTAATATGGAAAAGAAATTACACACCTTAGACATTACAAGAGCACCATCCTTTTAGACAGAACTAAGCCGTGCAGAATCTCATTTAGATTATTCATAGCGTATGCTGAGAAGGTAAAAAGCGGGCTGTTTCTTTCAAAAGAATATCCAAATGGATCTCTGACTGCATCAGGTTGTGTTACCAGAAGCTAACCTTTCTCCCCCTATTCAGATTAAAGTTCACTCTACCAGAGTTTATGCTGCTTCAGCAACTTCCTTTGGAAATGTCCCTATAAATATATAGGACAACTATCTGGGGTCATTTCACCATTTCACTGTGCTTAGGAGAGGTCTCCAGAGCTGATGCATGCTTTGTTAAAGCAGTTGTTCAACTGCGGTTTTCTTGAGATTTCAGTATCCTACCTCCTAGTCTGAGTTCACTGCTTGGGAGCTACCAGGAGTGGAATGCAGATAGATAATCACTTGAAGAGAAAGAGGCTACTTACCTTACAGTAACTCATGTTCTTTTGAGATGTGTTGCCTTTCCCATCCCATGGCCTGCCAGCCTTCTGCACTATATCAAAGGCTGTACTCATTTGGATTTTATTTAATGAAAGAACTGACAGGCAATTGCCCCCCCCCCCGACCCTTGAACAACTTGAACAACAACAACAAAAAAGATGAAATTATGGAAACACATGGTTATAAGGTCCCCCAAACTTCCTTCCTCAGTCTCCTTAGTCATGTCAGCCTCTCATCTGCCCTTCTCTGTGCCTTTTATTTTTTATAGCTATACAGCAAGATGTTATTTTTGGATCAGGATTTTTCCTAAGAGATTTAAGAAATCCCTTTCTGTGTGTTGACCCTCCCTGCCCACCTTTCCCACTGCCATAGAACTGCAGACTAACAATTCCTGAATTAGTGGTGGCAACCAAAGGATGGCTGTATTGAAAATACATCCATTTATCTAAACCTCTCACTCCATCATTGAAGACAGGCTATCCTCTGGGAAAATGGCTGCCTCATAGACTCCATAGTTAAGAAACTGGACAGGCAATTATAAGGAGCACTAGGAAGGTGGGGAGCAGGAGACAGCATAGGAGGAGTGCAGGGGAGAGACTGAGGGGTTCTGAGGGATGTAGGGTGCATAGAGGAGGCTGAGGGAGGTGCAAAGGAGCGCTTGAGGGGGTGCAGGAAGGTAGGCTATGAGGGTAATACAAGGGCAGCAGAGAGGGATTGACAGATTTAAGAGACTGTGGGGAAAGGGCGATGGGAGGAGCTCAGAGGAAGAATGTGAGGGTGGGAGGAGACTGCGTTGGGAAGGGACAGAGACATGGTAGTGTCAGATGAGGGTGTGGAGGGGGTAGAATGGCAGTTCCCCCCTCAGGCGCAAGAGAGGGCAAGAGGGCATCTCCTCCAATTAGACACAGGGAGACTGCATTTCTGCATGTTCTTTGCTGGTGAGTTTGGACACCGAGATACTCTCTCTCACTCACTTGGGGAGGGGCCTTCCCCAGAAAGGCTCAAATGACACAAGTGAAAACAAACAAGCAATGCTTGCTATCTATTTACCTTTTAAATCTCAGGAACTTTAAACCACACTCATGATTATTTCAGGCCTAGTTCATGACTCTGAATGCTTGGGGTTGATGTTACCACATTCCCTGTTCCTCTTGCTGTGCCCAGAACTGTCACTGGCTAAGACTTGGGAGCTGGTGTCCGCTATCCCCCATTGGCTGTGACCTGATAGCCACCTGTTCCTCCATGAGTGTGTTTTGTCCCCTTTTCTCTTTTTCCATCATCCCCAGGGACGCTCTTCTCCCTATGTTGGCAGGAGGGGCTGTCCTTTGGTGTCTCCTGCTCTGCTCACCAGGAGCAGGGGTCTCAATTCCCATCCCTCTTAGTGCCACCACTTCCTCTCTTCCCACTTGGATAGGGAGTGGCACCTGACCCACAAGGCAAAAACACTGAAGACGTTTCTCTCTGCCCACCCTTAGCCTGTGCAGCCTGCCTGCTCTGCTGCTCTGTCTCTGCTGCCCCTGCAGGGGGTCATAGGGATGGGGGTGGGGGCAGCAACAGCAGAAGTCCCTGGAGTCTGGGTGGGGGGAGCTGCAGTGCAATCACTGCCCACCCCAGCAGAGGCAGCCTCTGGGCCAAGACAGAGGCAGGAAACCAGGGAGTAGCGCAGCTTGAGCAGAGCTGTTGAGGAGGGAGAAACAACCCCAGCCTCCCTCAGGGCTGGGCTCAGTCTCTGATGCCCCAATTCTCTCTCTCCCTAGTGGATGTGACTCTGGATCCAGACACAGCTTATCCCCATCTTGTCCTGTCCGAGGATCGGAAAAGTGTGGAATGGAGACCCCAACATCGGGATGTACCTGACTACCCCAAGAGATTTGACTGTGTAACCTGTGTGCTGGGCTATGAGGGCTTCATCTCAGGGAGACATTACTGGGAGATAGATGTAGGGGGCGGGACAACTTGGGGTGTGGGAGTAGCCAAAGAGTCTGTGAGCAGGAAGGGATGGATCCACTTTAGCCCTCAGGAGGGGATCTGGGCTGTGGATGAGTGCAGGGGTCAGCACCGAGCCCTCGCCCCTATTGAGATCCCCCTGTCCCTGAGTAAAAGCATCAGGAAAATTGGGATTTACCTGGACTATGAAGGGGGGCGAGTAGCATTCTATGATCTGGTTAGAGAGGACCCATTCTTCACTTTCACAGCCCATTTCTCTGAGAAAGTATTTCCTTTCTTCTTGGTGTATTCTCAAATCACAGTGTGTCTCCGGGGGACTGGGGAATGATTTGCCCATTGGGGTCTGAGGTCTAGCCTCACACCGCTAAGTCTCTGGGGGATTGTCTGCTCCTCAGTAGCTACAGATGCTCTGTCTCCAGGGAGGAAAGTTAGGGCATGTTCACACTGGCAGAGTTATAGCACCTTTGTCCCTCTCTGCGTTCCCACCCCTCCTTCTAAATGGAAAAGCACCAGGTTAAAGATGGATTCCAGTTCAGGTGAAATGATCACATGTCACTGTAAGACTTCATTACCCACTTGCCACACAGGTATACAGGAAGACTTGCAAGTAAACAGAGCCATTTACAACCAATTGTCCTGGTTAATGAGAGCCATCAAGATTCCAAGTCACCATTAATGGCCCACACTTTGCATAATTACAATAGGACCTAAGAGTTATATTTCATATTTCTAGTTTCAGATACAAGAGTGATACATTTATATAAATAAGATGAACACACACAGTAGATTATAAGCTTTGTAATGATACCTTACAAAAGACCTTTTGCATGAAGCATATTCTAGTTACATTATATTTATACTCATTAGCTTATTTTCCTAACATCATATGGAGTGCACCAACACACCTGCTATGTATGTACTGCAGTGGGGGTGTACCAGGTCCACCCACCATTCTTTGGGGTATACCATTCATTTAATGGACTGAAAGGACACACTGAAGAGTGCTGGTTGCAACTGCTCCCACACATTCGCCCATTGGGGAGTATTTCCAGCTCTAGGCTGTGGCCACCTTAAATCTGGATTTTTCCAGCTTGGCATTCAGGGTTAGGGTTACATTCTGCAAAGCTGTTAAATTGTCACATACCCAACATCCCAGGGGACGTAAGCAGTGACAGCAAATCCAGGAGCTGTGCACCAGCTTCTCGCCACCCCAGGACAGACAGAAGGGGCATACCACTCCATTGACACAGGTGATGCTTGCCCAATTAGCGCCCAACCCTATTGGATGGCTCCTCAAGCCAAAACCGCAATAGAAAGGGAGATCAAGGACATGTTACCAATGGGTGTAATCCACCCCTCTGAGAGTGCATGGGCTTCTCCAATGGTTCTGGTTCCCAAACCAGAGGGGGAAATCCGCTTTTGTGTGGACTACTGTAAGCTAAATGCTGTAACTCGCCCAGAAAACTGTCCAATGCCATGCACAGATGAGCTATTGGAGAAAATGGGATGTGCCCAATTCATCTCCACCTTAGACTTAACTAAGGGGTACTGGCAAGTGCCGCTAGATGACCCCACCAAGGAAAGGTCAGCCTTCATCACCCATGTAGGGCTGTATGAATTTAATGTGCTCCCTTTCGGACTGTGAAATGCATCTGCTACCTTCCAGAGACTGGTAGATAACCTTCTGGCTGGATTTGGGGAATTTGCAGTTGCCTACCTTGATGATGTGGCTATATTCTGAGATTCATGGACAGAATACCTGGAACACCTCCAAACTGTCTTCCAGCGCATAAGGGAGGCGGGATTAACCGTTAAGGCAAAAAAATGTCAAATGGGGCTAAATAGGGTAACGTACCTTCGACACCAGGTGGGTCAAGGAACTATTAACCCCCTACAGGCTAAGGTAAATGCTATCCAAAATTGGCCTGTCCCTAAGTCAAAGAAGCAGGTCCAATCCTTCTTGGGATTGGCTGGGTATTACTGATGATTTGTACCACACTACAGCCAAATTGCCACCCCACTGACAGACGTGACCAGGGAGAAAAGCCAAATGCAGTTCAGTGGACTGAGAAGTGTCAGAAAGCCTTTAACCAGCTTAAGGAGGCCCTTACATCTGACCCTGTACTAAGGGCCCCGGACTGCGACCAACTGTTCGAACCGCAGATGTGTCCGAGCATGGTATAGAAGTGGTTTTCATGCAGGAAGGACCAGATCAACAATTCCATCCTGTCATGTTTCCTCTCAAAAAACTTTCTGAGAGGGAAAGCCACTGGTCAGTCTCAGACAAACAATGTTATGCCATTGTGTATGCTCTGGAGAAGCTACGCCCATACATTTGGGGACCGTGTTTCCACCTGAAAACTGCACTGAAGTGGCTTCACTCAGTCAAAGAAACTTAACAAAACACTTCTTCAGCGGAGTTTAGCTCTTCAAGACTTTGATTTTGAAATACAACACACTTCAGGAGCCTCTAACAAAGTGACTGATGCACTCTCTGGGAAGGTTTCCTAGAATCAGCCTGGTAAAAATGTCCCTGCATTCTAAGTCATTGTAGTCCTTAAAATGTAAAAAGTACTGTTTAGAATCATAGACTATCAGGGTTGGAAGGGACCTCAGGAGGTCATCTAGTCCAACCCCCTGCTCAAAGCAGGACCTAATCCCAACTAAATCATCCCAGCCAGGGCTTTGTCAAGTCTGACCTTAAAAACCTCCAAGGAAGGAGATTCCACCACCTCCCTAGGTAACCCATTCCAGTGCTTCACCACCCTCCTAGTGAAAAAGTTTTTCCTAATATCCAACCTAAACCTCCCCCACTGCAACTTCAGAACATTACTCCTTGTTCTGTCATCTGCTACCACTGAGAACAGTCTAGATCCATCCTCTTTCGAACCCCCTTTCAGGTAGTTGAAAGCAGCTATAAAATCCCCCCCTAGGTTTATTTCTGTTTATTTCTTATGGCTAGTGAACTCCTCTGTGCTAACCCCAGATGCTTTTGTTTGCTTGTAACCTTTAATCTGAACTCCCAAGAAAGCTATTTTGGGTGCTTAATTTTTGGAATTGCTCTTTTAAAATCTAGCAAAAGCCTAAGTTCCAGATGTATTTTCTTACTTTTTGTTTTTAATAAAATTTACCTTTTTTAAGAACAGGATTTGATTTTGGTGTCCCAAGAGGTTTGTGCATATGCTGTTTGATTAAGCGGAGAGGCTGCGAACAGCGGAGAGGCTAAAAGAGGGAGTTTGACTTGGAGTTCATCTGGGGAGAGCCCACTGAGGTGTTCAACTTGCAGGCTCCTCTGAGTAGTTGCTGCAACAGCTGAGGAAGCTCTTAGAAGGAAGGTGATATGGATGGTGAGCGATCAGCTGTTGTGACCTGCACAGGATGTGCCATGTTTGTCTTTCTTCCACATGACAGAAGCGACTTTGTCTGTACAAAGTGCAAGCTGGTCTCCATATTGGAAGAGAAGGTTCAAGGTCTGGAGAAACAAGTTTCAACCCTGCGTTGTATAAGAGAAAATGAAGATTTCCTGGACAGACGTCAGGATATGCTTCTATGGGCACAACATTCTGAAGATTCAGAGCAGGCTTCGCAGTGGGGACAGAAGGACGGTGAAGAAAATTGGCAGCATCTGACCTCCAGAAGAAGAAATAGGAGCGTCCATGTACCAGCAATGCAGATACAGGTGAGCAACCGTTTTCATGATATCTCCACAGGTACTAATGCGGAGAGTGGACTAGATGATACATCTGAGGGAAGGGAGCAGAAGAAGACTCCACCGATTGGAAGGCATGAGATGCACTGTCCTAGGGATGGGGGTTCCATGACCACCGCTCCCAAGAGAAGGAGGTGGGTTGTAGTGGTTGGGGACTCCCTCCTCAGGGGGACCGAGTCATCTATCTGCCGTCCCTTCCGGGAAAACCGAGAAGTGTGCTGCTTGCCAGGAGCTAGGATTCACGATGTGACGGAGAGACTGCCGAGACTCATCAAGCCCTTGGATCGCTACCCCTTCCTGCTTCTCCACCTGGGCACTAATGATACTGCCAAGAATGACCTTGAGCTGATCACTGCAGACTACGTGGCTCTGGGAAGAAGGATAAAGGAGTTTGAGGCGCAAGTGGTGTTCTCGTCCATCCTCCCAGTGGAAGGAAAAGGCCCAAGTAGAGACCGTCGACTCGTGGAAGTCAATGAATGGCTCCACAGGTGGTGTCGGAGAGAAGGCTTTGAATTCTTTGACCATGGGATGGTGTTCCAAGAAGGAAGAGTGCTAGGCAGAGACGGGCTCCACCTAACGAAGAGAGGGAAGAGCATCTTTGCAAGCAGTCTGGCTAACCTAGTGAGGAGGGCTTTAAACTAGGTTCACCAGGGGAAGGAGACCAAAGCCCTGAGCTAAGTGGGGAAGTGAGGAAGCACCAACAGGAGAGCGCAAGAGCAGGGCACCCCGCCGCGGGTCTTCAGGGCACTTCGGCGGCAGGTCCCGGAGCGGAAGGACCCCCCGCTGCCGAATTGCCGCCGAAGACCCGGAGCGGAAGAAGCTCCGGGGGCCCGGGCCCCGCGAGAGTTTTCCGGGGTCCCCAGAGCGAGTGAAGGACCCCGCTCCAGGGCCCCCGAAAAACTCTCATGGGGGCCTGGGGCAAATTGCCCCACTCCCCACCCCCCCGGGCGACCCTGCGCAAGAGGGAAAGACTCCTGCCTTGTACTGAGAAAGCAGGATGATCAGTGAGTTATCTTAAGTGCCTATACACAAATACAAGAAGCCTGGGAAACAAGCATGGGGAACTGGAAGTCCTGGCACAGTCAAGGAATTATGATGTGATTGGAATAACAGAGACTTGGTGGGATAACTCACATGACTGGAGTACTGTCATGGATGGATATAAACTGTTCAGGAAGGACAGGCAGGGCAGAAAAGGAGGGGGAGTTGCATTGTATGTAAGAGAGCAGTATGACTGCTCAGAGCTCCGGTATGAAACTGCAGAAAAACCTGAGAGTCTCTGGATTAAATGTAGAAGTGTGAAGATTAGTGTGAGGAGGTTCCCAGAGCTGTGACTGTGATATGAAGAGATCAGGGGATTAGTGTGAGGACTTTCCCAGAGCTGTGATTGTGATATGAGGAGATCTGAGGGTTAGTGTGAGGAGGTTCCCAGAGCTGTGATTGTGATATGAGGAGATCGAAAGGACGAGATCCCAGGTAAACTCTCACACGAATCCCCCGGTCATTACCCAAAGGTCATGACCATAGATGAGGATGGGGTTGTAGAGTGACCTGTAAAACGAGAGCTTCGCCCAAGAACTCAGCTCCCGCTTCACCACCATGGATCGGTACATCTCCCGCATCACTGCCACCATCACACCAATCTGCCAGTTGATCTCATGCTCCCGCTTGCCATCACTCATGAATCAGAACCCTAGATAATTGAACTCGTCCACTAAGGGCAGCTGCTCCCCTCGCACCTGGAGAGAGCAGTCCAGGAGCTGATTGGAGCTGCTGATTCTCAACCCAGCTGCTTCACATTCCAGATGACATAGCTCTGGGGTTCCTTGGAACATGCAAGCCCCTCCACCACAGCAAGGTAGCGATCCTCGGAGGGCTTTTTTGTTTTTGTTTGGTTTGCTATTTAATTTCCTAGTTTTTTTTTAAATTGAAAAAAGCCCAGGTGGGGAAAGTGACCTGGATGCACGGTGCCCTGACATTGCTCCTCATTCCCCCTCCCCCTCACAGCCCCCTAGGGGTGTGTGGAGTAGCAGGGTTGGAAGGGGAAGTGATCAGCAGTGCCAGCTGCTTTACACATCCAGGTCACTTTCCTCACGTGAGTGCAGAAGGTGAGTGCAGGGGTTAGTGGTGCTGTGGGTTAGGAGTGCAGGAGGGGGGTGCAGGGGTTAGGGGCTCAGGAAGGTGGTGCAGGGGTTGGGGCACAGGGGGCACAGTGCAGCACAAGGTAAGTGTGGTAATACACCATATATCATGCCACCCTTACTTCTCCACTGCTGCTGGCGACGGCACTGCCTTCAGAGGTAGGCACCCAGCCATCAGCTGCCACTCTCCAGCCCCCACCAAGCCAGTGCTTAATTTGTGCTGGGGCTTGCTGGTGGTGGGGCTGTGGACCAGCACCTCTTTCAATACAAATTAAGCACTGGGGGGAGGCAGCAGGGCCTGGGGGGTTGCTGGGGAGCCCATGGGGGCCAGAGGTGCTGGTGTAGCATTAAAAATTGCTATCCAACATAATTTGCTACCAATAGCAGTTACTGATAAATAAGGTTGTTATTTGCTGACTTGTTCTAATTTTCTATCTTTTGTCATTCCCGTCTTCTGGTACAGGTGTAGTGAATTGTAACCAGTGAGGGTACCTCTGTCACCTCTCACCTTTCTCCTCCTCTGGTCCAGGGGTAGTAAATTCTGAGTGGTGGGTTACATCTGTCACAAGTTGCTACCTCTCACATTGTAGGACTCTATGGGCCCTACTTTGGCCATCACTGGCTACACTAACTTTCTTTTATATGCGACAAAGGTTGTCTAAAGAAAGAACTTGACAGTGGTGTGGGCAGGGCTGTCCTTACCCATACGCAAAGTACGCAGCTGCCTAGGGCACCAGGAAATTTGGCGCACCCCTGCTCCACCCCTGCTCTGCCTCTTCTTGCCCCTGCTCTGCCCCAGCCCCGCCCCACTCCCCTGAGTTCTGCAGCAGGTCCGGGCCTGCACTCACCGGCAGCGGGAAGTGCAGCCACCCGGCCCCAGCCGTGCTGCAGGTGAGTGCTGGGGCTGGTTCCCCCTGTCCCCCATGCCAGCCCTGCCCCCCCACGGAGGCCTGGGACCAGCCCCCCCCCCGCTTCCTCCCCTGCAGAGGCCTGTGGCCCCACACACCCCCGTGAGGGGGCTGCATAGGGCCCCAGAATAGCTAGGGACAGCCCTGGGTGTGGGATGGAAGCATAAAGTCTTCAGCTGCCAAATGACCCTGCCTGCTGTACATATGTATCAATGACCTCTTAATAGCATGAGGTCATTCAAACATCATTTATTATGCAGCTTATACATATCTTTGATGCGTATTAAAATATAAATTAAATAGCACAATGACATGCATCTGCACAATGATAACAAAGGTAAATGATGAAGTGCTAAAAGTAATGAAAATAACATTTTAAAGAGTAATCAATTAAAAGGAGCAAAAGTATATTTTAAATGGATTACAAGGAAGGGAGAGCAATTCAGGGAACCCCAGCAACAGATAAGACAAATTTGTTGAACTGTTTCCTGCAGCAGATAGAGAAGAGTGGCAATGACTAGGCACTGGGATGCCTGTGCCTTTAAGAACCCAGCCCTGGGAAACCCTTTGCTGACTCATTTGCGCAGGCAGGCATAGCGTTCACAGAAACTTCATCTCGGTTCTGCTTCCTGCGTCCCTTGTTGCAGGCAGAAGCTGCATGCCGCGAGGTAAGGAAGGGGCTGCTGGAGAACAGCCCGGGGAGAAACAAAATGCTTAAGATAGAAATGGGGGCGGGGGGGGCAAAGGGAGGCACGGGGGAGAAACAGGCTGGAAGCTGGAAGCTGGCAGGGGGGTGGGGAAGGGCAGACAGGGTCTGAGGGAAGCCTGGGTAGGGGGGCTCCCAGTCCCTGCTTACCAGGGCTGCCTACAGCCAGTGATGATCTGCCAAAAAATCTTAACAACCAGTTCCCTCCTCCTCACCTCATGAGGGGGTCGTGGTCCGCCCCTGCCCCTGGGACTCCCGCTCCATTCAACCCCTCGCGTTCCTTGATGCCCCCCCCCCGGACACCTGCCCCATCCACCCCCCTTCCCTGTCCCCTGACTGCCCCCTGCTGCCCCATCCAACCCCTCCTATCATTCCTGATGGCCCCCCAGGATCCCCGCCCCATCCAACCACCCCTTCTCTCTGTCTCCTGACTGCCCCTGGAACACCTGCCCCTGACTGCCCCCCCCCGCCCCATCCAACCCTTGCTCCTTCCTGACTGCACCCCGGGACCCTTGCCCCCATTCAATCCCCCTGTTCCCTGCCCTCTGACTGCCCCGACCCCTATCCACCCGACCACCACCACCCTGAACTCCCCTGCCCTCTATCCAACACCTGCTCCCTTACCGTGCTGCCTGAAGGTGGCTGGCGGCACTACAGCTTCGCTGCGGGGCCGCCGGGCCCAGGCCGGAGCTGCGGGGCCCCTGGGCCTGGGCCTGGGCCAGGGCGGGGCTGGAGCAGGTTGGCCGCTGGGCCAGGGCCGGGCCGCGCCTCCCTGGAACCTTCCTTGTGCCCCCCAGCTCACCTGCGCGAAGCCGCCGCTTGCTTTTCAGCCCTCCCAGGCTTCCCGCGCAAACAGCTGATTCGCGGGAAGCAGGGGAGGGGGAGGAGAAGACGGGTGGAGCGTTCAGGGGAAGAGGCGGAGGTGGAGCAGAGGTGAGCTGAGGCCGGGGCAGGGCGGAGAGCTGCTGGAGCTTTACTGGTTGTTAAATTTAAAAGCCCTTTTAGAACCAGTTGTCCCATGAACCGGTGCGAACCGGCTCCAGCTCACTACTGCCTACAGCTGTTGTGACAGCGTTGGACCCCACGACTCTGTAGCTGCAGGGGAGGCGGCTGCGTGGCGCTCCCCGCAGAGTCCAGTTCCCGAGCTCCGGGACCCCGATCCGCACTGGGAGGGGAGCATGGATGCAAGCCTGGAACAGGCAGACTGGCTGAGAGGCTGGGGACCGTGGTGCGCAAGACCATGCCATGCCACCCGCCTGCCCAGCGCTGAGACCACGCTGGGGCCGGGGGCGCTCCAATGGCACCGCCCGCCCAGCATTAGGGCTGGAGGTGCTCTGGCCATGCCCCCAGCCAGCTGCAAATGGCACAGACTGAGGAATTAATCTCTCCAGTCTCCTCCCCATTGCTCCTAGATGCCACTTCTGTTGCCCTAAAATAATGAAGGGGAGAGGGGGAAATGAAGAAAAACAGCTGAAACTCTCTGGGAGGGACAGTGAAATAAAGTAACTCTGGATCTGAGTCCCATTCTACTCAGGGCTGGCTCTAGGTTTTTTGCCGCCCCAAGCAAAAAATGTTGCTGCCCCAAGCTCTGAGAGCCGAAATGCTGCCTGAGCTAAAAAAAAAAAAAAGGATGGCCGGAATGCCACCCCTGGACATGTGCCGCCCCAAGCACCTGCTTGGTTTGCTGGTGCCTAGAGCTGGTGACCGGTCCTGATTCTACTCCCCCCCCCCCCCCCCCCCATGCTGGGGGTGAGGCTGATCATCCTGGCAAATAAATGCATTAGTCTCTAAGGTGCCACAAGTACTGTTCTTTTTTCATCCTGGCAATGAGACCCAGACAGACTATCACTCTGGCCATGTCCGTACTACAAAATTAAGTCGACCTAACTTACATCAGCATACAACTGGCATAGTAATTGCATTGCTCTCTTGTTGTCTGGCCCAATTAATATTTCATTAAAGCGGAAAGGTTTCAACAAGTGAGAATCACTCATAAGTCCAGAATATCCCGAAGTCTAGTGGTTAGGTCATTTCAAAGATGGCAAAGCTGAGGTAAGCAATAAGAACGGCCATACTGAGTCAGACCAATGATCCATCTAGCCCACGATCCTGTCTTCCCACAGTGGCCAGTGGGAATGAGCAGTGCTTTAGAGGGAATGAACAGAACAGGGCAATTTTAAATGATCCATCCCCTCTCATACAGTCCCAGCTTCTGGCAGTTGGAGGTTTAGAGACAGCATACCACAGCAAGACAGTAGCAGAGCCAGAGCTCAAACCCAAGAGAGCTTGCTTCACATACACTGTTTGCTAGACTACGCTGTGCTCAGTGCACTTTCAGTCACTGTGGAGAAGATTTACATACTAGATAGACAGAGTCAAGTTTTGCTCTCATGCACAGCACTGCAAATCAGAAACCAACTCCACTGAAGTTAGTCTCTTTGTTCCAGATTTACATTGGTGTAGCTGAGAGGAGAATCTGGCCCATAAAATATAGATGGCAAAAGTCTTTGATATATCCAAATAAGTACAGTGTTTATCTATTACAACTCCTATCCATGCTATAGACACAGGATGGAGAGAGAAAAACATATCGCAGATGAATGAATAGAGGATAGAACTGGAGTATTGTGTCCAGATCTGGGCACCACATTTCAGGAAAGATGTGGAGAAATTGGGAGAAAGCCAGAGGAGAACATCAAAAATTATTAAAGGTCTAGAAAACACAACCTATGAGGGAAGATTGAAAGAATTGAGTTTGTTTAGTCTGGAGAAGAGAAGACTGAGAGGGGAAATAACAGTTTTCAAGTACATAAAAGGTTGTTACAAGATGGAGGGAGGTAAATTGTTCTCCTTAACCTCTGAGGCTAGGACAAGAAGCAATGGGCTTAAATTGCAGCAAGGGAGGTTTAGGTTGGACATTAGGAAAAACTTCCTATGTGTCAGGGTTGTTAAGCACTGGAATAAATTGCCTAAGGAGGCTGTGGAATCTCTGTGATTCAAGATTTTTTTAAGAACAGGTTAGACAAACACCTGTCCGGGATCATCTAGATCAGGGGTTCTCTTTTTTTCTCTCTGAGGCACCCTTCGACATGCTATAAAAACTCCAGGGCCCAGTGGGGGGAAAAGGGGGGGGCTTGGGGCAGGGCCCAGGGCCCTTGGCATAGGCATAGTTTGACTTCTATTTGGGGGCCAGGGGCCAGTGGGACTTGAGCCACCTCTGCATGGCGGGGTCCAGGGAGGGAGCGCCGGCTCCACCCTCTAGCTCACCTCAGCAGGACACCCAGCCTGTCTGTGTTGGAGGGAAGGAGCGCATGCAACCAAAAATTAATAACTCTAACTTTGAAAACAGCTTAGGGTGCAGGTGTAGCTACGAGCTGTAGTGCAGGCATGGGGGGTAGCTCAGGGTGCAGGCAGGGGGTAGTTAGGGACTATGTGCAGGGAGGAGAGTAGCTCAGGGTGTGGGGAGGGGGTGGGCAGGGGGGTAGCTCGGTGCAGGGAGGGGGTAGATAGGGGCAGTCTGCAGGCTCACGATGCAGGCAGGGGAGTACCTCAGGGTGCACGGAGGGGATAGCTAGGGGCTGTGTGTGGGCAGGGGGTATTTCAGGGTGAAGGGTGGGGGTAGCTAGGGGTTGTGTGCCAGCAAGTGGGTAGTTCAGGGTGTAGGCATGGGGTAGCTAGGGCTGTGTGCGGGCAGGGAGTAGCTCAGGGAGCAGGTACCTTGAGGTTGTGTGCTGGCAAGTGGGTAGCTCAGGGTGCGGGGAGGGAGAAGGTAGGGGCTGTGTGCAGGCGGGGGGTAGCTCAGGGTGCAGGGAGGGGGTAGCTTGGGGCTGTGTGTGGGCGAGGGGGTAGCTCAGGGTGCAGGGAGGGAGAAGCTAGGGGTTGTGTGTAGGCAGGGAGTATTTCAGGGTACAGGGAGGGGGTAGCTAGGGGCTGCGTGAGGGCAGGGGGGTATACCAGGGTGCAGGGAGGGGGAAGCTAGGGGCCGGGTACGGGCAGGGGGGTAGCTCAGGGTGCAGACAGGTGGTTGTTAGTGACAGTGTGTGGGCAGGAGTAGCTCAGGATGCAGGGAGGGGGTACCTGGGGCTGTGTGCAGCCAAGGGAGTAGCTCAGGGTGCAAGGAGAGTGTAGCTAGGGGCTGTGTGTAGGCAGGGGAGTAGCTTAGGGTGCAGGCAGTGGGTAGTTAGGGGCTATGTGTAGGCAGGGGAGTAGCTTAGGGTGCAGGCAGTGGGTATCTAGGGGCTGTGTGTAGGCAGGGGGGTAGCTCAGGTTTCTGGGCGGGGGTAGCTCAGGGTGCAGGGAGAGTGGTACTAGAAGCTGTGTGAAGGCAGGGGAGTAGCGCAGGGTGCAGGGAGGGGGTACTAGGAGCTGGGTGAAGGCAGGGGGGAGGGGGGGGTGCAGGGGGGGGGGGGGGTAGGGGCTGGGTGGGGGGGGGGGGGGGGGGGGTATTAGGGGCTGTGTGCTGGGAGGGCTCCCCTGCAGACCCTGTTCCTGGAAGGGTCTGCCAGCCATGGAGCTGGGTCCCCTCACCCAGGTGGCTCTTTCTGGCTGGGAGCTGAGGAGCAGCTTTAACCTGGGGCACCAGCAGGAGAGGAGGGAATGCTTCTGCTGCCTGCTGCATGGCACCAGCCAGAGCAGAAGATGCTCTGCACTGCCAGGCTCTGGCTTCCTGCCTCACACCTGGCTTGGGGGCGGGGAGAGGAGATGGGGTGGGGAGGTGTGGCGCTGCCCCCGGGAGTGCCATGATCTTGCGCTGCAGTTTGGGGTAGGGAGCAATGCTCTCCATTTCCCCAACTCTGCCCTTGGGCTCAGGGCTTCTGCCCCACAGGGAGCACCAGGGCTCGGGGCTTTGGGATTCAGCCCCACTCTGGGGATCGGGGCTTCAGCACCACTAGGGGCGCCGGGGATCAAGGCTGCAGCCATGGGGCCCTGTGGCCCCCTTGAAAGGGCTCACGGTCCCCCAGGTAGCCGTGTTCCCCCAATTGGGAACCACTGATCTAGGTAATACATAGTCCAGCGTTGAGTGCAGGGGACTGGACTAGATGACTTCTCGAGGCTGCTTCCAGTCCTGTGATTCTGTGAAATCCCAGCTGTACTTTTACTGCAATCTCCTTAGAGTAGCTATTGCATTGGCCTCTTGTTTGTACAGCACCAAGCACATTGTAGTAATAATAATAATAATGATAATAAAATAATTAAAAGTAGGGCTGTTGATTAGTCGCAGTTAACGCATACGATTAAATCAAAAATTTAATCACAATTTTAAAAATTGCAATTAATCGCACTTTTAATCGAACTGTTAAACAATAGAATACCAATAGAAATTTATTAAATATTTTGGGATGTTTTTCTACATCTTCAAATATATTGATTTAAATTACAACAGAGAATACAAAGTGTACAGTGTTCACTTTATATTATTCTTTTTTATTACAAATATTTGCACAGTAAAAATGACAAACAAAGAAATAGTATTTTTAAATTCACCTCATAGAAGTTCTGAAGTGCAATCTCTTTATTGTGAAAATGCAAGTTACAAATGTAGATTTTTGTTTTGTTTTGTTTTGTTACATAACTGTACTCAAAAAGAAAACCAACCTCTGTTTGTCAGAAGCTGGGAACGGGAGACAGGGAATGGATCACTTGATGATTACCTGTTCTGTTCACTCCCTCTGGGGCATCTGGCACTGGCCACTGTCTGAAGACAGGATACTGGACTAGATGGACCTTTGGTCTGATTCAGTATGGCCGTTCTTATGTTCTAAAACAATGTAAAGCTTTAGAGCCTACAAGTCCACACATTCCTACTTCTTGTTCAGCCAATCACTCAAACAAATTTGTATACATTTACGGGACATAATGCTGCCTGCTTCTTATTTACAATGTCACCTGAAAGTGAGAACAGGCGTTTGCAGCCAGCATTGCAAGGTATTTACGTGCCATATATGCTAAACATTTGTATGCCCCTTCATGCTTCGGCCGCCATTCCAGAGGACATGCTTCCATGCTGATGACACTTGTTTAAAAAAAAAAAATGTGTTAATTAAATTTGTGACCGAACTCCTTGGGGGGGTGGGGAATTTATGTCTCCTGCTCTGTTTTACCCGCATTCTGCCATATATTTCATGTTATAACAATCTTGGATGATGACCCAGCACAGATTTGACAAAGTGCAAAGAAGGTACCAATGTGAGATTTCTAAATATAGCTACAGCACTTGACCCAAGGTTTAAGAAGCTGAAGTGCCTTCCAAAATCTGAGAGGCATAAAGTGTGGACCATGCTTTCAGAAGTCTTAGAAGAACAACACTCCAATGCTGAAACCACAGAACTGAACCACCAAAAAAGAAAGTCAACCTTCTGCTGGTGGCATCTGACTCAGGTGATGAATATGAGTCGGGCTGCACTGCTATGGATCATTCTCGAGCAGAACCCGTCATCAGCATGGATGCATGTCCTCTGGAAGAGTGGTTGAAGCATGAAAGAACATATGAATCTTTAGCGCATCTGGCACGTAAATATCTTGCCATGCTGGCTACAACAGTGCCATGTAAACAACTGTTGTCACTTTCAGGTGACATTGTAAACAAGAAGCAGGGAGCATTATCTCCTACAAATGTAAACAAACTTGTTTGTCTGAGCGATTGGCTGAACAAGAAGTAGGACTGAGAGGACTTGTAGGCTCTAAAGTTTTACATTGTTTTATTTTTGAGTGCAGTTATTTCTTTGTACATAATTCTACATTTGTAAGTTCAACTTTCATGATAAAGAGATTGCACTGCATTATTTGTATTAGGTTAATTGAAAAATCCTATTTCTTTTGTTTTTTACTGTGCAAATATTTGTAATCAAAATAATAATATAAAGTGAGCACTGTACACTTTGTATTCTGTGTGGTAATTGAAATCAATATATTTGAAAATGTAGAAAACATCCACAAATATTTAAATAAATGGTATTGTATTATTCTTTAACTGCAATTAATCACGATTAATTTTTTTAATTGCTTGACAGCAGGGTGGATTTGATTTAAATCATGATTTAAATCACTAGTCAGGAAGACTCGATTCAATCATGGATTTCTACATAAAAGTGCATTCTTGTTGGTTGTGATAACCTTAATACATATTCTTCACAACTCCGAGATAGATGTAGGTTTCATTTTTAGAAGGTACACACTATACATTTTTAAAGTGATTTATTTTGAAAACTTTTCAGATTAGTTTTACAGCTATATCAGAAAATGAATGATTGTTTTGTTATTTCATTTACCAAAGGTAATGGAAGCAGTTCACCTCCCAATGACTTCTTAAATATCTATCTCCAATTCAACAGGTTAATCATTAATATTTGGAGGATTTCCTTGCCATGCTGTATTAGGAGGAGAACATCACCAGACAGACATTTAAATTGTTTTATTTAACTAAAACAACAACATTATGTATTCTGGATTTTTTTCTTCAATGGCAAACATATAATATTTTAACAAAACAAGCATTTGAGTTTAGTTAAACATTCAAGTTTTTTAAAATCAGGTTTGTTCTTGTTAAAATTGTTTTTAACTAAAATAGTTAAATGAATTACTTAAACAAAAAACAAAAATTAAATCGACTCTGTCAGCCAGGTCAACATGAGAAACTTAAAATATTGGCTTCTGTAGCGAACTCAGTCGTGTTCACCTTCATTTTTCTGTTTGTTCATAATCTGGAAAAGCAAAACAAGCTTTCCTGCTTTTTCAGGTCCCAAACGATTTCTCAATTTGGAATGAATTAGTCCAAAGGAAGAAAATATTGTTTCTACACCGGCAGAAGAAGCTACTGCTGTTTAAAGTGAGGTTATCACTTCAACAGTCTCTGAATCCAAGTGCTTAAGTGACTTCCACCAGTTCACTGGTGTGACTTTCTTTAAAACCTCATCAGCACACATATATTTCTTGAATGGTTCACCCTTAGCTCTGAAGTTTATTATAGCTGGCATTATGGAGGGATGATTGCTGGATGTCCATGTCATAGTCCACTCCTCTTCTTCAGCAGTTGAGATTTGACCCTGGTACCGAGTATTGAGAATATTTGCAAGAAAATGAGCTGAAGATAGTGCTTGTCCCATTTGTTTTTTTAATGCTTGTAATTTAACTCTGTCATTGCATATTTCTCTTTTTAAGATCTCGCTCAGTTCCATCCAAATTTCAACAGCATCAGCAATAAAACAGCTATTTCCCTGCATTTTGTTCAAGGCTACAGAAATAGGCTTCAGGGTACTCAGCATGTGTTCAACATTTCTCTTAAGCCCAATGTTGAGAACTTTGGCTGTGACAGTGCCATCTATTTTTTCACGATTTTGTTCACAAACAGAAGCCCAGACAGTTCTCTCTCTGCTTTAGAGAGAGAAGGGCCTGGCTGCCTGGAGCTGAGAGGTACCTGAGGGAAGCAGGACTGGAGGAAGGCTAAAGGAGCTGGGGAGCTCTGGCCTGGGAAAAACCCCAGGCTGCAGGCCTAGAGCAAGGCCAGCTAGGTACTGGGGTTGCAAAGGGACAGCCCTGGGTAGGCAGAGGCAGCAGGTCCAAACCCCCCTTGCCAGTGATGAGTGGCTGATACTGCAGTCTGCCCCAGGGAGTGGGGGCTTGATGGTGACTGGCAGTGGCCTGGTACTGAGGTGAGGTGGGGATAGTGGGTGGGGGTTCCCCAGGGAGGGGAGACCCAGATCTGTGGGGTACTGCCGGGGGCAGTGCCTCTGTTTAACCCAGGAACATTTGGCTCTAGGGGCAGAATTGGTGGACAAAGTGACAGAGGCTGAGGACCCAAATAGCGTTTTAGATAAAATCATCAAACCGACAGATAAATGTTTAATGCAAAATGTTGAATGTCTTCTTCGTTCAGCAAATTACAAAATCTTGCTAAGAAAAAACACTAAGGGTACGTCTATACTTACTTCCTGGTCCGGATGTAAGCGATCGATCTTCTGGGATCGATTTATCGCGTCTTGTCTAGACGCTATAAATCGATCCCAGATCGACCCCGGAAGTGCTTGCCGTCGACGCCGGTACTCCAGCTCGGCGAGAGGAGTACGCGGCATCGACGGGGGAGCCTGCCTGCAGCGTCTGGACCCACGGTAAGTTCGAACTAAGGTACTTCGAATTCAGCTATGTTATTAACGTAGCTGAATTTGCGTACCTTAGTTCGAAGTGGGGGGTTAGTGTGGACCAGGCCTAACAGTTAGAGCATGTTTTGGGAACAAAACAGGCTGTGTTGTAAAATAAAATGTCAGTTAAAAATAACTGTGTAAAGCATGTTTTTATGGAGTTCAAGGGATGTGGGGTTTGTCGAAAGGGCGGTAGGTTGCCCCTGTAGTATATGCGCTATTAGGTTACAGTTTGTCAACAACAACAAAAGGTATATGAACGGCCTGTTCCTCTAACAAAGGCCCAACCACCTCACACAGGGCTCTGTCTTCATATAGGCTTGGCTTTTAAAGTGTTTATTCCTTTACAAAACTTAATATAACTTTCACTTGTATTTGTTAAAAAGCAGGCAAAGAAGCAGCCTTCTTATCTCTGATCTACTGGCTTACAGAGGTTGTTTTTGCTGACAGCTGCTTTGCTGTAAAAGCCTGCTGTCCTTACTAAAAAAAAAAAAAAAAAA
>NW_020664543.1:27593067-27601229 GCF_002925995.2 Terrapene triunguis
ACTCCTTCTCTGTGATCCACTGACTCACAGAGGCTGCTTTGCTAACAGGAGCTTTGCTGCAAAAGCCTGTTTCACATTGTGCTTACTAAAAAATAACCCCTGTTAGTCTAAAACCTAGGGGACAACTTTTAAAATTTGCTTGTTACTAAAAGCTTATGGTTTTAAATTTTATAAAAAACCCTCTGTAAAAGGGCTACATGGCAAAAAAAAAAAGCTAAAGGTCTGCTTCTTTAGATAAGAATAAAACAGTTAAAAGGGAGGGGGAGAGAGGAGGGAGTTGGCTCTTCTTTAAAATCTTGGGACTCTAGAATTGGTTCAAAAAATGAATTCTATGACGCTGTTGTAAAACAAACTCTAATTGGTCCGATTCACAGGCGGTGATAACAAGTCTGAGAAGGTCTGAACCAGGGACAGAAAGACTTAAAAGGTGAGAATTCTCTCTCTCTCATATTTTCTCTCTCTCTGACTCAACCATGTGCTGTCTATCTTTGCCCTTTGCAAAGGGGGCTCTCTTTTCCCTTTTCTTGCCCTGTTCTTTCTTTTAACCTCTTTTTTTCTTAACCTACCCTGATACTGAATGCTTTTTTATTCACTTTTTTACCCTGTGCTTACTAAACAGACTCTGCCTGCTTCTCTCTCATTCTGATTCCACCATGTGCTGTCTATCTTTTTTTTTTTTTTTTCTTTTTCTTTCTTTTAACCTCTCTTTTTTCTTAACCTACACTGGTATTGAATAGTTTAAATGCTTTTTTATTCACTTTTTTACCCTGTGCTTACCAAACAGGCTTTGCCTTAGTAAATGCCATTTTTAAACCTAGTTTTCAATATTATTTTACTCTTTTTCTTAAACTAACCCTTTAAAATCAAATATTTCCTTTTTTCTTTAAGTTCTATCTTTCTAGTCTTGAATAACCTGTCTTTACCAACCTCTCTCCTAACTCAACCACCCCAAAGAACCTTTCTTTCCTTTTTTTCTCTAAATCGTACTCAAACTTTCTTTTTTCATCTTTACACTCTCTCACTCTCTTCTTTGAACCTTTTCCTCTCCATGTACCCAAGCACAAACACACACAACACTACCCCTACTCAAACACACACACACAATTTTTCAAAATGGCCAACGGCGCCAAACTTTGGCGCCACCGGAAATGGGGTGAGAAGGCGGGACATAAGCCCTAAATGGGCCCTAATTGGGCATACAGACCTGTGAAAATTGCATGGTGATGAATACTATTGAGCGGTATACTACTTGTGTTATCTTATGCCAAGATCACTCGATAGTCCTCGGAATTCAGGAATTCCTGATGCTATTTTATAATTTCTCCCTTCAGACTGACTCCTGTCTCAGAATAGATACAAGCTGGGCTTTGACCTTTAGACCTCCCAGTAACAAAAGTATGAGCTTCACCATAAACACCAGATGAGCAACAAGATTATCTTTTATGGGTTTGCTACAGGATGTTTCATTCTGGGAGTGAGGTGAAAAAATAGTTTAAAATCAAAAATGTCAGTGAGGTTTTGAAGAACAGAAAAAGGAGGCTCCTCAAACCTGTTACCTTCGTCCAAAGAGGGATACCTGGAAAAGAGCCTGGTGGATAATCAGCTGAACACGAGGTCCCTGGAAAATAGCCTGCTGCCGCCATGGAAACTTACATTTCAGTAGGAGTGCGCGTGCTTCTTTAATGGCTGAATGACTATACTGTTTCTGAGGGTCCTGTGGCACCTTTAAGACAAACAGAAGTATTGGAGCATAAGCTTTCATGGGTGAATGCCCACTTCATCAGACGCAAGTAATGGAAATTTCCAGAGGCAGGTATAAATCAGTATGGAGATAACGAGGTTAGTTCAATCAGGAAGGGTGAGGTGCTCTGCTAGCAGTTGAGGTGTGAACACCAAGGGAGGAGAAACTGCTTCTGTAGTTGGCTAGCCATTCACAGTCTTTGTTTAATCCTGATCTGATGGTGTCAAATTTGCAAATGAACTGGAGCTCAGCAGTTTCTCTTTGGAGTCTGGTCCTGAAGTTTTTTTGCTGTAAGATGGCTACCTTTACATCTGCTATTGTGTGGCCAGGGAGGTTGAAGTGTCATTAACGTTGTTTCGATGTTACATCCCTGCTCCATTACAGAACATACTCTTTTTAAAGTTGTGCAATGCTCCCCATAACGTCGTTTGGCTGCCTGCTTTGTCTACAGCTGGCAGCCCCCCTATATCCCCCCCCCAGCGCCTCCCCCCTGCCGGCGGGCCCTGCGGATCAGTGCCTTCCCCCTGCTCCCCCCACCTCCTGCCCGCGACAATCAGCTGGCTTGCAACATTCAGGAGGCTGGGGGGAGGAGCGAGGACGCGACGTGCAGTCTCCCCCTCCCTCCCCTGCCTCCTGCCCACAGCAATCAGATGGTTTGCTGCCAGCCTGTTTAATACCTGTATTAAATTACCTGTTTAAAATGTGTATATAATGCCTTTTGTCTGGAAAAATAAAATTTCCCTGGAACCTACCCCCCCCCCCACATTTACATTAATTCTTATGGGGAAATTGGATTAGTTTAACATCGTTTTGCTTAAAGTCACATTTTTCAGGAACATAACTACAACGTTAAGTGAGGAGTTACTGTATTATTTATTTGTATTGTAGTAGCATCTGAGAACAGAAGCGCCGGAACAGGGGGGCCAAGGGGCCATGGCACTCCCAGTTTTTGAAAGTGGATGGACGGGCCCCACCCCCGGTCCCTCCCCTTTCCCCTGAGGCCCTGCCCTCAAGCCAGGATGGAAGGTGGAACCTGGCCCGAGTAAGAGTGGCCCGGGGAGCCTGGGCCACTGTGGGGAGCCACAAACACTCCACCTGTCAGGGTGGGGGGGCCTGAGAGCAGCCTCCGGCCAGTGTCCCTGCTCATGGGCTCTGTGCCCAGGGCAGGTGCAGGGTCCGTGGATCCCCACAGCTCCCCAGGCCGCTCTTACCCAGGCAGGGTTCAGGCTTCCAGCCTGGCAGGGCCTCAGGGGGAAGAGGAGGGGCAGAGGCCAGGGGCAGGGGGGAGGGCTTTGTGGCCCCACCATTTTTAGGAAGAATCTGTTGCCCCTGCCTGGGAACCCCAGTCATTGGTCAGCATTCCATCATGGTAGGTGCTGTACAAACACTGAACAAACAGATTGCTTATTCTTTGGGGTTCTGAGCCCCTGTTCTCTCTCTGGAGTGTCTGGACCCTGATTGTCACAATACCATCCTTTTTTCTCTCTTTTTAATCCTTCCCTTTTCTCCCCCCCCCTCAAAAAAAATTTTAAAAACCACAAGTCAGTAGTAGTTTGCCCTTGAACAGATGTTTACGCAGAGTTCAAGTTCTCAGGAGAATAAGCAAAGGTATGCATTTATGTATTGTTATATTATTGTAGATTAAGGTTTTTTGGGAGCTGAGATATGGAAATTTCAGTTCTAGGACAGGCTTGGATTTTTTTTCTGGTTGGATTGTATTGGTTATTGTCTGCATAGCGTTGGGATAGCTATTTTAAAAATATATTTTATATCTTGACATTGAAATACAAATAAATTTAAATATATCCCATGGATTGTCACTAATAAATGTCTCTTGCTGTGAATGCAAATCAGTTCAAAATGTACATTCAGAGTACACCTCTACCTCAATATAACGTGACCCGATATAACATGAATTCTGATATAACGCGGTAAAGCAGTGCTCCGGGGGGGCGGGTCTGCGCACTCCGGTGGATCAAAGCAAGTTCGATATAACGCGGTTTCACCTATAACACGGTAAGATTTTTTGGCTCTCGAGGACAGCGTTATATCGAGGTAGAGGTGTACATCTACACTGAAAAAAATGACACTGAGTCTGTGGGGCTAAAAGTAGCAGTGTGGGCATTCCTGCTTGGACTGGACCCCAAGCTCTGAAACCCAGTGTGGGGGAGGGTCCAAGACCCTGGACACCAACCTGAGTGGGAAAATCCACACTGCTATTTTTAGCCCCGTAGCACAAGCCTCAAAACCCGAGTCAGTTGGCCCGGGCTCTGAGACTCTCTGCCTCTTTACACTACTGGAAAAAATCACTGCAGCTATTGTTAGAGGGCTTTCCCTTCACCTCCTCCCCTAGTTCTTGTCACGCAGACAGAAAGCAGAAGTCCAAAGTGCAGGCAACAAGATGTTTATTGGGATTAGTTTCTATAACTCTGACACTACAAAGCCTTGTTTTCCAGTGTCCCGCTTCCCAGCTCTGACGCCACAGAACCTTGCCCTGTGTCTCTGCTCCTCCCCCCTCCCCATTCCCCTTCCCCACCTCCTCCTCCTTAGCAGGCCCAAATATACCTGAAGTGCACGCCCCTAGTCACACCCCTTACAACTTATGGTCATGTTCCGTTTTGGCGGGTCATGAATTTATGGTCTTCACCCCACCTCTTTTGTATCCCATGGGAGGGGTGAGGAGTGGGGGTGTGCTACGGTCAGAGACAGGCATTTCTTTGGCCTTTTAGTGTGTTATACCTTTTCCCCCAATCCACTCTTGCCCCTCCCGACTGATTGCTTGGCCTTGCGTTGAGAGAACAGCCAGGCAGCCTTCCAATGTATGCTCATATATAAAAATTTTATTAAGATGATGTTTTAAAAAAGTGAACAGTACAGAGTTTAAGCATAGAAGTTTCTGGTTATCAGGGAATAACGTACAGATTATCAGGGGGTGTGAAGTTCGGTTTAAGATCGGCTGGCGTAAGGAATACATAATCTGCAATATCCCTGATTGGAGGTAAATGATTAATGAGTCAAAGTACAGACATTGCGATATGAGGGTATGTTGTTCATATAATGGCTATGTCAGGTGTGGAGTATAATGAGTGGATACGATGATGAGGATGGATTGACCCTCATTTGGTGAGATTTAACGTTCAGTGAGTTTATGGTTCCAGTTCATATGGTCCAATGGAAAAAGTCTCTCGGTCCCTTTCTTGTAGTCGATGCACAATGTTGCTCCGCCTCCACTCCCACCATACCCTTTAACACTTTAGTTCCATCTCTTATCTTTTCTCATTGTACTAAAAACCCCATCTGGTTGCAGGAAATGCAACACACAGCTATTATGCAGATAATGGGGGGGGGAACCACTTTTTGCCACTTTGTAACTTTTCCAAAGTTGAGGAAGTTTTGAAAATGTAGTGTGTAAAATACACAAATGACAGAAAAACCTAGATATAATTCATTCTGTGTCATTCAGGGGCAAACAAGGGAAATGGGGGGAAAAGGGAGAAATTCTGAAATCTCAAATTTTTAGAAATGGTTTGCTTTTTTAAACCAAAACAAATGAAAACATTAATTCAAAATGAATCTCAAATTTTAACCTAATTTAATATTGACATTCCCTGTTGGAAAAGCTGAAAATAAATGGAAAATTACATTTTCCCATGAAAATTTTCATTTTTGAAAAAAAAAAAAATAAGTGGCAAAAAATTTGTATTTGAAACATGTCAACCAGCTTTATTCATCCTAGGCCTGGAACCATAAAGGGACTTATGCATTGTGACGCTGAGCACTGTAATGCCTCACTTTTTGGTGTCAAGAAAATATGGGAAAAATGTGTTCCACAAATCCTGAGTTAGGTGAGTAGGTTCCCTATAGAATGAATAGGGAGACATAGATGCCCAAGAATGTGATCCGCAAAAGCCAGCATGATAGGTAGAAAGCTGACTGAGAGAGCCAATGGGAGATGCCAAAAAAGGGCTGCACTAAGCCCTACACCTCTCATGGAGGTAGGTACCTAACTCAGGCACCTCCCTGCAGCCCAATCTCTGCTTGAAATCCACAATTGGGAACTCCTCTTCTGCCTCCCTCAGTTCTTGTGAAGAATTGTTAGGCGCCTGCCTCATTCCACACCACATGGACAGAGGAGGAGTCCATCTTCTAACTTTTAGCCCAGTGGTTAGAGCACTCACCTGGGCTGATGTGGGGCACCCTCAACCTCAAACTATGGGGTACGCCCTCCTGGGGGCACAGAATTTATTATGGGGGGGGGGACTGAGAAGCTTTAGAGGAAAAAAACTTATTGCACACATTTTACCCACAGCAATGAATAATTAGTAAAGCTTACTCCTGAGGAATTCTGTGCCAAAAAATTAAAAATTCTGCACACAATATTTTAAAATTTAAAATATGCCAGCAAGTTAAAGAAGTTAAAGAAGTATGGGCTGGATGAATGGGCTCAACGGGTAGTGATCAATGGCTCTATGTCTAGTTGGCAGTCAGTATCAAGTGGAGTGCCCCAAGGGTTGGTCCTGGGGCCAGTTTTGTTCAATATCTTCATTAATGATCTGGAGGATGGCGTGGATTGCATCCTCAGGGCATGTACAGAATGAGGGCAACCTAACCCTCACGTCACAGCAAGGATCTTTCTAGCACCTCAAAATAAAGTATAAATGACGGTCAATGATATCACCACTCGGCTGTTCTCCTCCCCCATCCTAATACCTGGAAGATCATTTGGAAGACAAAGACTTTGAACTGGGGAGATTGGTCCCAGACTGAGAAGGGAATTCAGCCTGTGTATTGGGAATTGTAAACTGCCTGAAACATCCAGTGGGGTGAGAGAAGCTGTTTGTTTCAAATATTGCTTAGTCTATTAAAGTTAGAATTTAGACTGTGATTCTATTTTTATTTTTTATGTAACCAACTTTGATGTCTGTGCCTAACACTTATAATCACTTAAAATCTATCTTTCTGTAGTTAGAAACTTATTTTGATGTCTAATTTGTCTAAAGTGCTTGGGGATTCTGCTCAGATTACAAAGGCTGGTGGATGTCCAACTTCCTTTGATGAAGTGGCAAACTAATAAACGAGCTTGCACTGTTCAAGAGAAGGTCTTGAGCAGTCTGAGATGGTATATCACTGGGATGCAAGGTTGGGGGCTGGGGAAATTGGCTGAGGTTTCCCTGTGTATAGTTCATGAGTGGCTTAAAAAGCATTCATGCAACTCAACTGGGTGTGTGCCACCACATGTTGATGGGTGAGTGATCACAACACTTGGAGGGATTTGCTGCTTATCACTAGCATAGAATTGTGAAGGACAGCCCAGGCTGAAGAATTTAAGGGGACTCAGCAGTCCCACAATCTAGGGGTATGTCACAGCCCCCCCACTCAGGATGCCAGTATATAAAATTGTGTGTTAGCTCTGTGTGCAATGATACTTGGGAAAGAATTTGGTGTTGTTATTCTGGACACACAAAATTGCAATGCTTGTCATAGAAGACTATGGTACACTGATTGGAAAGTTCCTTGTGTATTCTCTCTGGTAAGAGAAAATGTGGTTTTGTTGAGGAGAATTAGATGCTATGATCTATGTTCACACAGCCATCCCTAGAGGGCAGAGAAAATGATATTTTACTCACCATGTTCAGATTGGATGAGTCATCTAGGCCATTAACTTCTGGACAAATATAATGGCTAAATCTTCAGTTTTCCACCCATCATGTGACTTAATAATATATACTTCTGCTAGAAAGAATTACCTCCTCCTCTCCCCCCATGGCTGGCTATTAGCGTAGAGCTAGGCAGCCTTTGAGCAGACCCACTGGATTGGGCCCTGCACAAAAGATAGATGCTTTGAGGTTTTTAAGGCACGGCTTGACAAAGCCTTGGCTGGGATGATTTAGTTGGTGTTGGTCCTGCTTTGAGCAGGTGGTTGGACTAGATGACCTCCTGAGGTCTCTTCCAACCCTGATATTCTATGATTTTATGCTTGCCCGCCAATCTTCCCCTGGTTTGTGGATCGCACTGGGACTTGGGCACCTGGATACCTGTCTCCTACCTAGGGTGAGGCAACAGTGAGTGCATCCAAAGGCAGAAACCTGGAGCTTAGGCACCTAAGTACCTTTGTGGATATGGCCCATTGTCCCCGGAGAGGTGAAAAAACATTGGAGGGGAGTCTTTGTGGTTAAAAATGGGAATTATTTTCCAGGACACATTTTGAACGTGTTATTCTTTTTTGTTTCATTTGAAATTTTTATGGCATTTGCCAGGTTTTTCAATGGAACAACTCAAGCATTTTTTTTAATAATCCGAACATTTTTATTTTATTTTATTTTATTTTATTTTTGGATTTTCCAATCTTTTTCTCCTACTCTACACCCTCTCCTTTTTTTTTCTTTAAGAAAGGATGGAGGGAAACCAACAAAATCACACC
>NW_020664543.1:27601239-27612020 GCF_002925995.2 Terrapene triunguis
ACAAAAAATCTTTTGATTCCATTTGAAATAAGAAAATTCATTTTGAAATATTTTGCTGAAAAATTACAAAAAAAAATCAAACAGGAAAACTTTTTTTTTTAATTTTGTCTTTTATACAACATATTTGACCAGTTCCAGTGTTGTGAACTGTCACCATTTTATCATAAGTCTTGACATATATGATGTTTTCCTTACAGCCCCAGCTGTTCTAGTCCTTTGATTATGAGACTTTCACCTTTCATTTTTATTTTAAAAAGCAAGTTTCTAGCCCTTATGGTTACAGGAAAAAGCTAAAGAATATGACCTGAGTGCAGCCTAAATGCTCAGATACTAAAAGACAAATATAAAGAACCCAGAATTTTTTGATCATCCGGAAGGCGAGAGATCCGGGTTCCCTTCCATGAGTAGATCTATAGGATATAATTTGGTTACATGTTATGTACAGTATCTAGCTCAATGGGGTCTGATCAGTGACTGGTGCTCCTAGTTGCTACTACAAAGCAAACAATAAATCATCATAGTATGTTCTGTCCCTGTATATTTTCCACCTGCTAAGCTTTCTGCACAACTTACTTTAATGTGACATAGTCTCATTGCTTCCTGCTGGGGAAAAAAGGAGAAGTCTGTGTAGGGGATTATGGGATTGTTCTGATAAAAAAATCGAACAGCCATAATTTTAATTACAAAAGGGCAAATTCCCAATGCATAGTATTGTAGGGGCAGATTTTTGAAACCTATCACGGTTGGTTTAACCTTCCTGTCCCCAGTAGAGTAACTATAAATATTCCCATTGACTTCAGTGGGGCACAATTAGGCCAATTCTCAGTGATTTTCAAAATGCTACCCTTAATTAATATTCAAGGGATTAATATATCAATTTTCTCTCTTTTTTGGTGATGGGGAAACTAATATCATTTTACACTGATCTGCCTTTTTGTGTGTGGACTTGTAATGGAAACTCAATTTCAACCTTAAATATGGGATGATTGCTGTCACTCCATAATTTGAAAATGAGTTCACTTAACAATTAATTTATCCTTTTTTATTTAATGTATCCTCTGTAATCTTCTATTCCTCAAATTCCAGTATCCAGCTGGTCATAATCACTGCATCCTACTTACTAGGGTAAATTGTTGTTTTGTGTGTTTTTTCTCTTCCTGTGTTCTAGATGAAGTTTCAGTGAAGATGAAGGTTCTCTCGTTCTGCCACAGCTCCGGATTCAGCTTCTCTTTGCTTGGTTTTATTATTTATTTTATGACTTTTTATGTTCACAAGTTGGAAACAGGTAGGAATCTTCACTGCCTCTGCTGCTTCCCATAGGATTTATTTGGGCCCCAAGCCTGCAGTCCCTTACAAATAGGCTTATCTTTATGCCCTGTGAGTAGTCCCATTGAAGTCAATGGAACTAATCCCAGTGTGTAGACATAAGCACAGAGCAGGATCAGGGCCGTAGTTGTTGTTTTTTGGCTGTATTTATGTTGTTGCTGGACTATTTGATCTGAGCTTGGGGTAATTTTCAGCTCTGTCTGTTCATACCTGTATTTTGTAAAGATTGCCAAGGAAGCCCAGCTCATTGGATGGACACACTTTTACTGCTGAGTAACACAAACCTGTATAATTAAAATTATTGGATTTTTATATTTACAAAAAGGGCCCGTCACTCTCTTTGGTTGCCAATACAAAGCTGAATGAAATCTAGCACACATTCCAAACTGGTCCAATAGTGGGTGGGTTGGTTGGTTGGTTTGGTTTGTTTTAAAAACACCCTCCTGCCTTCCTAAGCCTTCAGGACTAATAATTCCCCAACACACCTTATCTCAATTGCATCCTCTTCCATCCATTCCCTGCCCAAGACAGAATGGACTGTAGAGGTATCAGACCAGTGTGGTGTTGCATTCTTCTCACCACCATCTCTCTCCCACTAAAACCAGTGGGACTGTTAGACTGAGCATCCCAGCGCTCTTCACCACTGTCGTATCACATGAGGAGAGAGGTCGTAGCCTGTTCCAAGCCACTTAGTGCTTCACATGTCAAAAACCAAACACCTTGAATTGCACCAGAAATATACTGGGAGCCAGAGCAGATCCCAGAGCTCAGGAGTGCAGAATCCTGTTTGAAGATTACAGATTAGCAAGCAAGAGGTGATAGTCTGCAAGAGCTGCCAACTAGTCTTCAGGCAATAAAGGGATTCCTACACTGCGAATCTGAGCACAGAAACTGGCAGGGCCCTGAGGAGCTGATTCAAATCCCACTAAAAGTATTTCCATTCACGTCAATTGGATTAGATCAGGTCCCCAGCCCCCTAAAATTTCCTCCAGTTTCTTACCCTAGTTTATCAGGCCTAATCCTACCCTCTGTGCACACCATGCTACTGCTGGGGTGACACGATTGAGGGGGCAGAAAAAAAAATGTCTTGTGTGTCCTGGTATATTTCACAACACAGTGTATGATGATTAGACCTGATCATGCTGCCTCTGCCATTGTCAATTATCACATTTTGTTACCCTGCTCCGCAGGATGAGCACCCAGAATATACACACTTCAGGACACAGAGTGTTCATTCACAGAGCCCTTCACCCTGGTGTTGTAGTGCTCAGCATTTGGTGCTGTCACTGCCATAGCCTGCATTCGATTCCCAGTCAGGGAAGACTAGCTCTTTGCCATAGAGAAATTCTGCAGCCTGTGTTACACAGGAAGTCAGACCAGATGATCACAATGATCCCTTCTGATCTTTGAACCTATGAAATAGCTCCCCGAAATATAAAAATAAGACCTAGCTTGTGTGTGAGACTGATTACATGTATAGGATCTTCTCTCTGAGTTTATTTTCTTTATCTCCTGGTACATTTCTCAGCTCAGTTTAAAGTGATTGGACCTGAACAGCCTGTCACAGCCATTGTGGATGAGGAGATAGTGTTACCTTGTCACCTGTCCCCCAGGATGAGCGCTGAGAACATGGAGGTGACATGGTTCCGGTCCCAGCTGTCCCCATTTGTGCATCACTATAGTAATGGAAAGGACCAATATGGGCAGCAGATGCCGGAATATCAGGGGAGGACAGAGCTCTTGAAAGATGGTCTCGCTAATGGGAGTGTTGCCTTGAGAATTTTCAGTATCAGACTCTCTGATGAAGGACAATACGGCTGTTTTGTTCAAGATGATATCTTTTATGAAGAAGCTCTATTGGAACTAAAGGTGGCAGGTCAGTAGCCTGTATCTGTATTTCCTTCAAGGATGGCTCTGAGTGATTCGAAGGGCTTGTTGACCTTGGGGTTTATTTTTCAGTAACTGCAGCATTTTTTAATAAAAATGGCCCACATCCACATGAAGCTAATCTTCTTCCAAAATACCTGTCCAGTTAGTGCAAACTGGATAATCCACTTTAAAAGCCATGCAAATCCATCTATAATCCCCTGTGCATGGCCAAGCTTTATGACCTCTGCCATCAGCACCATCTTTATCGTAGTGCATGTGTCCATGACAACAGCCCTGACGGCTGATCTACCAACACCAGATTGTTGAGTTACTGACTGGTAGCAATCAGAGATAGCAATGGCCACGTGCTTCTCCACACGGAGGGGAGCTCTCATGTTGGTGTGATGCTGCTGCAGCACCAAGGTGAGCTCTACACAGCTCTGTAGGAAAGTGCCCTTTGTCAGCTAGACATTCTGTCTCCATTGCTGGTCATCCCAGGACCACATCACCAGCCTTTCCTACTAGTCAGTACTGGCTTCTGAGCACACAGCACAGTGCTCAGTCAAGTGAAGTTGCTCCAAGAAAAGCTTTTTTTCCACAATTAGAGGCTAAATTGCTTCCTCCTCCTCTTCCTCTAGCAAAATCATTGCAGTAGCATGGTGGCTTCCAAAGCCACCTGGTTATGTGATCACAAAAATATGTGCAGCAGCCTTTGTGTGTTAGTGAGTGCCTGGCCCATGGCACACACCAATGCGCCTCCCTCCCACTGGCTGACACTATGCGGAATTCCCTTTTTGGTACCATTCATTTCCTCACAGGAACTTCAGTATGTCACTTTTGAAAGTAGGACTTAAATTCCTAATTCAGTTAGGTGACTTTGAACATTTTACCCATGGTCTGTTGCTGAGGTAGAATATTTATTGTATCAAAAGTGAAGTAAATTGGAGAAGGGGCTCCTGAATTATTACACCTTCTTTATCAATAGTCATCTAATATTTTGCCACTTTCAGGGTGTGGGATGAAGAGAATAAAACAGAGATATAACGTCTGATTTCCTGTATTCACATAGTTAAATCTAATGCCCAGGACTGAATTTTAGTTTCCTGCGGTAATTGTCATTATATGAAAATACCCTTCCAACCATAAATAACATCCTTTATAGTGGAACAGACCTGCACAGTCTTCACATTAACTGGAATTAATTGTACAAACTAGCCACATCCATGCCAGTCAAGAATGCCCATTCCTAACCTATGGGCACTAGATACCCCACATTTGAAAAAGAGTACCTAATGATCTGCTGGCCCTGGGACACTCTGGTGTCACCTTCTGGAGATTTATTTTATTCTGGTGAAGGCTACATAAAACTTTTTAAGGAGGAAGCTTTCATCCTGTGAAAGGCTGTTTTTTCACCAGTCAAGAGGCAGTTCAAGATGGTTACGCTCAAGGAGATGTCCAGATACTTCTCCCCTTCTGCTCTGATAATGTATTTGTAGGGCTAAGTACAGTATATTTAATACAATCAAATAGGAGATATTTCACCTGAAGACACATTTGAAATACAAAGTTTATTTTTCTCAGTTTCTTTTAAATCTGTTAGTGCTAAGCTAAATTATCAATTAAGGGGTTCATATAATCCAGAAATGCCATGCTGTGCTCTGTGTAGATCCGGAGATAAACCAATACCGAGGAGAAAAGCTTCCCCTTCCCCTCCATGAAATAATTACAGTTTCTTGTTCATATAGTTTCCTGAGTCCATGAGCACTGGGAATAAATGGGAAGTTTACATTCTTATTCTCTAGGCTGAATATGTGCATAAATCAACATGGATTTATTCATTTGTCTCTAGCTTCAGGCTCTGCTCCTCACATCTCTGTTGAGGGTTACCAGGATGGAGGGATCCGACTGGTGTGCCGATCGGCCAGATGGTACCCAGAGCCCGAGGTGCTGTGGAGAGATCTCAAGGGACAGCCCTTACCTTCATCCTCTCAAACAAATTCCCGAGAAGCCAGTGGCCTGTATGAAACACAAACTTCTATCATTCTAACAGAACATTCAAATCAGAACTTGTCTTGTTCGGTCAGGAACACCCACCTCAGCCAAGAAAAGGAATCAACATTATTTTATATATCAGGTCAGTAGCCATCAAAAACCCACAAACTGTTGTTGTTTTTTCAGCAACATTAAAAAAAGACAGCTGTGGTCAGATGTTGTTTACATGTGTGTTCTCTGACACACACAACATACAACACAGGGCAGCCTTACAATTAAAAACAAATGGCGCCAGAATTCTATTTATAATTGTACAAAATAAGGCATTAACAACTTAGTTATGAAAGCAATGCATTTAAAAAAAACAGAGAGAGAAACAAAAGAGTTAATAAGCAAGTTATTACCTTGTTATTTAAAACTTTTAATTTGAATTTGTCAATTTTTATTAAATTTGCTAAATTTGTTGTATTAATTTAGTAACTTAAGGCATTTTCAATTCTTTATATTAACTTTATTTTAAAACCCTGCTATATGGAAATAAGGAAAACCCATGTTTCAAATATTATTCAGTGGTTAGGATTAGAACCAGAGCCTGCATTTCTGTTGCTAGGCAACCGTATGTTCAAGAAAGTTAGGAGTACTTCCAGTTGTTGCATTCCTGAAGGGTTAAAATAATTAATTTACAGGAATTATTCAAAGTAAAGTTTTTTCCTTGTTTTCTCTTTCTTTGTTGTTCTGTTCTGTTTTCAATTGCTTTATCTTTTGGAGGTTTCTGTAAAAACTATAACTTTTAAAACAAAAAGAGAGCAGAAATGAAGCGGGGGGAAAAAAGGAGAGGGAAGAGCAAAGTAGGAAGGTAGGGAGACCCGAGCCAAGAGAGATTAACTCTATCAAGGTATCTTAAAGTATAGGCAGCAGCAGTAAATTTATCAAACCGAGAAAGGATATAAAGGAAAACTTAAATGGTATGTAAAAATATTTTGAGAAAGGAGGTTATATTTTTTAGCTCTGAGTGAGGTGTGTGGCTCCACGGGTTAAAGCAGTTGGGAACCCACACCCCTGGTTTTTATCCTAGCTCTGAGAGGAGACTGGGGGTCATTACTTGGACTTGCAAAACCTGCATTCGTTCCCCCAATGTGTGTTGCTTTTATTTGCATGCCAAATGGACTACAGGAGTGCCCTTTTTGCTGCAGTTAACTGTTTTGGGGCAACTCCATGTGTTAATGCATCAATTCTAATCTCAGTTTTTCACTTTGAAATCCTTTTTTATTCACTCCCCTGTGATCGAGTCACAGCTTCTGTCTCCTAATGTGCTCTGTGAACTGTTCCATTTTTTCCTTCATCTGATTTACCAATCCTGTATTGTCTGCTACTTTTCCTCCCTCTGCACTTACTTCTCCTGTTCTGACTGGCACCAGTTTAGGTCCTGATTTATTTTTTACCGGAACCTGGCTTTTATTGTACGGTGATAGTTGCACTGCAGTGGCCCCAGTTTAATTTTATAATTTTGCTAGGACCACCTTTTTCTATTTCTGTCCCCATTCTTCAGGCACAGGGTAGTTACCTGAAGTCCACTGTTGACTACCAATATTTAAAACATGGGTGTGACGTTCCCCTCTGGTGTTATCTGGACCAGTGATCTCCTAGGTCACTCCAATCCTTGACTCTGGGAGCCAGCCTTATCCTGCTCTGCGGTGAGAACCCCCACTCCTGGGTTGTTCCCGCACAGCCTCTGGCATGTAAGCTGCTCCTTGGATTGTGCAACTGAAGGACACTAGCCAGTATCTCCGGTCCCAGACACAACCTTAGGAACCTCCGTCTTGCAGTGTCCAATTATGCCTGCTGGACACTGCAAGCTTATATGAGTTTGTCAATTTAACAAAGAAATTGATATGCACCAGGCTTGTTATCCCAAGGGGAGTCTCTGACACACTTTAAACCAAATGCACTGCTTCAGGTAGAATAAACAAACAGATTTATTAACTACAAAGATAGATTTTAAGTGATTTTAAGTCAAAGCATAACTAGTCCCATTTGGTCAAATTAAATAAAAGCAAAACGCATTCTAAGCTGATCTTAACACTTTTGGTGCCCTTACAAACTTAGATGCTTCTCACCACAGGCTGGCTGGTTGCCCTTCAGCCAGGCTCTCCCCTTTGATCAGCGTTTCAGTCGCTTGGTGTGGTGCCTGTAGCTGTAGGTGGAAGAGAGAGGAAGAGCATGGCAAACATCTCTTCCTTTTATCATGTCCTTTCTTCCCTCTTGGCTTTACCCCCTTCCCCCCGCGCGCCCCCATTCAGAGTCAGGTGAGCATTACCTCATCGCAGTCCCAAACTGACTAAAGGAAGGGGGGTGACTCACTCGAGAGTCCAACAGATCCTTTGTTGTTGCCTAGGCCAGTGTCCTTTGTTCCTGTGAGGCTGGGCTGGGTTTGTCCCATACGTGCTCTGATGAGGTGTGAACTGCCCCTCTGCTTCTGGAGAGTTTTTGCCTGGGCTTGCCTTAAGCCATGAGGACACATTTTCAGCCTCATAACTATATACATTAAATTACAACCTGTAACATTACTATAACAATGATTACTATAACAATTCTCAGTACACAATGAGCCTTCCGAAGACACCCAACATGACAAACTTTGCATTAGAAACCACACAATCATATTATAAGGATGAACATGGGGGTGCTGGGTGTTCCCCCGAGGTACAGAGCGTCACAGCCTGTCTATGCAAACAAGGTCAGTTCCTGAAGTGTTCTCCCCCACTTCTCTTTTTTGCAGATTCTTTACAGCTGTCTCCAATGTTTTATTTTGTTCCTGTGCTTGCTGTCTCTGAACTGCTTGCTGCCCTGTTACGAGAGCAGGAGCATGCCAGGGCTCTGTTACTTCTCTTGCTTCTTTTAACTTTCTTTGTTTCTGTTACTTGCTCCACCAATTTTGTGGCGTGTTGTCTTAACCATTTAACAGCCATGGCCATAGTTTGCAATATTCTACATTTTTTACTCTTATTTTTCAAGGCTACAGTCTCTGCCCTAGCCTTACAGATTCCGTTCCAGATTTCTTCCCCACTATATTTTTTAAATTCATATGGAACTCTTTTGCTAGCAACCCAGCGTGTCCTTACCTTATCAAACTCTGTGGGGATTTTCAGGGTGGGGTTAAGGGGATTCCCTAGCATGTAGCCTTCTGCCATGTTAGATCATGATTCCTACAGAGGACAGCTTGCTTACTTACCAGATCAGCAGTCGGGGCAGCATTGTCAGATGTTTGGCTGCATGTGTGTGTTTTCTCTCCGTGCTGCACTGGCTCTGGCCGGATAACCTGTACAGCAGGCTCCAATCAAACTATCCAATAACCACAGACCCATTTAGTAGCAAAGGCACTCGGTCAGGTTTATTGCTGACAAAGCATGGTGCTAATGCCCCGGCTCAATGGTTACAGGTACACTAACACATGTATGCCTGTGACAATGGACCAGCTCAGTCAGTGGCAGGACTTTTCCACTGCCCCCTAGGCTGGACGAAGGGTTAAGGTGAAGTATCCCAACATTTATAGACTGAGACAAACAATCTGGGATAAGTATCAGGGGGTAGCCGTGTTAGTCTGTATCTACAAAAACAACAAGGAGTCTGGTGGCACTTTAAAGACTAACAGATTTATTTAATCTGGGATAAACAACTTATGTACCACCTTACGTGTTTCATGACACATTTGTTACCTCCTCTTGTACTTTTCTCCTGATTTTTCAGACAAAATATCACTATTCAGCACTTTTGTCAAGCTATTTTATCGTGTGCTAGGTTGGGATGTTCTTGTGCTGGCCTGCTGGAATGTGTTTACACATTGTGTGCTTTAGCAATGCTAGCAATATTGGTGCCGATTTCATGTACCAGACACTGACTTGCAGGCAAGCACCTGCTTTTGACAGGGCCTGACTGTTGCTCATAGCATAATTTTTGCTGACTTTGGTTCAGGCCTCAGGCTTTGCACCAGGCCAATGCTTCAAGCTCTCTCTTTCTACTACAACAACAACCAACTGATTAGCTATGTTAAAATGAATCCATAGCAATGAAGGCCACAGTGTGTATTTCAAACAAACACACACACAACTAGAAATCCAATTAGCTAATGGTGTTATTCCCCCCCCACACACACACAAAAGCGCCTTGAATGTCAATAGGACTTGTGCACATAAATGGTTTAGCCTTTGTCTACGTTAGGAAGATTTTTCCCATAGAGCTCTACCAGCAAAACACTTCTAGTATGAACACAGCTACACTGGCAAAACTGCACTTTGAGAGAGAGATGTTCCTGTGGGTGCTCCACCTCAGGTCAAGGTGCATCCCAGCTCCTTTGATCGGTGATTTCTACAGCAGTACCCCTACGGGCCGTGCACGCACTGTGCCTGCCTCACGAGCTGTCAGTGTTTGAATAGCGCGTGCAAGGCCCGGGCTCCCCAGTTCCTTCTCTACCATCCCTGGCTAGAGACGGAGTTCAGCAGTCCTCTCAGATTTACTCAGAGATAGTTCTGTTTCTCAGTTTAATTTAGATAGTTTAATCATAGAGTTACTATTTAAGAAAATAGTTTAGTTTTTAGAGTTATTTAAAAAAAAAAAAAATCTCGGCTACAAATATGCCTGGCTCCCCCAGCTTCAAGAGATGTGCCTCCTGCAACGAGTCCATCCCTATCTCGGATGGTAATTCACAGTGTGTACGCTGTTTGGGGGAGTCTCATGTACCCCAAAAAGGCGTCCACTGTAATAAACTTAAAGTGCGAACCCGCAAGGACAGGGAGCTAAGACTGAAACTACTTCTCTTAGAAAACTCCCTCAGACCCGCGTCTGACCCTGGCCAGCAAAGTTCTTTAAAACCCTCAAGGGAGAAGGGTAAAACAAAGAAACGGCCAGCTTCCTCCTCCCTCAGGGGCCACTTCTCAGCAAAGAAGTCTCAAATGACTTCCCCCTCACCAGTGCCCGCCGCTCCACGGCTCAGCAGTTTTAACTCTGCAGGCACCTCAGGCACCAACTGTGAGTCGGCTGCTCAGCTTCCTGGTGCCGAGGCTCAGGGTTTTCAGCTGCCCGCTTCCTATAGCTCTCCCTCGGCAACCTTTGACAGCATGGTGCCGAGAGCTGTCACGGGGCCTAGAGCACAAGCCGAGATCGTGGCACCGCTGTTTGATCTTGCGGCACCGCTTTCTCACCCACCGCAGCCGATGTTCCCGGCACCAAGCCGCCTCATGTCGCCTGCCTGCCCGACAGTACCCACTTCTGGGGCATCTGCTCCTACGGCACAGTATCAGTGGCGTAGCCAGCTTCTCAGTGCAGGGGGAGCAACCATAAAAAAGACTTGCCCCCCCCCCTTGGCTTCTCCTCTGGCCACGCCCCTCCTTGGCTCCTCCTCCGGCCATGCTGCGCCCCCCCTCAGAGGGGCTCGGTGGGGGGGGGGCGGGCGCGGGGGAAGGTGTGGTGGGCGGGGGAAGGTGTGGCGGGGGCTGGGGGGAGCGGAGCAGTGGGGCGAGCAGCAGCTGGCGAGATCCCCTCTCCCCGGCAGCTTCCTGGTTCCCTCGGCCCGGGCAGCCCAGCATTTTTTTCAAAAG
>NW_020664543.1:27617020-27638514 GCF_002925995.2 Terrapene triunguis
AATGCGACCTTGTACTGAAATCACATGTGCTATGTAATGTGAATAGTATTGTTCACCGTGAAAGAGTATAAGCATTGTTCTGTAAAATGTATCATTTTAAAAACTTCTCTCCTTTTTTTTCAACCCTCCCTCCAGCAGCTGCAAATTTTTCAAGCCTTCCTCCTCCGTCCCGAAGGCTATCTCAGATAAGGCGGCGTAGAAAGAGGACGCGAGACGACATGTTCACGGAAATAATGGAATGCACCCGCAATGAAAGAGCTCATTTGAATGAGTGGAAGGACATGGTATCTAAATTTAGGAAAGATGCCAGTGAACATGAGGTCATGAGGGACGCTCGAGATGAGAGGTGGCAGGCTGCAATGCTGGGGCTGCTGCGTGATCAAACGGACATGCTCCGGCATCTGGTGGAGCTTCAGGAACGGCAGCAGGATAACAGACTGCCGCTGCAGCCGCTGTATAACCTCCCTCCCCCCTCACCATGTTCCATATCCTCCTCACCCAGATGTGTAAGAACGCGGGGGGGGGAGGCTCCGTGCACCCTCCCACTCCACCCCAGTGGACAGCCCAACCAAAAGGCTGTCATTATATTGAATTTTTTCAGTGGCCTTTTACTTCCCTCCTATCCTCCTCCCAAACCTCACCCAGATTACCTTGTTGGTTCTCTCCCTATGTTTATAATCACTTAATAAAGAATACATGATTTTTAAACGATAGTGACTTTATTTCCTTTGAAAGCAAGCTGGGGGAACGGGGAGGGCGGGTTCCTTACAGAGAATGAGTCAATAAAGGGGGCGGGTTTTCATGAAGGAGAAACAAACAGAAATTTCACACTGTAGCCTGGCCAGTCATGAAACTGGTTTTCAAAGCTTCTCTGATGCACAGTGCTTCCTGGTGTGCTCTTCTAATCGCCCTGGTGTCTGGCTGCGCGTAATCAGCAGCCAGGCGATTTGCCTCAGCCTCCCACCCTGCCCTTACTTTCACAGAGATTGTGGAGCACACAGCAAGCAGAAATAACAATGGCGAGATTGGTTTGGCTGAGGTCTGAGCGAGTCAGTAGCGATTGCCAGCGACCTTTTAAACGGCCAAATGCACATTCTACCACCATTCTGCACTTGCTCAGCCTGTAGTTGAACAGCTCCTGACTCCTGTCCAGGCTGCCTGTGTATGGCTTCATGAGCCATGGCATTAAGGGGTAGGCTGGGTCCCCAAGAATAAATATTGGCATTTCAACATCCCCAACGGTTATTTTCTGGTCCGGGAAGTAAGTCCCTTGCTGCAGCCCTTTAAACAGAGTAGTGTTCCTGAAGACGCGAGCATCATGAACCCTTCCCAGCCAGCCCACGTTGATGTTGGTGAAACGTCCCTTGTGATCCACAAGTACTTGCAGCACCATTGAAAAGTAACCCTTGCGGTTTATGTACTGGGTACCCTGGTGCTCCGGTGCCAAGATAGGGATGTGGGTTCCATCTATCACCCCACCACAGTTAGGGAATCCCATTGCAGCAAAGCCATCCACTATGACCTGCACATCTCCCAGAGTCACTAGCTTTCGTAGCAGCACCTCAGTGATTGCTTTGGCTACTTGCATCACAGCAGCCCTCACAGTAGATTTGCCCACTCCAAATTGATTCCCGACTGACCGGTAGCTGTCTGGCGTTGCAAGCTTCCACAGGGCTATCGCCACTCGCTTCTCAACTGTGAGGGCTGCTCTCATCTTGGTATTCTGGCGCTTCAGGGCAGGGGAAAGCAAGTCACAAAGTTCCAAAAAAGTGGCCTTATGCATGCGAAAGTTTCGCAGCCACTGGGAATCGTCCCACACTTGCAACACTATGCGGTCCCACCAGTCTGTGCTTGTTTCCCGGGCCCAGAATCGGCGTTCCACGGCTATAACCTGCCCCATTAACAGCATGATCTCCAAAGCACCGGGTCCCGCGGTTCGATAGAATTCCATGTCCATATCCTCATCACTCTCGCCGCCGCGCTGCCGTAGCCTGCTCCTCGCCACCTGGTTTTGCAGGTTCTGGTTCAGCATAAACTGCACGATAAGGCGCGAGGTATTTACAATGTTCATGACTGCTGTCTTGAGCTGAGCGGGCTCCATGCTTGCCGTGGTATGGCGTCTGCACTGTTCACCCAGGAAAAAGGCGCGAAACGGTTGTCTGCCGTTGCTTCCCTGGAGAGGGGGGAGGATATACCCAGAACCACCCGCGACAATGTTTTTGGCCCCATCAGGCATTGGGATCTCAACCCAGAATTCCAATGAGCGGAGAAGACTGCGGGAACTATGGGATAGCTATGGGATAGCTACCCACAGTGCAACGCTCCAGAAATCGACGCTAGACCCGGTACATGGACGCACACCGCCGAATTAATGTGCTTAGTGTGGCCGCATACATTCGACTTTATACAATCTGTTTCCCAAATTCGAATTTTATAAATTCGGATTAATCCCGTAGTGTAGACATACCCAAAGTGGTGGTGTCCGAGGGCCAAGTGATCTCCCGCACAGCTCTTCAGGCCGCCCTCGATGCTGCGGATGCAGCCGCCAGATCCACAGCCATCATCATGCAGTGTGCCTCATGGTTTACTTCTTCATCCTTTCCCAAGGAGTTACAGAGCACTGTCGAGGGTCTTCCCTTCGATGGGGACAAGCTCTTCGCCTCTACAACCAATGAGGTCCTCCATTTCATGAAAGAATCACGTGCTATCTCAGGTCTTTAGGCATCCACCCACCTGCCACAAAAAAGAGGCAGTACAGATATCAACCATACCAACGGCCACGCTGCCATGCTTTTGCACAAAATCAACATTTCAGACAATATGATACGCAGCAACAACAACGCCATAGACCCAGAACCCAGCGACGTCACCCTCCACAAAGTATGGTGACCCACCCTCCTGCCTCAAACAAACAAATTTGAAGCTTTGGTCAGGGGTATAGAAAACCTCCCACCCTCTTCCACATCGATTTCAACCATCCATTTCTTTGGACACCATCTGCGCCCGTTCCTTGCCAATTGGGAAGCCATCACTACAGACAGATGGGTCCTGGAAATGATCAGATCAGGTTATGCCATCCCCTTCCTCTCCGTACCCCCCACCCACCCTCCCACCCCATCCCTCTTCAGGGACCCCTCTCACGGACAGTTGTTCCGTCAAGAGGTACAACACCTCATACAACTAGGAGCGATAGAGCGGGTACCAGCTCAACACAGAGGGAAAGGGTTTTACTCCCACTACTTCTTGACAGAAAAGAAAAATGGCGGATGGCGCCCTATCCTCGATCTTTGACGTCTAAATAAGTTTGTCAAGAAACAGAAATTCCGGATGGTTATTCTACCAACGATAATTCCGATGCTGGAGCAGGGAGATTGGTTTTCGACCCTCGACCTCCAAGACACATATTTCCATATCACTATCGACCCTGCCCATCAACGTTTTCTCAGATTTGCCATGGGAATGGAACACTACCAATACAAGATCCTGCCCTTTGGCCTTTCCACTGCCCCATGTGTCTTCTCAAAAGTGCAAGCAGTCGTAATAGCACATCTCAGAAAGAAAGGGCTCCTCATTTTTCCTTACCTGGACGATTGTCTCCTCAAGTCCCCCACTCACTTGGAGGCGATCCGAGCAACTTCTGCAACTGTGCACTGCTTCCACACCCTGGGTCTGCAAATAAACAGAAGCAAATCTACCTTACGACCTACCCAACAAACCAACTTCATCGGGGCACACCTCGACTCCACCACGGGTCTTGCCTCTCTTCCCCAGGACAGATTCCACACAATGGGTACCCTAATTACCTAGATACATGCCACCCTGTGGGTTACAGTCTGAGATTCCCTGCAGCTGTTAGGGCACATGGCCGCTTCCACATTCGTGGTCCCAAATGCCTGCCTGTACATGCGATGCCTTCAGGGGTGGCTAGCCATGGTATACAAACCAAATATTCACAGATTAAACAAATTGCTAACTATGCCTCCGAAAGTCAAGGACTCGCTCCTCTGGTGGACCTCTCCTATCAACATCTGTGCCAGGATTCCCTTCTGACAAGAGCTCCCTTCACTGACCATCACTATAGATGCATCCCTCACAGGATGGGGAGCACACATGGGTCACCTCACCACTCAGGGCCTCTGGTCCTCTATGGAAACCAAACTTCATATAAATCTACTAGAGCTCCAAGCCGTACGCAATGTCTGCCTCCATTTCCTTCCCATTATCCAGAACCGCAGAATTCGGATCATGACACACAACATCGCATGCATGTTCTATGTGAACAGACGGGGGAGCCCGGTCCCACTCCTTCTGCACAGAGGCGGTAAAACTATGGAATTGGTGCCTTCAACACAATATCCATATCTCCGCCTCATACTTGCCCAGTTCTCAGAACACCACCGCAGATGAGCTCAGTCGATCCGTCCCCATACAGCACGAGTGGGAACTCAACAATGCCATTCTATCCACCATTTTCCAGACCTGGGGTTATCCCCAACTAGATCTGTTTGTCACGTCAATAAACAAAAAAACGCCTGACATTCTGCTCCAGAGCCGGCCTGGGGAAACACTCTCGAGGAGACACCTTCATGCTTCCATGGACCGACACTCTCATGTATGTGTTTCCACCAAAACCTCTGTTGAACAGAATAATACAGAAGATAAGAAAGGACAGATCCAACATCATTCTAATAGCCCCATCGTGGCCCAGACAACCATGGTATCCCTTCCTCATGTGGATGTCGGTCAAGCCACCGATTCCCCTTCCCCCTCCTCAGCAACCTCCTATCACAATGCAGGGGCCAGCTATTTCACCCTGACGTATAACGACTCCACCTGAGGGCCTGGCTAATCAATGGTTCTCTAATGAGGCGTTAGCATGTTCTGAACAAGTGCGGACAGTCCTACTACACAGCAGGACACACACCACGTGCACTACTTACCTATATAAATGGAAGAAGTTCACATCTTGGTGTATGACCAAACAGACCTCCCCAGTTTCCGCTCCACTCCCACTGATACTGGATTACCTTAAAACATCAGGTCTCTCCGCGAGTTCCCTCAAGGTCCACCTCGCGGCAATCACCACATTTCACCATAAGATTGACAACACTATGGTCTTTGCCCATCCAGTAACCAAAAGGTTCCTGAAGGGCATCCAAACATTATATCCAGACGTAAAACCGCCTGCTGCGCCCTGGGACCTCCACCTAGTCCTCAAAGCCCTGATGGATAACCCCTTTGAGCCAATGGCTACCTGCTCCCTTCTCCACCTATCCATGAAGACTGCCTTGCTGATAGCAATCATGTCTGCCAGACAAGTAGGAGAAATGGGAGCACTCATGGCAGAACCTCCATATACCACATTCTTCCGTGATAAGGTCACACTCCACACACATCCGAAGTTCCTGCCTAAGATACTCTTCCTTTCACCTCAATGAGCCAATACACCTACCAACATTTTTCCCAAAACCCCACGCTAATGCTTTTGAAACAGCAATGCACACTCTTGATGTGCGCAGAACACTATCCTTTTACCTGGATAGAACAAAACCGTTTAGGAAAACCCCCAAACTTTTCATCTCTACCACTCAGCGATCACAGGGAAAAGCTATCTCTACCCAGAGACTCTCCAAATGGATTGCAGACTGCATATGTCTCTGATACCAACTGAAGAACATACAACCTCCTACATCAATTAGGACACACTCTACTAGAGCTGTCTCCACTTCCACTGCCTTTCTCCGTAATGTCCTGCTTTCTGACATATGCAGGGCAGCTACCTGGGCATCAAACCTTACCTTCGCCAATCATTACGCTCTCATGCACACAGCAGCATCCGACACCAGGATGGGTGGAGCTGTCTGGTCAACAGCCTTCTTACCTGATTCGAAGTCCCAACCATCCTAAGGGATACTGCTTTTCAGTCACCTGAAGTGGAGCACCCACAGGGACATCTCTCGAAGAAGAAGAAGAGGAGGAGGTTACTCATCCTGTGCAGTAACTGACTTTCTTCAAGATGAATGTCCCTGTGGGTGCTCCACTACCCGCCCTCCTCCCCTCTACTTTGGAATCTGGAACATACTCCGTTGTAGAGAAGGAATTGAGGAGCCCGGGCCATGCATGCGTTATTCAAACACTGACAGCTCATGAGGCAGGCACAGCGCGTGCACAGCCCATAGGGGTACTGCTGTAGAAATCTCCGATCAAAGGTGCTGGGATGCATCGTGGCCTGATGTGGAGCACCCACAGGGACACTCATCTCGAAGAACGTCAGTTACTGCATAGGGTGAGTAACCTCCTCTTATGACTTATAACTGACATAAACAATACTCGTGTGTAAGGGTATGTCTGCACTACCCATGTTACAGTGTGACTGCAGCAGCGCTGCGACATGGGCAGTGTAGACATGCTTTATTAAAAAAAAAAAAAACCCACCCCAAACGAGCGGTGGTAGCTTTATCGCTGGGAGCGCGGCTCCCGGGATAAAGCGCTGTCTATACTGGCGCTTTTCAGTGCTAAAACTTTTGTCGCTCAGGGGTGTGTTTTTTCACACCCCGAATGACAAAAGCTTTAGCGCTGAAAGTGGCAGTGTAGATACAGCCTTAGTGCAGTTTTTCCAGCATAACTGTGACTGCACTAGGGCTTTTGTCAGTATAACTATGTTGATAAAAAAAATCACATCCCCAACTGACATAGCTATGCTGGCAACATGTTTTTGTATTGTAGACTGGACATTGTGCACTTCTGAAATTCCCACCTATACTATATAGGCAGTAGAAGAATCTAGTTATTTTTCCCTTATGTCATTTCTGGTAGAGAAATATTGACCTGTCTGAAGAATGTGTTATGTCCCACTTACTTTCTTTGACTTTAGGAGATTTTGTTTATATCATCCTAAACCTTTAACTGTATTTGAATGAACAGTAATCAGAAGGCACAGTAGACAAATAGCCAAACATTCTCCCCACTCTTACATAAATCTATGATACCCTATTGACCATTTGGGGATGGGGGACAACACTTAACTCATTTGCGAGGCTCAACCCCGATGGAAATCTTTGTCCCATTAAAGTCAATGGCAAAACTCTTAGAGTTCAGTGGGACCAAGATTTCACCACCATCTATCATTTCTTAAATCTTTGACTGCAAATTGTAATGATCACAGCTCACCACCTGCCTAGCTATTATCAGGTTGCATCATTGCAGAGATGAGTTTTGAGGAGAGACTGGAAGGAAGACGAGGCTTTATGAATTTTGACTGGAGCTTTCCCCACTCATAAGGAGTGGCATGTGTGAAAGCACAGAATACCTTGCTGAAGAAGTAGAGAACTGGGGGCTTGAGGTTGGCATCACTGGAAGTGAAACTGGAAATTGACCTTGTGATGCTATACTGGGTTGGGTAGGTGGGGTGGGCTAAACTGGAGAGCTTTGTAAGTGAGAACAGGAAGTTTGAATTTGATGCATTGGAAGAGGAGAGCCAATGGAGGGATTTAAACAGGCTGATAATATAGTCTGTGTGATGAGATCTTAACAGTAGTATTTTGCATTGATTTGATTGGAAGGGGGAGCACTGAGGCCGGGGAAGAAGAGATTACAGTAGTGAAGATGTGGGGTGATCAAGGCTTAGACCAGAATTTGGCAGCGTGGGCAGAGAGAAAAGGTCAGACCTTGGAGATATTGTATGGGAAGAAGTGGTGAGATTTAGACGTGAGGTTTAAACAAGAGGATCACAAATAATGAATAGCTTCCTGCACAGTAGTTTGGATGAATTGTGATTATGATTCATTGAAAGATTTGGGGGAAATAGTGGATTGACAGGCAATTTTTTCAGACAACCTGGCAATTTCTGAGTGTTCTTTAACATTGAAAGCCTTGTTCTCCCCTGGTAGAACACCACTCTGATCAACGACTTTAACCCTTCAACATTCTGATCCATGGTCATTACTATTGCTAGTGGCAGTATTACATTAGATTTCTCATGTGAGATAGTAGCCCTGCTTTGCTGAGCACTGCACTCAAAAAACACATAGTGACAGTTGGTTCCTGCTACATAGAACAGGCATCTAAATAATCAAGACCCCAAAAAGACTGGAGAAGAAATGGAGCCACAGAGAGGGGAAAGGACTTGTCCAAGGTCACACAGCAGGTCACCAGCAAATCTGGGACCAGAACTCAGGTCTCACAAATCCCATCCCACTACCCGAAGGACTGGAGAGTGTTGCCTCTCATTGTACAAGAAGCAGCAAATCAAACCAGGCTCACTTATACACCAATGTACAAATTTGATGTCTGTCTTGGTTGGAGTCACTTTTAATAGCTGTTTCTAGTGTTTTATGCAGTGCCGATGGGGCCATACTTCCTCCCTTGTTTTAGACTAGTCCCACTGGAGTTGTCATCATATGAAATGGAGTCATTTGGTTTTTGTCCCTGCTTACAAAGTAATGAGTCGTTCTGGGATTTTGTTTTTCAGATCCTTTTTTTCCAAAGGTGAATCCCTGGATGGTGGCGATGTGTGTGATCCTGGTGGTTTTGTTTGGTTCCTTTGGCCTTAGTGCTTATCTCTTCAAAATCAAAGGTAAATTTAGAAGCAGGAAATATAGTGCAATTAGCAAGACATTTTCTTTTTAAAAAAAAAATGAATACAGTAAACGATTTGATACTGGCCAGACATGATGGGAAGCGTGTAACTGCACCACCTCCCAGCAGCACAGGGAAGAAAATGCTACTAAGATTCCCCTTTTGTCCAGGGGGGTGGTAACCTGCACCAGCCTCTGGATCCAGCACAGAGGACGTCTCCACCAGTACCTGCCTGCAGCATTGTAGGATGGAGTGAAAGCTCAGTCCACTGTCCGCTGCTCTTTGTCCATTCCCCACCCACCTTTGCAGTGGTGCATATTGTGCCAGCTGAGCCTCCCTCAATCCAATGCACACAGCAAGGATCCAGGGAGCCCATGCATGAAACTAAGGAGGTTTCATTTCCCCCTTACTCTCTTGTGTCGGGGTGTTGTGCAAGATACAATCTTGTCCTAAATGCAGAAGACCATGGCCTGGTCTACACTACGGGATTAATTCGGATTTAGCAGCGTTAATTCGAATTAACCCTTCACCCGTCCACACAACAGAGCCATTTAGTTCGAATTAAAGGGCGCTTTAAATCGATTTCTGTACTCCACCTCGACGAGCGGAGTAGCGCCAAAATCGATTTTGTTAATTCGAATTAGGGTTAGTGTGGCCGCACACAACCGAATTAATGTGATTAAAATAAATGGGGTAGTGTGGGCGCACACCACCGAATTAATGTGGTTAAAAACCGAATTAATGTGCTTAGTGTGGCCGCGCACAATCGAATTTATACAACCTGTTTCCCAAATTCGAATTATCTAAATTCGGATTAATCCCGTAGTGTAGACATACCCCATGATATTTCCATTTATGGAGAGAGAGAGAGAGGTATGGAATTGGAAGGAGGAGAAAATTAGGCAACGAGGCTGAATCAGAAACCCAGATCAAAGCAGTTATATCTGCATCCTGCTCAGTCTTCTGTCTCCCAGTTCTTTGGGGTCACTTATGTCTGTCTCATTTCCCACAAGACTCTGCAAAGCCTAGGGCTGGCCCTGATATCTATTAGTTAGTATCTATTGTAAGTGGCAGATTAGCCACTGGGCCAACAGGGCCGTGCCCAGGGGCCCTGACCAATTCGGGGGCCCCAGAAAAATGGGCGCCCCCGCACCCTGACCTGCTCTGCCCACTCGCCTGGCCCTCCTGCCGGGGAGTGCGGTTGGAGTGCGGGGGCTTCCCCCGCTCCACCCACCCGGCACTCCTGCCAGGGAGCAGGGGAACCCCTCATGCCCTGACCCTGCTTCCTGGCAGGAGCGTCGGGCGGGTGGAGCGGGGCAAGCCCCCGCACCGCAACCCTGCTCACTGGCGGAAGTGAGGGGGGGGGGGGTGGGGCGGGGCAAGCCCTCATGCCCCGACCCCATTTCCCCAGCAGGAGCTCTGGGGGAAGTGGGGAGACTGCAGGAGGAAGGGGTGGGGAGGGGCCCCACTTACTCTGGCCCAGGGCCCCACAAAACTCTAATCTGCCTCTGCCTCTCCCCTGGCGTTTAGGGCAGTGACGAAGCTCTTCCACTCCTGTCTGTTTCTGGCAAGTCTTTCCATGGTTCCCCAGCTGTGCCCCATGTTTTTCAGCTCAGCTTCCACAGCTCTTCGCCATGTTGTTTCCAGGTGACCTTATTTTCTCTTGCCTTCGGGTGTCCATCTAATTGCTATTCTGGTGATGGAATCAGTTTCCATCCGAAGCACACGGCCAGTCTATCTCCAATGCCTCCTGGTAATGATGGCGCTCATATCTTCTTGGCTGCACTGTGTGAATAGGTATTGGCTTGAGATTGTTCTGGGCCAAAAGATACGGAGAATTTTTCTGAGGCAGGTTGTATGGAATGAAGACAGTTTGGACACATCATGCTTTGTCATTCCCCAGCATTCTGCACTATAAGGTAGTGTTGGAAGTATGCAGCTCTGATAAATTCTGAGTTTGGTTTTGGTGTTGTATTTTGATGATTTCCAGACTGTATTCAAGCTCCTGAAGGTGTTCTTGGCTTTATTGATTCTATTCTGGATATCCTTGCTTGTTCCACATCCTAGCTGATGGTGCTGCCCAAGTATGTGAATGTTTCTACATTGATGAGAACATGATCTTCTATCCATACTGGTGATGGTGAGGCAATATTAATGGTCTGGATATCTGTCTTATTGTGGTTGATTTGCTGGCTGAATGTGTTGAGTTGGGTTGTTTTTTCTTGTATATGGTTTTGACTATGTGATAGGAGAGAGAGATCATCTGCGAAGTCCAGGTCTTCAAGGGATGAAAAGGGTGTCTATCTGATGCCTCTTGGCATGTCTTCTGTTTTACGCTGCATTATCCAGTCAATGGCAATGTTGAAGAGGATTGCAGACATGACACTCCTCACTTACTCCTGTTTTGACTTCAAAACTGAGCTCACTGTGATCAACACTGCATGTAAAGTTGGAATAGAAGCTTTTAACGATGTTGATTATACGGAGAAGAATTCCATATGCTCCTAGAATGCGCCATAGGCTGGTCCTGTGAATACTGTCAAAGACCTTCTCAAAGTCTCTGAAGTTTATGTAGAGTTGCCGTTGCCATTCTGAGCATTGTTCTATTATGTTTCGTAGAGTGGGTATCTGTTCTATGCATCAACGCCCTTTCTGAAAACCAGCTTGCTCTTGTAGGTGACCTTGTTTGTCCCTAATGAGTGTGTATGTTGGTGTCTGCCGTTTGCCACTGATAAGCTGCATCATTTTTTAGATGGTTCCTTGTTCACAACAGGCAGCTGCATCTTCGCTTGTATTGCCAGATTATCAATATAGTGTTGTTTGTCCACTCTCACAAGGCGTTTGACCTCCCATTGTGCCTTGCTATATTGCTCATAGTGTTTGTCCTTTAGCTTCTGAGATTTTGTATCTAAAACTTTATTCTTCAGGGCTCATCTAGTTTCTATGGCATTCTATGTGTTGGGTGTAATTCACTCCTTTCTTTTCTTCTGCCTGTAGCCTAAACAGGCGTCACTGCTCTGTTTATAGATTGTTGTTGCTTTGTCCCAGTTCTTGTTGATCTCCTCATCTGCATTCCACTCCTCTTCATTAAGGTCTGCAAGTGCCTGAAACCAGTTCTTTAATTACAGAACGAAGTCTTTCTGTATTTCAGGGGACTTTAGCTTGTCAACGTCATAACATCTATGTCTATGTTGTTTGGTGGACCCACAAGTCTCAGTATTAGCTTGATGGGGGCTGTTACAAGGTGGTGGTCACTGCCAACGTCTGCTCCCCTTGTCACTTTCACTTCTGTCACTGAACATCGCCATTTGCCATTGATCATTCATCATATGGTCAATCTGGTTCTTATTGCTACCATTTGGAGAGCACCATGTCAGCTTGTGAATTTCACAATACTGAAATAGGGTTCTGCCGATGACTAAGTCATTCATATTGCAGAAATCTAAAAGCCTCTCTCCATTTTCATTCATGGCTCCACACCCATGTCTTCCCATTGCTCTGTCCTTGTTTGTGTTGTCCTTACCGCCCTTGGCATTCAGGTGTCCAATGACGACAGGTGTAATGTAGAATTTGTCCTTTGCTTCTTCATCACTGTCATTTGTCAGAGCATAGCACTGAATCAGGGTGATATTATTATGTTTCCCTTTCAGTCTGGCTCTCATAAGTCTGCTGCTGATGGACTTCCACTCCACTCCCTTCTTCAAAAGGATAACAACACCCTCATGGTGTTGTCCATCATCCCATCCAGAATACAGCAAAGTTTCTCCTGAGGCTGTTGTTACTCTTCCTGATCCCATCTATCTGCTCTCACTGACACTCAGGATGTGTAAGCTGTAGCGTCTCATCTCTGCTGTGACCTGAGCTAGCTTCCCCATTTCATATATTGTCCGTACATTCCAAAAACCAAGTTTATTTTTGTCTTGGTGTTGAGCATTTCAGTCTTCTTGCTACTGACTTCCTTTCAGCTTTCGCCACTGGCAGTCATACGGGTCATTGACTCCTGAAGGCCATCACACACGGTAATGGTTGATTTCTCCGCCACTGTTTCCATAACATATTTTGTTTTTTACGGGACAGGATTGTTAGCCCTGTGCCTAACCCCCAATCTGGAGGACCAGGGTGTCTGTTTTTGTCTGGTCCCTCCCCCACAGACCAATCTGGCATAGTTGAACCTGCCAGGAGTAAAAAGCCCCCATCGGCACAAACTCTGGGGATTGTTAGAGCACACAAGCTGTCCCGCCACGACAAGGCAGAGACACCAGATGCCTGATATCTATACTTAAAATAATTTTTTGCTAATAAAGTGAAATGCACTCTCATGCTACATTGGTGCTCCCTGTGGAATATCCAATGGGGTAAGTAAATAATCAATGAGGAAAAGATATCGCAGCCATTTGGCAAGTCTCAGTCTTTCTCTTTGCATAAGTCAAATTCTGTACACAATTGTATCCTCGTAGCAGGGTGGTGGTGGTGGTGGTGTTTTCCTGTTCTTTTGGAAGATTTACTATTCAATTTAACATTTTTTAAAGCAGGGTAAGCCTAAATGTGAGAAATTTCACATCAAAAGATAACAACAACAACCAAAAAAGGGGGCTTTGTATAGAAATTACCTCTTAGGTCAGATGATCTGCTGGTAGAAATCAAAATAACTCTCTTGAAATCAGTGGAGCTGGACTAATTTACACAAGCCCAGACCCACAAAGGGACCCAGTGTTGGGTGTTCCAACATTGAGCATCACATCACCAAACTTTTAGGTGCCTAGAAGATCACTGGAACAGCACTGTGATCCACAAAGCCTGAGTAAGGTGCCTCTGGTCCCTCTACAATGCATGCAGGGAGATAGGCACCTTAGAATGGGATCCACAAAAGCCAGCATGCTAGGTGGGGAGCCACCTAGGCCAGCCAATGGGAGATGCCAATGAGAGGATTGTGTCCTAAGCCCCGCCCTTCTCCCAGAGTTTGGTGCTTAAATCCAGGCTGCAGGGAGGTGCCTAGCTCTGCTCGCTGACCACAGGCAGGAACCCCTCTCCTGGAGTCAGGCGGCTTAGGCACCAAAGCCATTTCTTGTGAGAATGAGTGAGAGGCCTGCCTAGCTCACTTTGGGGGAGCAAAGTTGAAAAGGGATTAGCTCTCTATATAGCCTAATGCTCAGGAGCCAAATGAATTATACTGAGCACCTTGCAGAGAGACAGCCCAAGAGTGCTGAAAGCAAGCTATGACTCACAACGATGGTGTGGCTTAGCATAAGCTGCTTTGGCTCTAGAAGTTGAGTACCAGCCAGGCCCTGTGAGTTTAAATCCAACCATTGGCAGAAATCAGAAGACACCTTACTATAATAGGGTGTTTTATTTTGGGAAAATGTAATCTGAGTGCATCAGAATCCTCAGAGGTTGCTCAGATATTTTTGAAAAGAAAATAAATTCCACATGCAAATAGTTGCTGGGGAGGAGTAGGAATTAGGGAGCAGAGGAGTAGTGGGTAATAAGGGGAAAGAGGTTTGGAGCTGCACTGAGGGGAGAAGGGGTTATGGAAAGGGGGTTAAACTCACTGACAAAAACCTTTCTTAAAGCAGTTAAGGTTGCCTAATGGATCACTTAATGATTACCTGTTCTGTTCATTCCCTCTGGGGCACTTGGCCATGGCCATCATCAGAAGACAGGATACTCGGCTAGATGGATCTTTGGTCTGACCCAGTATGGAGTTCTTATGTTCTTAAATATGAAATTGCAGATCTGTTAACTGTGGGATATAACTTATCACTTAAATCAGTCTCTGTACCAGATAGCTAATGTAATGCCGATTTTTTTATTATTATTTTATTATATTTTTTTAAGAAGCTCCAAAGGCAATCACGGGCCTGTGAGTCTAACTTCAGAACCAGGCAATTTGGTTGAAACTATAGTAAAGAACAGAATTATCAGACACATAGAAGAACATGATATGTTGGGGAAGTGTCAACGTGACTTCTGTAAAGGGAAATCATACCTCACCAATCTATTAGAATTCTTTGAGGTTGTCAACGAACATGTAGAGAAGGGTGATCCAGTGGATATAGTGTACTTGGACTTTCAGAAAGCTGTTAACAAGGTTCCTCACCAAAGGCTCTTAAACAAAGTAAGCAGTCATGGGAAAAGAGAGAAGGTCTTTTCATGGATCAGTAACTGGTTAAAAGATAGGAAACAAAGGGTAGGAATAAATTATCAGTTTTCAAAGTGGAGAGAGGTAAATAGCAGGATCCCCCAGTAATCTGTACTGGGACCAATACTGTTCAACATATTCATAGATGATCTGGAAAAAGGGATAAATAGTGAGGTGGAAAAGTTTGCAGATGATACAAAATTACTCAAGATAGTAAAGTCCAAAGCAGACTGCAGAGAGTTGCAAAGGGATCTCACAAAGTTGGTGACTGGGTGACAAAGTGGCAGATGCAGTTCAATGTTGATAACTGCAAAATAATGCACATTGGAAAACATAATCCCAACTATACATACAAAATGATGGGATCTAAATTAGCTGTTATCACTCAAGAAAGAAATCTTGGAGTCATTGTGGATAGTTGTCTGAATACATCTGCTCAATGTTCAATGGCAGGTAAAAAAAAAAAAAGCTAACCGAATGTTAGGAAGCATTAGGAAAGGGATAGATAATAAAACAAAAAACATCATAAAGCCACTATATAAATCCATGGTACACCTTGAATAGGACGGGCAGTTCTGGTTGCCCCATCTCAAAAATAGATATATTAGAATTGGAAAGGGTACAGAGAAGGACAAACAAAAATAATTACGGGTCTGGAACAACTTCCATAGAAGGAGAAAGTAAAAGTATTGGGACTGTTCAGCTTGGAAAAGAGACTAAGGGAGGATATGATAGAGATCTATAAAATCATGACTGGTGTGGAGAAAGTGAATAAGGAAGCGTTATTTACCCTTTCACATAACATAAGAACCAGAGGTCACCCAATGAAATTAATAGGCAGCAGGTTTACAACAAGCAAAAGGAAGTACTTCTTCACACAATGCCCAGTCAACCTGTGAAACCTGAAGGAAAACTGGGTTGAAAAAAGAATTAGATAAATCCATGGAGGATAGGTCCATCAATGGCCATTAGCCAAGATGGTGAGGGATGCAACCCCATGTTCTGGATGTCCCTAAGTCTCTGACTGTCAGAAGCTGGAAGTGGACGACGGGATGGATCACTTGATAAATTGCCCTGTTCTGTTCATTCCCTCTGAAGCATCTGGCACCAGCCACTGTCAGAAGACAGAAAACTGGGCTAGCTGGACCATTGGTCTAACCAGGAAGGTCATTCTTGTGTTCCTATGTGTGTGATCAAAGGAAAGAGGTGTGTGTGTACTTGGAAGAGATCCAGTATGCCTCATGTTAGTGCTGTCTGGTGTGGGTATGTCAGCAGGAGGGCACAGGGGTCTTCTTGCCATGAGGATTGTCAGCTGTTAGGTGGGAGATGTGTGGTCTGTGAATTTAATGAAGGGAAATGAAAATATGTCAGTTGGCATTGTGTGCATAGGGGTGAACAGATTGTTAAAGAGGTTGAAGGAGCTAAAAAATTTAGCAGATGTGGTGTTCTTTCTGTGGAGTCAGTGAGGTGTTTGAATGTAGGGCTGGTGTGAGTAGCTCCTGTTCGGTACAGGGAGCAGGCAGAGTGTGAGTCTGGGTATTGTGGGTGTACTGAAGTATCACTTAAAAGGAGCAGAGTTCAGGTTGTGTGGGCTTGTATCTTTACTCTGTATTCCCTGCTTTTTCAAAGCTTCAGTTTTGCTGAACTCAATGTTCTGGAAGGACACAAGACACCATAGGCGCCAACTTTTCCTGGCGCTGGTAGGTGCTCGACCCCGCCACTACCCCCAGCCCTGACCCAACTCCACCCCTGCCCCGCCCCCATTCCAACCCCTTCCCCAAAGTCCCCGCACCAACTCCGCCCCCTCCCTGCCCCTATTGGACCCCTTCCCCAAATCCCCGCCCCAGCCCCACCTCTTCCCCGAGCGTGCTGCGTTTCCCCTCCTCCCCCTCCCTCCCAGCGCTTGCTGCAGCGAAACAGCTGTTTTGCGGTGGGAAGCACTGGGAGCTAGAGGGAGAAGCGGAGCTGCAGTGTGCTCAGGGGAGGAGGCGGAGGTGAGCTGGGGTGGGGAGCTGCCTGTGGGTGCAGAGCACCCACCAATTTTTCCCCGTGGGTGCTCCAGCCCCAGAGCACCCACGGAGTCGGCGCCTATGCAAGACACCACCAGCCTTAACTTTGTGTTAAAGAGTTTTTGGCACTGAATATTAGTACTGACACAGACCAATGTTATAGACAAGAGAAGGGGAAAGCATAAAGTCTTAGGGCTGGTCCACACTGGGGCGGGGAATCGATCTAGGAAACGCAACTTCAGCTACGAGAATAGCGTAGCTGAAGTTGACGTTTCCTAGATCGAACTAAGTTTACTTACTGCGGGTCCACATGGCGCAGGCAAGCTCCCCCGTCGACAGCGCTTCCTCCTCTCGGCAAGCAGGAGTTCCGCAGTCGACGGGGGAGCGCTTCTGGGATCGATTTATCACGTCCAGATGAGACGCGATAAATCGATCCCAGATCGATCTCTACCCGCCGAATCGGGCGGGTAGTGTGGACCTACCCTTAGTAATTCTAAAACATTCAGGGGAAACTTAGAGACATGTGACATGCTGGAGTGTGTGCAGTGGCTCTGAAGCTTGACCCATAGCACACAGCCTATGTAGGCACTGAGTGGTACAGAGGGCTTTGCATTAGGCCTGCACAGCATAGGTGAATTTCAGCCGTCATGTGTATAATCCTTTACCAGTAGGATTTCCAAAGATGCCTAAGTGATGTCGGGGTCATTGGGACTTCTGCCCCTTAGTCACTTCAGTAATTTTGGAAATCCCACCCTGAATGTATATCCCTGGAAAGAGAAGCTCCTCAACTAATCATTGATCCATTTTTGTTTCTTTTTTAGAGAAACAAGCAGTGGAACTTCGTAAGTGTCATTCTCCCTCTACCTATATGTAAAACTTTTGTACAAATGTGTATCCTTGAATGTATATCCCTGGAAAGAGAAGCTCCTCTATTAATAATTGGTCCATTTTTGTTTCATTTTTAGAGAAACAAGCAGTGGAACTTCGTAAGTGTCATTTTCCCTCTACCTACATGTAAAACCTTTTGTACAAAGGTGTATCCTTATAAAGGTGCTTTGTTCATGTAGGGGGTTTGTTCTGTTTTGTCATGTTTATAATATAACTTTAAAAAATAATAGAGGTCTTGGGCTAAGTATGAGAATTCTAACACCAAAAGGTAATTTGAAATAACGTTCTGAGGAATAAAAAAATACAGGGACTTTGAATGGAAATGATGGCTCAGCCTTAACTTTAATTCTGAAAATGTAATGAAATAAAATGGAGTAACAGGATGAATATCATCTTTTGGTAAAGATATGAAGATTTGTGAAGGATATAGTTATATGATTATTAATTAAAAAAATAGAAAATGCTCAATTGTTAACATAAGAAACCTTCTTTCCCCCTATTCTTGTACATTTTTTAGAATAACCCCCATTCCCACTGAAGTCAATGGAAGATATGTCATTGATTTCAATAGTAGGAGTAGGCCTTAAATATAGGGTTTTTTTTACATGTTTGGTGTTTGCAGTATAAATGTAGTGTGTTTGCTGGTAAAGTCTGATTATAACTTTGCAGGAATAATTCTCCAGGCAATGGCAATTTTTATAATATAAAGCAATCAGACAGTAATGCTCATGTTGTGTAGTTCTGTGCAGTTCTGATTTTTTCTCTTTTATTGTACATTTCTAGTAGAATTTGTAGCTCCCGATTTCCTGTGTGTGTCAATTTGTATAATGTTGAATCCTGTACATAGATCATGTGTTCAGATCACTTCTCATCTTTGCTTACGTGGTTGATTTTAGGGTGGAGAAGATTTGTGGTACCTATAGAAGAAGGTAATTAAAGTTCATATTTTGTCAATGTTCAGATCTCACCTCTTATGTGAAAATGTGGCTCCTTTTCCTTCACTGTAGGAGCATGTTGGAGCCTGATAGTTCAGGGCAATCCTCACCAGCATTTTAAAGGATATAATAAGGTTGTAACTCTTCTGCCAGATGGTGTTGGCAGCATCAAGAGTTAGGTTCAATATTTAGGGGTTCCTCTTAAAAATACAACATAGAACCGGGTTGAGCCTCTACCCAGTAAACTGGAAAAACTAAACACAACCCCTTGAGGCCTTCTAGAGGTAGTACTTCCCACTCTCAAGCCCTCAGTCTGTGTCTTAGAGCCCAGGCTCCAGCCCGAGCCCAGAAGTCTACACAGCAATGAAACAGCCCTGAAGCCTGTAGTGTGGGGCCCAAAACTGGACACAGTACTCCAGATGAGGCCTCACCAATGCCGAATGGAGGGGAATGATCACGTCCCTCAATCTGCTGGCAATGCTCCTATTTATACAGCCCAAAATGCTGTTAGCCTTCTTGGCAACAAGGGCACACAGTTGACTCATACGCAGCTTCTCGTCCTCTGTAACTCCTAGGTCCTTCTCTGCAGAACTGCTGCCTAGCCACTCGGTCCCTAGTGTGTAGCAGTGCATGGGATTCTTCCGTCCTAAGTGCAGTACTCTGCACTTGTCCTTGTTGAACCCCATCAGATTTATTTTGGCCCAATCCTCTAATTTGTCTAGGTCCCTCTGTATCCTATTCCTACCCTCCAGCGTATCTACCACTCCTCCCAGTTTAGTGTCATCTGCAAACTTGCTGAGGGTGCAATCCATCCCATCCTCCAGATCATTAATGAACATATTGAACAAAATCAGCCCCAGGACTGACCCTTCGGGCACTCTGCTTGATACTGGCTGCCAACTAGACATGGAGCCATTGAACCCGACAATCTAGCCAGTTTTCTATCTTATAGTCCATTCATCCAGCCCATACTTCTTTAACTTGCTGACAAGAATACTGTGGGCGACCATATCAAAAGCTTTGTTAAAGTCAAGGAATAACACGTCCACTGCTTTCCCCTCATCAACAGACCCAGTTATCTCCTCATAGAAGGCAATTAGGTTAGTCAGGCATGACTTGCCCTTGGTGAATCCATGCTGACTGTTCCTGATCACTTTCCTCTCCTCTAAGTGCTTCAAAATTGATTCCTTGAGGACCTGCTCCATGATTTTTCCAGGGACTGAGGTGAGGCTGACTGTCCTGTAGTTCCTCAGATCCTCCTTCTTCCCTTTTTTAAAGATGGGCACTATATTAGCCTTTTTCCAGTCATCCGGGACCTCCCCCAATCGCCATGAGTTTTCAAAGATAATGGCCAATGGCTCTGCAATCAAATCCGCCAACTCCTTTAGCACCCTCGGATGCAATGCATCTGGCCTCATGGACTTGTGCTTGTCCAGCTTTTCTAAATGGTCCTGAACCACTTCTTTCTCCACAGAGGGCTGGTCACCTCCTCCCCGTTCTGTGCTGCCCAGTGCAGTAGTCTGGGAGCTGACTTTGTTCATGAAGATAGAGGCAAAAAAAGCATTGAGTACATTAGCTTTTTCCACATCCTCTGTCACTAGGTTGCCTCGCCCATTCAGTAAGGAGCCCACACTTTCCTTGACCTTCTTGTTGCTAACATACCTGAAGAAACCCTTCTTGTTACTCTTAACATCCCTTGCTAGCTGCAACTCCAAGTGTGATTTGGCCTTCCTGATTTCATTCCTGCATGCCTGAGTAATATTTTTATACTCCTCCCTGGTCATTTGTCCAAGCTTCCACTTCTTGTAAGCTTCTTTTTTGTGTTTAAGATCAGCAAGGATTTCACTGTTAAGCCAAGCTGGTCACCTGCCATATTTACTATTCTTTCTACACATCTGGATGGTTTGTTCCTGCAACCTCAATAAGGATTCTTTAACATACAGCCAGCTCTCCTGGACTCCTTTCCCTCTCATGTTATTCTCCCAGGGGTTCCTGCCCATCAGATCCCTGAGGGAGTCAAAGTCTGCTTTTCTGAAGTCCAGGGTCCGTATTTTGCTGCTCTCCTTTCTTCCTTTTGTCAGGATCCTGAACTCAACCATCTCATGGTCACTGCCTCCCAGGTTCCCATCCACTTTTGCTTCCCCTACTAATTCTTCCCAGTTTGTGAGCAGTAGGTCAAGAAGAGCTCTGCTCCTAGTTGGTTCCTCCAGCACTTGCACCAGGAAATTGTCCCCTACACTTTCCAAAAACTTCCTGGATTGTCTGTGTACTGCTGTATTGCTCTCCCAGCAGATATCGGGGTGATTGAAGTCCCCCATGAGAACCAGGGCCTGTGATCTAGTAACTTCTGTTAGTTGCCTGAAGAAAGCCTCGTCCACCTCATCCCCCTGGTCTGGTGGTGTCATAACTATAAAGGGAAGGGTAACAGCTCTCTGTGTACAGAGACTCCAAATCCTTTTACCTGTAAAGGGTTAAGAAGCTCGGGTAACCTGGCTGACACCTGACCCAAGGACCAATAAGAAGACAAGATACTTTCAAATCTTGGGGGGGGAAAGGCTTTTGTGTGTGCTCTTTGTTTTAACGGGTGGTTCGCTCTTGGGACTGAGAGGGACCAGACATCAATCCAGGTTCTCCCCATCTTTCTAAACAAGTCTCTCCTATTTCAAACTAGTAAGTAAAAAGACAGCAAGGCGTCTTAGATTTACTTTGTTTTCTCAACTTGTAAATGTACCTTTTTACCAGAGTGTGTATCTTTGTTTGCTGTACTTTGAACCTAAGACAGAGGGGGGTCCTCTGAGCTCTTTAAGTTTGATTACCCTGTAAAGTATTTTCCATACTGATTTTACAGAGATGATTTTTACCTTTTTCTTTAATTAAAAGCCTTCTTTTTTAAGAACCAGATTGATTTCTCCTTGTTTTAAGATCCAAGGGGGTTTGGATCTGTAT
>NW_020664543.1:27638524-27665589 GCF_002925995.2 Terrapene triunguis
TTCACCAGGAGTTGGTGAAAGGAGGGTGGAAGGAAGGAGGGGGGATGGTTAACTTCTCCTTGTTTTAAGATCCAAGGGGGTTTGGATCTGTGTTCACCAGGGAATTGGTGAAAGGTTTCCCAAGGCTTCCCAGGGAGGGAATTCTTGTGATGGTGGCAGCGGACCAAAGCTAAGCTGGTAGATAAGCTTAGAAGTTTTTATGCAGGCCCCTACATTTGAACCCTAAAGTTCAAAGTGGGGAATCAGCCTTGACAGGTGGTCTATAGCAGACTCCCACCATGACATCACCCTTGTTGTTCACACTTCTAAACTTAATCCAGAACTCTCAGGTTTTTCTGCAGTTTCATACTGGAACTCTGAGCAGTCATACTCCTCTCTTACATACAATGCAACTCCCACACCTTTTCTGCCCTGCCTGTCCTTCCTGAACAGTTTATATCCATCCATGACAGTACTCCAGTCATGTGAGTTATCCCACCAAGTCTCTGTTATTCCAATCACATCATAATTCCTTGCTTGTGCCAGGACTTCCAGTTCTTCCTGCTTGTTTCCCAGACTTCTTGCATTTGTGTATAGGCACTTAAGATAACTTGCTGATTGTCCTGCTTTCTCAGTATGAGGCAGGAGTCCTCCCCTCTTGCGCTCTCCTGCTCGTGCTTCCTCCTGGTATCCCATTTCCTCACTTACCTCAGGGCTTTGGTCTCCTTCCCCCGGTGAACCTAGTTTAAAGCACTCCTCACTAGGTTAGCCAGCCTGCTTGTGAAGATGCCCTTCCCTCTCTTCCCTGTCTCTGCCTAGCAATCCTTCTTCTTGGAACACCATCCCATAGTCAAAGAATCCAAAGCCTTCTCTCTGACACCACCTGCGTAGCCATTTGTTGACTTCCATGATTCGACAGTCTCTACCTGGGCCTTTTCCTTCCACAGGGAGGATGGACGAGAACACCACTTGCGCCTCAAACTCCTTTATCCTTCTTCCCAGAGCCACGTATTCTGCAGTGATCCGCTCAAGGTCATTCTTGGCAGTATCATTGGTGCCCACGTGAAGAAACAGGAAGGGGTAGCGATCTGATTGCTTGATGAGTCTCGGCAGTCTCTCTGTCACATTGTGAATCCTATCTCCTGGCATGCAGCACACTTCTCGGTTTTCCCGGTCAGGACAGCAGATAGATGACTCAGTCCCCCTGAGGAGGGAGTCCCCGACCACCACCACCTGCCTCCTTCTCTTGGGAGTGGCAGTCGTGGAACCCCCATCCCTAGGACATCTCATTCCTTCCAATCGGTGGAGTCTCCTTCTGCTCCCTTCCCTCGGATGTATCATCTAGTCCACTCTCCGCATTAGTGCCTGTGGAGAGAGCATGAAAACGGTTGCTCACTTGTATCTGCATTGCTGGTACATGGATGCTCCTCTTTCTTCTTCTGGAGGTCACATGCCACCAATTTTCTTCACCGTCCTTCTGTCCCCTCTACGCAGCCTGCTTTGATTCCTCAGAATGTTATGCCCGTAGAAGCATATCCTGACGTCTGTCCAGAAAATCTTCATTTTCTCTTATGCAATGCAGGGTTGATACTTGTTTCTCCAGACCTTGAACCTTCTCTTCCAATATGGAGACCAGCTTGCACTTTGTACAGACGCTTCAGTCCTGTGGAAGAAAGACAAACATGGCACATCCTGTGCTGGTCACAACAGCTGATAGCTCACCATCCATATTACCTTCCTTCTAGGAGCTTCCTCAGCTGTTTCAGTAACTACTCAGAGAAGCCTGCAAGATGAAAGCCTTAGTGGGCTCTCCCCAGGCGAACTCCCAGTCAAATTCCCTTTGTTAGCCTCTCCGCTATTCGCCACTCAGCTGATTCGCAACTGGCTGCCTTTTCATAACAGTCGGGCCCACCTGGAACAAAGCACTCCCAATTGTTCCTCTGTACCCCAGTAGGGGGGCATACCCCCACTTTTTTGGCAAAACTGGGCATTTGTCCTGTTTGCTCTTAGCAACTGACAAATGCCCAGTTTTGACAAAAAAATCAGGATGCCCGGGACAAGGCTTAAAAAGGGGACTGTCCCAGTCAAAAAAGGACAAATGGTCACCTTACCTAAGAGGCAATACTTCCCCACTCACAAGCACTGAGTCTGTGTGTAACAAAAGAAAACTTTTATTAAATGGGAAAGGGAACCCAGCATTAATTTGTGAAAACACCACAAGCACGATTCAAAAGCATGTGACCGTAAGCAAACACCCACCCTACAGTATGTTCAGTAGTGTCCTTTGCCTCTATTTTCCACGTTGGGGTGCGAAAGTCTGACAAACAAATCTCTCTGTAACATGCCACTCCCCTTTCCATGCACTGCAGCCCACTCACCATTGGTTATCTTTGGTCAGCAAAGACCCAGAATTCAGAGGTGCAGTCATGTGGGTTCACCTCCCAGCCCTGAAAGGGGAGGAGGAGGGCATTGAGCAATGTCTCCACTGTCGCTGCATGCCTCTGCAACTGGCTCATTGCTGCTGCTGTACAGTAACTCCTCACTTAAAGTTGTCATTGTTACGTTGCTGATCAATTAGGGAACATGCTCATTTAAAGTTGCACAATGCTTCCTTATAACATTGTTTGGCAGCCGCCTGCTTTGTCCAGTGCTTGCAGAAAGAGCAGCCAGTTGGAGCTAGTGGTGGGGCCTTGGAACCAGGGTGGATCGGCAGCCCCCCTATCAGCTCCCCGCTCCCCTAAGTTCCCTGTGCGGCAGCTGCCCAGCAGGCTATCAATTGCCAGCAGTTCAGGTGTCCCTACCCCCACTGCCCTGTGCTGCTCCTGCCCTCTGCCTTGGAGCTGCTCCCGGCAGCCTCCTTCTTGCTGTGCGGGGGGGGGGGGAGGAGGGGGGGGAATGTCAGGGTGTCCCCCTCCCCATCGCTCCTTTACCCCATCGGGCCATCTCCACAGAGCTTGGGGGACACACAACAGGGCTCAGGCCTGAGGGAGCTTGCTGGCAGCAGCTGCTGTCTCAACTTGTTGATCTACTTAAAAAGGCAGTGTACTTAGGGCTTGTCTATACTTACGCGGTAGTTCGACGGCTGGCAATCGAACTTCCGGGTTTGATTTATCGCGTCTGGTCTGGACGCGATAAATCGATCCCGGAAGTGCTCGCCGTCGACTGCGGTACTCCAGCTCGGCGAGAGGAGTACCACGGAGTCGACGGGGGAGCCTGCCTGCCGCGTGTGGACCGCGTCTGAACCGCGGTAAGTTCGAACTAAGGTATGTCGACTTCAGCTACGTTATTCACGTAGCTGAAGTTGCGTACCTTAGTTCGAATTGGGGGGTTAGTGTAGACCAGGCCTTAGAGTGGGGTCAGCGTACTTAAAGGGGCAATGGGCATCTCTCTCTCTCTCACACACAGGGTGTGTGTCTCTGTCTGCCATGCTGTTTCCCCTCCCTCCATTCATGCTGCCTTGTAGAGTGTGAGGCTACATTAACAATATGTTAACCCTTGAGGGCTCAGCCGAGTGCTAGTTCATCGTTTAGCAGTAAGGCATTCCCTGGGAAATATCCCACCCTCTTCCACCCTTTGACTTCACCACCTCAACCAAGCTTCACAATCATCATTGCTGTGTACAGTATTAAATTGTTTAAAACTTATACTTTTCCCTGGAACCTAACCCCCCCTCCCCTCATTTACATTAATTCTTATGGGGAAATTGGATTCGCTTAACATCATTTCGCTTAAAGTAGCATTTTTCAGGAACATAACTACAGCGTTAAGCGAGGAGTTACTGTACTCTGCCTTTGTTCACTGTGCTTTCTCTGCTGCTGCTTGGTGCTCACTGCCGCTTTTGCGATGCCATGCTCTGAGGTTCCATCACTTAACCCAGCTCCTAGTGATTTCACTGTGTAGCAGGAAATCTCACTGCTAGTGCAGCCTCTGTGTTGTCTTTTACTGCAACACTGTCTCCACCCCAGGTCTAAGGGTTAGCCCCTAGGGCAGCTTATTAGTGCTTCATCTTTGATAATCCCTGAGTAGAAATAATGAACTAGATTCAGCTGAGAGCCAACTTTCGTTTTGCACACTGGTAGGGGAAGGATTAAATGGTGTGTAGGACTCTTTATGCTATGCAATGCAGTCCAGTCCAGACCTCCTCTCCACTCCTGTCCTCTCCACTCCTGTCTCTCCTGTCCCTGGGTTTTGACCCTCTGCTTAGCAAGGGAGGTTCAATTTAGGGTGACCTCCCTGTCAATCAGGGCATGCTAAGTACAGCTCTGCTGCCCTTTCCTCACTCAATGAGGATAACAACATTTCATTACCCCTGCATTCAATAACTAAAGTGAATGGTAACCTAAACCGAGACAAAATCATCTCTTTGCTAAAGCAGCTCCATGGCCTGAGCTGGTCCTGAAGTCTTCCCCCACCCACCCCCAGTTTGTGACTGGATGTCAGGGGAGGGTTTGTTCAGACCCTGCTCACATGGTGAAGCATATTTTGTGGCTGTGTCCCACTAAAATGCAATGAATCCAGACGTTCTTGCATCGGCTACTCCTGTTTCTCCTCTGCCTGTGCACTGCACCTCCTCCAGTGCTTCCTGAGAGCAGCTCCCATCCCATCTGCAGAGCGAAGTGTAGAGTGCACCTCCCTTGACACTATACAAATACTAAGCCCTTCTCTGCCTCTGTTCCTATTGCTGGTACCTCTTCCTGAATCATCTTCAACTCTCACTGCCTGGGAAAGTGGCTTTGGGGAATGAGCCCTGGCCTGTGGAGAAGGGGCAGACTGAGCGATGTGTCTAGTACCAAGATACCACAGTGAGGGGAGCAGGACAACCTCAGAGATTAGAGAGAGGAAAAATAGAGCATTGGGGCATAATACAGAAATAGCACTGAGGTCTCTGCCCCTAGAGGTGAAAGGGCACATGATGGGTGGGTGAGCATGGGAATAGGAAAGGATGAGCAGGTGAGTAGCAAGGGGAATGGAACTGCTTGTCTGCAGTTAAAGCAGCAGGTGTATCTTTAAAAGGCAGCTCCCTTCCTTAACTGATTCTGCAGTGGCCCTAATGCAGCTAGCCAAGGGAGCAGCCCCCAGACACAGGGCTGCAGGCTCAAGCTGTAACCCAGCAGCCCTAGATTCTGCTCTCTGTTTCATTGGTGTCTGGCTTCACAGATGACCTCTTCCCACCCCTCACCCCAAATCTGAGTAGTATGGTGCCCTTTGGGGAATGAGGATGGGGAGACACTGGGGGAGGGAAGCAAAACTCAAGAGAAAAAAGAAATAGGAACAAAAAGTTAATTTAAAGGGGAATAAACAGAACAGGGGCGGGGGGGGGATGGATAGGAAAAGTGGTAGGAAGGTGAAGCTGTAACCAGCTGTGATGCAAGAAGAGGGAGAGATATGGGTGGGAGAAAGACATAAAAAAAAAAGATAAAGTTGATGAAGCAAAGCCTTAGATTCTGTTCCCAGGCTGGTTGAAGCAGCAGAGGGGAAGGCCGTACACAGCCTTCTGTGTGTCCCCTTCCTCCTCCTCCTCCTCCCTCCCACTCCCATTGCCCCACTGATGTAACCTTCACCTTGATCTCCTTTCCATCACATCCAATATGGTTCCCTGTCACTGGTCTTTATCCTTCTCCCCTCCAGGATAACTCCCTTGGTCTGCCTCTTTCCCGTGGTACTCTTGGCCTTGCCTTGCTCTCCTTGACAGCTGTTGGTATTGGACTCTGCTTGCTCTCTGGTGGAGTGGGGGTACAAGAGGAGAGCTTGTCTTTCCCCGTAGTGACTGATGATGTGTTTCCTACATGGACTCTGGAGGAATCAGTGATGCTGCTCCTTCCCCTGCCCCCTACAAAGGACCCAAGTGTTCATTTAATGATCCCTGCTCTGATTGGTGCTTTTGGGTCAGATTGATCTTTTCTCCAGAGCACTGAGCACAGACAGGAGCAGTCCTGGATCCATTACAGAGAGCAGGGGAGCTCCTGTGATCAGTGCTCTGATCATGTTCCCTTTCTTCTCTCTCCACCCACCATGATCTCAGCTTTTCTCTCAAGTCAACATTTTAACCTCCCTAAATTCACCTCTTCCTTCGTCTGTCTTCCAGCAGCCACTGAAACACCATAAACTCATAGCTAGTATAGACAGACACACACCATTTTTCCCCCTCATCACTCCTGTTAAATCCCCAAATATAGGGAAATACATTGTTCACCATCTTTTCTGCACAGACAAGCTGTGGACCATTATTTACACATTTCTGCTGGGTTCTCTGGATTATGGAAATTGTGCCTGCTGCTAAACAATCCAGTCTGGGGTACATGAAACCTTGGTACCCAGAATCCCATTGTTATCTGGAAAGGAGCAGATCCAAAGTATGTTCGTTGTAGAAGACGTGTCAAAGGGGAGGAACCATAACAAAATCCTGCACAGAGGCCGCTGGGATGCAGTGAGATTTAAGATGGGGAGGGGGCTCTGCAGCGGGAGGAGAATAGATTGAGTGAACCCTGAGCACAGATAGAGTTTTCATAATACTCTGCTGGGCTCCCTTATGATACCAGAGTCTCTACTTCCTTCCTTAGGGAGAGGTGGGGGCAGGAGGAGAAAGATTCTGAGTCTGAGGCCTGGCCCAGCCGATCATTTCTCTCTGTCACTGACCCCTCCCTGCCAGGGGAGTGACTCTCCCCTGCAATTTGCTGAGATCTCAGAGCTGCTTCCCATTCAGAGCAGAGTAAATCCTGGAGGAAGGAGATTCCCTGGTTCACTCTCCAGCTGGGGTAGATTCTGTCACTGACACGATGAAAACCTTCCCCAGGGCTGAGCTCTGCCATTAATGCTCTGATTTTATTCTCTCCTCATGCAGCAAATGTGATCAAATCCTCTCCCAGGGCTGAGTTCTGTCTCTAACGCTCTGATTCATTCTGTCCCCAGCAAATGTGACTCTGGATCCAGATACGGCTCATCGTGACCTCATCCTCTCTAAGGATCAGAAAAGTGTGAGATGGGGAGACACACGGCTGGATCTGCCCAACAACTCTGAGAGATTTGACTCTGTGCTCTGTGTGCTGGGGTGTGAGGGATTCAACTCGGGGAGACATTGCTGGGAGGTGGAGGTGGGGGATGGGCAATACTGGGCTGTGGGGGTGGCCAGAGAGTCTGTGAGCAGGAAGGGACGGATTGAGCATAACCCTGAGACGGGGATCTGGGCTGTGCAACTGTGGGGGGATGAGTTCCGGGCCCTCACTTCCCCTATAACCCTCCTGCCCCTGAGCCAAGTCCCCAGCAGGATCCGGGTTTGTCTGGACTGTGATCAGGGGCAGGTGACATTTTTCGATGCTGGTAATGAGACCCTGATCTTCACTTTCCCACCCGCCTCTGTCCCTGGGGAGAGAATCCGACCCTGGGTCTGGCTGGGGTGGAGAGCCCAGCTCAGACTGCGTCCCTGAGACATGTGGGGGAGGGAATATCCAACTGTGGCTAAATAATGAAAGCCTGATTGGAGCAGGGGTTTGGGCCCCCAGGGTGTTCCATCTCTCAGGTGGGTTTGCAAACCACTGGACACTGTCATAAAAATAACGTTGTTAAAATAAATAATTAAAAGATGTGGAACTACATTTCCGGGGGGTTCAGAAAAGAGAGGCCAGTTCAGACAATCAGAACAGCGGATAAGACAAATTTTTGAGCTATTATGAGACTCCATGCAGACACATTACAGCACCGGAAACTGACCAGGAATTCTTTGAAACAAGGAAAACATTTGTAAAAAGTATCAATTTGTTTTATGATGGGGGTGTGTGTGTGTGTGTGTTTGTGTGTGTGTGTGTGTGTGAAAACTGTTTCCCTGAATCAATTCCCCTTTGGCAGCTCAGTCCACCACTTCAGCTAGAGAAGAGCTGTGGTACCTGAGCATTGGGCCACACAGGCCTTTTAACACCACAGACCTGGGGAGGGGGGTGCTGAGATGGACCATCCAGTGAGAAACACAAGTCCTTCTACCACCCACACCCTATTTTGAAACTGTTGCTGATGCAACTGTTGCCCATCTGTGCTAAGTTTTATCCCCTCCTGCCTCTCCCTATTCAGGGACTTTCCCTTCTGCGCCTATCTGGCAGTGGAGCTCACCCTATCGCAGTGGTTCCCAAACTGGGGTTCGGGAACCCCTGGGGGTTCGCAAAATGTTACAGGGGGTTCTTGGGGAAAAATTCTCTAATGGCGGTCAGAGATGTCCCTAGGGATCCTGGGTAGCATGGGGCCAGCAGCCTGGAGCCCCTGGACTTCCAAGAGCTAAGCAGATCAAAGCAAGCATTGCTATCACACTGAGAAGATTTAAACTTCAAGATTCCTTATAAGAAATGGAAAGGGAGGTGGATATTTTTTGCTGTTTTTAAAATTATATAGGCAGCTAGTATTGTTTTTAAAATTATTATGAACAATTTTAAGCTTTGTTGTAACGTGCATTGTTTGCCTGGACTGCTCAAGACCTGAATGCTTGTGTAGGAGGAACTCTTTGAGTTGGCTTCTTAAATGCCTTCATGCTGTTTCACATCTGAAACATAGGAGCCTTGTCTTATAACAGGCTTATTCAAAGTGATACAAGCTACAAAAGTGAGATCTTGGAAGAGTTTTGCCGTTTTCATAATGCAATAAAAATACTGTAATGATAGCTAATAATTAATAACAAATAGTGTGTAATAAGCATGTCATAAAAACAAATTTAATATTTCCAAGATCACTGCTTTTATAATTTATACTCAGGTAGAGGAGAAAATCCCTGGAAATATTCATTTTTAGGAGGGGTTCGAGAGACTTGACATTTTAGTGAAAGGGGTTCACAGGTTGTTAAAGTTTGGGAACCACTGCCCTATCTGAACCCTAGCTCCTGTCCCCAGTTTTGTCCATTTGCCTCTCTTCTTCCCCTCCTTGAATCTGTTGTACCCTCCTCTGGATGTATTTTGGCCCCTGTACAAATTCTGCCCATCCAGCCCCTCCGATTTCTCCCCTTGAGCCCAGGCCTGGATTAACCCATAGACTATAGCTTTAGGCCCTACTATAGGCCCTCCAGCTGAGCGACGGTAGTGAGGCCATCAGAATTTTTTTTTCTCATTAAATATTGCATTGTACAAATTAATCCATCAAGATTGTGAATTCAGTTTATGGCGGTTTTGTCTTTGTGGGCTAAAGTAAGTGTTTATGGGCCCAAGAAATATTGAACTTTGTACACAGTAGGCCGACACTCGACAATAGAAACCATGTCAAAGAAAGGAGGATGGCACATGGAGTTGCCCAAAAACAGTTAACTGCAGCAAAAAAGGGCACTCCTGCAATCCATTTGGCATGCAGACAAAAGCAACAGACACTGGGGGAACAAATTCAGGTTTTACAAGAGCAGGTAACTACCCCAACTCTCCTCTCAAAGCCAGGATAAAAACCAGGGGCACAGTTTCCAACCGTGCAGGTTCCCAACTGCTTTGACCCACGGAACCACACTCTGCGCTCATATCTAAAAATATAACCTTCTTTCTCAAATATGTTTACATACCGGTTAAGTTTTTTCCTTTATATGCTTTCTCAGTTTGCTAAACTTGCTGCTGCTGCCTGTACTTTCAAACACCTTGATAGAGTTAATCTCTCTTGGCTCAGGTCTTGCTACCTTCCTAGGTTGCTCTTCATGCCCCCACACCTCTTTTTCCCCGCCTCTCCTCACTTCGACTTTTTTTCTGTGTTAAAAGTTAGAGTTTTTACAGAAACCTCCAAAAGATAAAGCAATTGAAAACAAAACAGAACAAAACAAGGAACAAAAAGAAAACAAGGTAAAAACTTTAATTTACTGAATTTATTTAAAGTAATTATTTTAACCTTCAGGAATGCAACAGCTGGAATTATTCCTAACTTTCTTGAAGATATGGTTGCCAAGCAACAGAAATGCACACTCTGCTTCTAATTCTAACCACTCACTAATATTTGAAACATGGGCTTTTCTTATTTCCATATAGCAGAGTTTTAAAATAATGTTAAATATAAAGTAATGCAAAATCCCTTGTTACCAAATTAATATAATAAATTTGGCAAATATTAATATATTTTTATCAATTTTCGCTAAAAGTTTTAAATAAGGTAATAACTTGTTTATTCAAATGTTTAACCTTTTTAATTTTTTGTTTTTGTTTGCCTTATTTTGTATAGTTATGAATAGAATTCTGGTGCCATTTGTTCTTAATTGTAAGTTTGTCCTGTATGTCATGTGCATTGTCCTGTGTTGTATGTTGTGTGTGTCACGTGACTATTTTTAATTATTTTTATTTTGTTGCAACAAAAGTCAATTTTATACCCTTTTAAAAATATATGTTGGAGTATAATCATAGTAGCAGTAACACCAATTTTTTTGATGCAAAGTTCAAAAAGGTTTCAGTTACAAATATAGGTACATATATTTCTACCTCAACAAATAATGCAATTGCAAACAAAAAGAATTCTCTTTTATCAATCAGTTTTTTTTTTAAATTTGTTATTCAAAGAAAAAATGTAAGGGGAAACCGCAACATTAAGGTAAAGATAATATTAACAAAATGTCAATTTCTTGTTTAGGCTTTTTATAAACTTGTTTGCACTTTTGAATATAGTTATAAGAATGTGATAGCAAAAATGTTTAAAAATAACAATTTATGCATAAAGCTAACCAAACAATTTCAACAGGTTTCCACCTTTGTCTCCCAAACACAACCAAGCATCATAAAAGTATAATACCCTCAAAGTATTTGCATGGACCTGTATTTAAAATTTATTTTGGTTTAAATTTTATAGTTGGTTTAATTTTATACACTTTTCTTTTCCTACATTATGTTAATGGGAAGCAGTGGTTGTTAGAGCTTATGCTTCTAAACAGTTAACAAGAGTGAAACTGGTATCACAAGCAAATTAACTCTAAAAAGCTTGGTAAAAATTATGTTATTGACTCTTTTGCTAACATAGAATGTTTAGCAAAAAAAAGGCAATACACCTTCTCACAGAAGATTGTGAGCATTTATTTTAGCAGCTAAGCATTACATTTAGTATAAAATATTAGTAATGCACCTCAAATGAAAATGAATGTCTACACAACAATTGCAAAAGTATAGCTAGTGTTAAAAAAGACTTGGTTTCTATTACATTGTAAACACTACATTAATCTGTGTATTAAATTTGGGTTACTAAAAACAAGAGAAATGTATAAACAAACAAACAAAAAACTTAAGCTGTTTAAAGTTGCATCCCACAGACCAAAGACACCAGAAGATATCGCACCACAAAGCCACCAGAAGAAACCCCCAAGCATCAAGAAAAGAAAAATGAAGTGCTGTATAAATAAGAGACTGGTCAAATACACCTCTATCTACCATATATGGACAATTAAGTTAACAATCAGCTAAAAAACACTAGCTAGACCAGGATAAACTGTCATTTAATTTCAACTTGGTTACTGTGTAGAAACAACTGTATTATTGCTGTACTACTGTATTATCGTTGTACTGTTGTATTATTGCTGTACAACATTTACAATGTGCATAACCTTGCTAAACTGTTTAACCAACACACAGGTAAAAATCAACAAATGAATGGCAGCAAACAACGTGAAGGCAAGGAAAAAACAAATTGATAAAGAAATTAAGTTACACAGTAACTACAAATTGGGTTAACAAATTCCCTATTAGTACCAGTCATAATTTGGGTTACTGACACTGCATCCTAACTAAGGCACATGTTATTCAAAACAATCTTGATCAGTGTCTGGATACCAATACTAAATCCTAATATAGCAATATTTGATAAATTGGTTCCTGTCCATTGAGTAGGTTATCGGAAAGACAGCATCCATAAAAAACAACTGGATCTACATCAACTACTGGTGTATCATGGGGCAATGCAATCCATGGAACAGAGAAGCTAGCCATTCTTGTTTCCTGCCTAGCAAAGCTTACCATAGGGTGACAACCAGCAGTAAGGGTGACCCATAACATGAATGCACAGTACTGGATAGTAACTAATTACAAGACATTGATATATAAAGGCCTCATTTGTAGTATCACTATTCCAAATTTCTGTTTTACTTCTCATATACATAATACTGTGGAACACACTATAACAATGCCTATCCCAGTATTTCAAAACACTCAGCCTACTACTAATAATAATACAGATGGTAACTGTAATTGCCCTAATAAAAGTGGGTTGCTATCTGCAGTACCACAAGGGCCAAACTACACCACCAGATTGGAAAAGAATTGTTATGCTTGGATATAAAGTGCTGTTATATGTACACATATATACTATACATATATGCCTGTATACACTACAAATATATACACCATATCCGTATTACTGATATATATTAATTATTTGGGAGTGCCTCCAAGGCTCAATCATAACACTACATTCCTCAGTCATGGTCCCGGGCCTAACATTCCCAGGCCCACCATAAGGGACTTGAAAGAATTGGATAATAAAATCTGTCTACCTGTCGTACGAGGGAATGTGCAGACTAAGGACAGGTGGGGCATCAATGTATGGATGGTAAAGTGAGGTGAGCACATAACAGTTACCACTGGGTTATCTTCAGTCCATGAATTATGCTTTTCCAGGACAATGGGTAAACATCCTCCCCATAAAAAGACAAAAAGTGGGGGAATGTAGTAAGATGAGGCCTTGAGACATAAAACCCGTGGTATCAGAGGCCCGGTATAAGGCCTGAGGCCTGAACTGAAGTCAAGACGTTGCTAAGCAAAGTTAGGCTGTGAGCCAGAGGCAGGCCCTGCTCACAGAAGTTGGCAAGAGGAAGGCTGCTAAAAACACGTATACACATATAAGCACTAATAAAATGAACGTGTGCCAGGATGACACCAGAACAGCTTGGTACGAACCCATCCCACACAGATAACAAGGAACAGGCAGACCCAGCCTAAAGACAGTATAAAAGGACAATACGATGGATAGAATGGATAGACAATATGAAAGGACAATACGATGGATAGACAGTATGATGGATAGACTTATTTGTTCGAACCAACCTGTACCAGGAGAAAGGCAACACCCTAATGCATAGAGGGGCTGTACCTCAGTGCGTTCAATGATGTGTAACCTGTTTGTACCTGTGTATAAGAATGCATCCCTGAGTGTACATCTTTCTCTGTCCTAGGGGGCAGTGGTAAATCCCGCCACTGACTGAGCCGGTCCATTGTCAGGGAGCACATATGTACTAGCAGAACTGTAGACATCTGATCTGGGGAGCTAGAGACTGAGTTTCGTTTGACAATAAACCTGGCCGGGTGCCTTCGTACCTTATTAGAGTCTGTGGTCATTGGGCAGTTCGCTCAAGATCTGCTGTGCCAGCTATCTGCGCAGAGCTGGAACAGCACACAGGGAGAACACACACGCACGCAGCCAACTGTTATCATCATTGAACAACAGCAGAGCACTACGCCGGTAGTGTCTGATGACAAAAAGTACTCCTTCTCTCCTAACATTTTTTCCTCCTACTAAGTCTGGTGGTGAGGAAGTCCAGGTGAATACCAGCCCAAGTGAACCTGCTGCGCCTGATGAAAAGGAGCAGCCTCCTGTGACTTCTCAAGCTGCAATCTCACCCCACTCCTCTGAAGACTTTCCCAGTGATAATAATACAAAAATATCCTTCTCTAACAATCCAGGCGAGTGGGACATGACTTCTCAAGATATCATTGCATATTGGACTGAGAAGGGCCCACAAAAATGCCAGTATCGAGATGCTGACTTTTCATTGACAAAGCAAGAATACACCAATCAGAATTGTTATGTGACCAATTCAATGTCTGAGTACGTGAAGCCTAACAAACAGATTGGCAAGCAAGAATGGCTCGTCTATTGGCCTTCTAAGAAGGAAGTGTACTGTTTTTATTGCTGCCTGTTTTCTGATACCAAAAAGTGGGGAATGTTCTGTGAAGGCTTCAGTGATTGGAAGAATACTGCATACGTTGCCAATCATGCAATGAGTGAGCAGCATACATAATCAGTTAGCAGCTACCATGCCCAAAAGAAAGTTAGTGGCAGAATTGATACCGAAATGGAAAACCAATTTTTGGAAGCTCGTGCTTATTGGAAGAACATTCTCAGACACATAGTTGAAACCATAGTTTTTCTTGCTGAGCGTGTTCTGCCATTCCGTGGCTCAGATAAAACAGTTGGATTGAAACACAATGGCAGTTACCTTGGCGTTCTAGAGCTAATTGCTAAGTTCGACCCTTTCTTAGCTCAGCACATCAATGAACATTCAAATGATGAAAGAGGCCATACATCCTATATATCAAAGATTATTTGTGATGAATTCATTGCACTGCTGGCAAAGAAGACGCTATCAGCCATTGTAGATGCAATCAAAGATATGGGACATTTTTCAGGGTCCATTGACTCAACACCAGATGTGTCACTTGTAGATCAGCTGACTGTCATCTTGCATTATGTGCTACCAGGCAGACCAGTTGAGCGTTTCATGACCTTCATAAACATCACCAGCCACACAGGAAACTTGCTTCATAGCTACTTGATTTCCTCACCGAAAATGGGATTGACATCAGTCTTTGTCGTGGCCAAAGCTATGACAATGCAAGTAATATGAGTAGCAAATATTCAGGGATGTTGGCAAAGATAAAAGAGCACAATGCTCTGGTTGATTACATACCATGAGCTGAACACTCACTCAACCTTGTTGGCCAGTCTGCCGTGGATTGTAGTGTGGAAGCAGTTTCTTTTTTTGGATTTGTCCAATAATTGTGCAATTTTTTCTCTGCATCAACCAGTCACTGGATGATTCTTAGAGATTCACTACCAGTGACCAAATCATTCTCAGGGACATGGTGAAGTGCCAACACTGAAGCTGTGAATGCAGTTGTTCTGTGATACCCCAACATCATTGAAGCGCTAGAGAGCATCAATGATGATAAATCTCAAAAATCAGCAACAAGAAAAGATGCAAAGATCCTGAGTGATGCAATGCGCACTTTGGAAACTGGTATTTTGTGTGAGGTCTGGAATAATATACTTCAGCCATTCAGCAGGTGCAGTCTAAGCTTGCAGAGTGCTCAAATTGACCTTTCTACTGCTGTAAACCTAATGAGGAGTCTCGGAACTGTTCTTCAACAAATGCAGGATAGTTTTGATGAGTATGAAATTCAGGGGCCTGCAAGGACTGCTAACCATGAGTGTAAGTCAGCCAAATGCCACAAAAGACAGAAGACATGCGATGATGCAACTGCCCACTCATTCAGTGACAAGGAGGCCTTCAAAGTTAATACCTTCATCACAATCATTGACAAATTGACGAGTTCATTAGAACATTGGATCAAGGCTTATGAAAATATTGAAAAACCTTTAGCATACTGACAAATTTTTCGCCTAACATTTCAAGTTACAAAGTCAGTGAAGGTATCAAACGTCTGTGTAAGAAGTACCCAGATGATCTCCCAGTAGATTTTACTAAAGAATATCTTCAATTTGTTGAATTCACATCACTCTCAGATATAGAGAGAAAAGACGATGAAAACAAATCTATTTGGATGTACCAAGTTATTATTGAATCCAATGTGATAAAATGTTTCCCAAATGTTGAAACTGCATTACAGCTGTATTTGTCACTAATGATCACTAACTGTAGTGGAGAACATACTTTCTCTCTTCTAACAAGAGTCAAAAATGTCCTCCGATCCACCATGACTCAAGAGCATCTCAGTGCTTTGTCCCTCTTAAGCATTGAGAATGAAATCGTCAGGTCTTTGAATTACGATGACATCATTCATGCCTAAAGCTACGTTTTAGTCACGAGTATTTTTAGTAAAAGTCATGGACAGGTCACAGTCAGTAAACAAAAATTCACGGCCCATGATCTGTCCATGACTTTTACTAAAAATACCCCTGACTAAAACGGGGGGGGGATTGGGGGCCTGCCACAAGTGCTAGGGAGGGGGGCGCAGCCTGGGAAATCGCCATGGGTACTGGGGAGGGGGGCACAGGTTATGGGGGGGGGAGTCGCGGCCCGGGGAGGGCACAGATGCTTGGGTGGGGGGTTGGTGGGGCTATGGTAGGCTCCTTACCCAGTTCCTGGGAAGCAGCAGCCCCAGCTCCCTAGAGCTCCACGTGCTGCCTTGCTCCACCCCAAGCCCCAGTTATGCAGCTCCCATTGGCTGCGAACCACGGCCAATGGGAGCTGCTGGGGCGGTACCTGGCTGCCGACAGAGGCAGCATGTGGAACTAGGGGAGCTGAGGGAGAGGAGCCCCCCCCCCAGGTAAGCAGCAACCCCAAGCCCTGAGCCCCCCCACACACACACACCCAAACTCCTGCTGCTGCGGGCAGGAGGGCCCCGAGACTGTCCCAGGAGCAGACAGTGCGACTGACCCGGGGACTGTCCGAGCTGCTCAGGCGACTCCTGGGCCAGCCACATGGGGCTGCTGCAGAAGTCACGGAGGTCATGGAAAGTCATGGAATCATAGAATATCAGAGTTGGAAGGGACCTCAGGAGGTCGTCTAGTCCAACCCCCTGCTCAAAGCAGGACCAATTCACAAATAAATCATCCCAGCCAGGGCTTTGTCAAGCCTGACCTTAAAAACCTCTAAGAAAGGAGATTCCACCACCTCCCTAGGTAACCCATTCCAGTGCTTCACCACCCTCCTGGTGAAAAAGTTTTTCCTAATATCCAACCTAAACCTCCCCCACTGCAACTTGAGACCATTACTCCTTGTTCTGTCATCAGGTACCACCGAGAACAGTCTAGATCCATCCTCTTTGGAACCCCCCTTCAGGTAGTTGAAAGCAGCTATCAAATCCCCCCTCATTCTTCTCTTCTGCAGACTAAACAATCCCAGTTCCCTCGGCCTCTCCTCATAAGTCATGTGCTCCAGCCCCCTAATCATTTTTGTTGCCCTCCGCTGGACTCTTTCCAATTTTTCCACATCCTTCTTGTAGTGTGGGGCCCAAAATTGGACACAGTACTCCAGGTGAGGCCTCACCAATGTCGAATAGAGGGGAATGATCATGTCCCTCGATCTGCTGGCAATGCCCCTACTTATACAGCCCAAAATGCCGTTAGCCTTCTTGGCAACAAGGGCACACTCTTGGCTCATATCCAGCTTCTCGTCCACTGTAACCCCTAGGTCCTTTTCTGCAGAACTGCTTCCTAGCCATTCGGTCCCTAGTATGTAACAGTGAATGGGACTCTTCTGTCCTAAGTGCAGGACTCTGCACTTGTCCTTGTTGAACCTCATCGGGTTTCTTTTGGCCCAATCCTCTAATTTATCTAGGTCCCGCTGTATCCTATCCCTACCCTCCAGTGTATCTACCACTCCTCCCAGTTTAGTGTCATCTGCAAACTTGCTGAGAGTGCAGTCCACGCCATCCTCCAGATCATTAATGAAGATATTGAACAAAACCGGCCCCAGGACCGACCCCTGGGGCACTCCACTTGAAACCAGCTGCCAACTAGACATGGAGCCGTTGATCACTACCCATTGAGCCCGATGATCTAGCCAGCTTTCTATCCACCTTATACTCCATTCATCCAGCCCATACTTCTTTAACTTGGTGGCAGGAATACTATGGGAGACCGTATCAAAAGCTTTGCTAAAGTCAAGGAATAACACATCCACTGCTTTCCCCTCATCCACAGACCCAGTTATCTCCTCATAGAAGGAAATTAGAATAGTCAGGCATGACTTGCCCTTGGTGAATCCATGCTGACTTTTCCTGATCACTTTCCTCTCCTCTAAGTGCTTCACAATTGATTCCTTGAGGACCTGCTCCATGATTTTTCCAGGGACTGAGGTGAGGTTGACTGGCCTGTAGTTCCTCAGATCCTCCTTCTTCCCTTTTTTAAAGATGGGCACTACATTAGCCTTTTTCCAGTCATCCGGGACCTCCCCCGATTGCCATGAGTTTTCAAAGATAATGGCCAAAGGCTCTGCAATCACATCCGCCAGCTCCTTTAGCACCCTTGGATGCAGCGCATCCGGCCCCATGAACTTGTGCTCGTCCAGTTTTTCTAAATAGTCCCAAACCACTTCTTTCTCCACAGAGGGCTGGTCACCTTCTCCCCATACTGTGCTACCCAGTGCAGCAATGTGGGAGCTGACCTTGTTCGTGAAGACAGAGGCAAAAAAATCATTGAGTACATTAGCTTTTTCCACATCCTCTGTTACTAGGTTGCCTCCCTCATTCAGTAAGGGGCCCACACTTTCCTTGACTTTCTTCTTGTTGCTAACATACCTGAAGAAACCCTTCTTGTTACTCTTAACATCTCTTGCTAGCTGCAACTCCAAGTGTGATTTGGCCTTCCTGATTTCACTCCTGCATGCCTGAGCAATATTTTTATACTCCTCCCTGGTCATTTGTCCAGTCTTCCACTTCTTGTAAGCTTCTTTTTTGCATTTAAGATAAGCAAGGATTTCACTGTTAAGCCAAGCTGGTCGCCTGCCATATTTATGGTTCTTTCCACACATTAGCATGGTTTTTTCCTGCAACCTCAATAAGGATTCTTTAAAATACAACCAGCTCTCCTGGACTTTCCCCCTCATGTTATTATCCCAAGGGATCCTGCCCATCAGTTCCCTGAGGGAGTCAAAGTCTGCTTTTCTGAAGTCCAGGGTCCGTATTCTGCTGCTCTCCTTTCTTCCTTGTGTCAGGATCCTGAACTCAACCATCTCATGGTCACTGCCTCCCAGGTTCCCATCCACTTTTGCTTCCCCTACTAATTCTTCCCGGTTTGTGAGCAGCAGGTCTAGAAAAGCTCTGCCCCTAGTTGGTTCCTCCAGCACTTGCACCAGGAAATTGTCCCCTACACTTTCCAAAAACTTCCTGGATTGTCTGTGCACCGCTGTATTGCTCTCCCAGCAGATATCAGGGTCATTAAAGTCTACCATGAGAACCAGGGCCTGCGATCTAGTAACTTCTGCTAGTTGCCGGAAGAAAGCCAGCAATCAAAGGGGGCCCAAGCAGGGCCAGATTAAGGTTATGAGGGGCCTAAGTATGAATTAGATATTGCAAAAAAATTATGAAGTCATCAAAGATTTATCTACATACATATTTACATATTGTTTCTTTATGTAAAATTAACAAGTTTATTCTTCTCGCACTACACTCAATTCTTCAAACAAACACATTTCTCCCTGTCATAACTATAAAGGGAAGGGTAACAGCTCTCCTGTGTACAGTACTATAAAATCCCTCCTGGCCAGAGACTCCAAAATCCTTTTACCTGTAAAGGGTTAAGAAGCTCGGGTAACCTGGCTGACACCTGAGCCAAAGGACCAATAAAGGGACAAGATACTTTCAAATCTTGGGGGGGGGAAAGGCTTTTGTTTGTGCTCTTTGTTTAAGGGGTTGTTCGCTCTTGGGACTGAGAGGGACCAGACATCAATCCAGGTTCTCCCCATCTTTCTAAACAAGTCCCTCTTATTTCAAACTTGTAAGTAAAAAGCCAGGCAAGGCGTCTTAGTTTTCCTTTGTTTTGTCAACTTGTAAATGTACCTTTTACTAGAGTGTTTATCTTTGTTTGCTGTACTTTGAACCTAAGACAGAGGGGTGTCCTCTGAGCTCTTTAAGTTTGATTACCCTGTAAAGTTATTTTCCATACTGATTTTACAGAGATGATTTTTACCTTTTTCTTTAATTAAAAGCCTTCTTTTTAAGAACCTGATTGATTTCTCCTTGTTTTAAGATCCAAGGGGGTTTGGATCTGTATTCACCAGGAGTTGGTGAAAGGAAGGAGGGGGGAAGGGTCAATTTCTCCTTGTTTTAAAATCCAAGGAGTTTGGATCTGTATTCACCAGGGAATTGGTGAAAGGTTTCTCAAGGCTTCCCAGGGAGGGAATCCATTGGGAATGGTGGCAGCGGGACCAGAGCTAAGCTGGTAGTTAAGCTTAGAAGTTTTCATGCAGACCCCTACATTTGTACCCTAAAGTTCAAAGTGGGGATACAGCCTTGACACCTCCTTAATGCTGAGAGCAGCTGCCTGCTCCTAGGGGAATGTGATTTCCCGGAGAGGGAGGGTCTGGGGCAGGTGGCTGCAGTGCATTCCTTTTTATTTATTTATTTGGTTAATTTTCATAAAGAAAGAAACAATAATCCCATTTATTTATTGGTTGATTGATTAATTTGCATGAAGAGAGAAACAGAAAACACAATAAAAATATAAAAAGGAAAATGACTGACAGCTTGACTGAATTACCCAACACCGCACGTCTCACAGGACAGCCAATAACATTATTCACTAACACAACTTCACAAAGGTGCCAAACTAGACCATGCAAAATCAGACAGAACATGCTGGGGGTAACCAGGTCCGCTGACAGCAATTCCGGACCCCAGGGCAGAACAGGCAATGGTCTCTCTAGAAAAGGATGGCCAAGGTTTACAACACTACTTTTTATCCTATGGATAACACATTAGAACCCACTATGTGTAAGTTGTGGCGTTGCTTGATCTAGTTAACTTTTTTATCTTAATTTTTATTTAAAAAATACATAATTCTCCCATCTGCCCTGGGACCTTTTAAAACACCGGGCCCCTGGGCAATTGCCCCCGCCCTTGGCGGCTCTGGGGGATGAGGATACAATAAATAATAATAACAGACAGACAGAGGTCAGACCTAATGCAATCCATCTCGCTAGGACCCAGGAGGTGCCGGGCGGAGCGATTCCCGGGGTCACTCCGCCTGGCAGCAGGAAGTGAATTGCAGTCGCTGCAGTGACTCTGTTGCGGAGCAATCCACGTTCCTTGCAAGACCTTAGAGCCTCGGCTACTGGGGACCCCAGAGCCCTGGCTGCAGGCGGGGGAGGAACATTCCCACTGCTCCCCAAGAGACTCTCCCAGTGCAGAGACCCCAGCCTGTCCCGCTCCCCCTTACTGGGACCCAGAGCCCTGCTCTCAGGCAGAGCCCCACGTGGAAAGAAGGTGAGACCTGCCCCCCCTCCCTGTCCCCAGGGAGAGACGCTCCCGGTGCAGCCTGTCTGCAGGGGCAGGGGGATGCCCCAGGCTGCTCCCAGCTGGGCTGGCTGCGTTTCCCTGCATTGTGCAGAGGAAAGCTGGCTGCCAGCTCCCATGGTTTGCAGGGAGTGAGGGATTGGGGGTGGGGCAGCGACATGTGGGGAACCAGAGGGGGGTGGGAGCCTGAAGGGGGCTGAAGTGGGACTGGGGGTGTGAGAGCCAGAGGGCATTGAGGGGTGAACAGGGATGTGTGAGGGGGCAGGAGGGGGGGTGAACAGGGATTCAGGGGGTGGGATGGGGATGTGGGGCTGCTGAAGGGAGGCTGAGGGAATACCCAGGGGGCAGGGGGAGAATTCTGGGGCTCAGGGGAACAGAGCTGGAATAGATGGAAACTGAGTGGGTGGATAAAGAGAAGGAAAAGGGGGGATGTGGGGAGAGGGGCTGTGGGGAGGCTGGAGGGAGAATATGAGAGCAAGCGGAGACTGGCTGGGGAAGGGAGAGCCGGAGAGTAGAAGGGAGAGGGATGGTGAGAGATACAATGGCAGCTCCCCCAGCCCATGGGGTAGGAGGCTGCCCCGCCTAGCAGCCAGTGGGGAATCTTTTTCCCCAGAAATGGTCAAACAAGCATTGGAGGTGGCTGAGCAGGGGACTTCCCCTTGAGGGCTCAAAATTTACAAGGCAAATATCCCCCCTCCCTGACCACACACACACACACACTGCTCCCAATTGCTCCCAATTTAGTCTTTGATATTTTTAAGACAATGTCATTATTTGGGGGTCTGATTCGGGAATGTTAAATGTTTGGGGTTGACAGGACTGAACCGGGCCCTGCTCTGATTTCTGTACAGGATTCTGTTTCAAACCAGAGTCACTGAGAGCAACAGCAGGCAAGGAGTCCAACTGGTATTTAATTTCGGGTTTTTTCTGTTCAGTTAGGGTTCAGTCAGTAAAACAAAACTTTGGTTCAGGTTGGTTCACGTACGAAATCCCAGTTTGAACTGGTTCTCTGGTTCCAGTGTGAGTCCAGATGGCAAATGAGATCAGCATTGGCCTGACTGTCCTTGGGGGCTGCAGGGGCAGCACAGGGAGGCTCGGTCATTAGCTGCCCCAAGCAGAGGGCTCTGGTAATTGCTAAGGCAGAGGAGGTCAGTGTCAGTCTCTCTTTGTGCTCAGCATACTGCAACCCTAGAGCTAGCTGGGCTTCCTGGGGTAGATGCTGCTGCCTCCATTGTGATCTGGGAGCCTGGACTGAGCTGCTGCCCAGCGGCGCCTGTGCTGGGACAGACCATCACTAACGCCCCCTCTATGCCCAGCTGAGGGGGGACTTTCTGCTGTGACTGGAACCAGCCCCGGGCTCTGCTGCCACGAGCTCCTAAGCTAGAGACTCCAGGTGATGACAAAGTGCTGGGGCCGGACAGGAAAGTGACTCTGCACAAACGGCCCCTCCTCACCCCATCTCTGCTCCCTGTGTGTCCTTGACTCCCAGAGCTGCTGCCCTCACTGATGCAGCCAGGCTCACATTCCTGTTAGCAGTGGCATTAGGTAATGGAGAGGAAACACCTACAGGAATGGCAGGACAGTAACCAGTTCTTCCATGCCAAAGGGGGAGTGGAGAGACTGGAAGGGGCAGCAGGAGCAATAACTGGGGAGGGAGGTTCCTGGCTCCCAGTCCTGCCCAGCCCCATTCTCTGCAGCACCCCGTGACTTTCCTGGGACAAGGTGAGGAGCAGAGAGAGGAAAAGCCAGTTCCTGCCTCTGCCGAGTCCCTGTGCTGCTGGGGGAATGTGCTGCCCTGGGGACAGTGTCTGGAAAGTTGCTCCTTTGATTCTGCTCCTTTCTAGTGTTTGGCTCAGAGACACTGTTCCAAGAGGGTTTAAAAGTGTCTTGTGGGTTTAGTCCTGGTGGGAGGGGTCAGGTCTGTGTTGTAATATAACTGATGAGGCTTTTCCCACCATGGCAGAGTCTAGAGTGTCTGTCTGCAGGGAAAGAGCCTGGAGGGAATCAGGGTGTGAAATGGACTAACGCTAATTCAAGAAACCTCCACAATTGCCCTTCTCACCCTGACAGGCTGCAGAATAACAACCCCGTTTTGCTCCAGATCATCCCATCGTTCCAGGGGCCGGGGTAGGGAAATGGCTGTGGTGGATCCTGCTCAGGTAGGGGGTGTTTGGAGGAGCTGCTGGGGATGGTTCTTGTAGAGGGGGCGGGGCAGGAAATACACAGAGTGAGGCAGGGAGGGGGACAGGGTGTGTTAAACCTGCTGGGATATATGAGCAGGCACATGTGGGGGTGGGGTGAAAATTCTCCCATTTCTGAAACCGGAAACAAGCCCCTGGACAGGGCTGGGAAAACAGACCAGAGTGCTGAATGCACTAGCCAGAGACTGCGGTGAAATACAAAGGGAAGGTGCTGGGTTTCCTGTCCCTGTGTGGAGCTCTGTTTCCCACATCAGCCTGTGCCTAGTAAGTAGGTGGCAAACGAGATTAAACCCTGCCCTCCTCCATCTGCTGGGAGGGACAAGGAGCTCTCACCTTTTCTCTGTTCCATGAAGCCTCCTGACAACTCTGAGCAGGGTGGGGGTGGGATTCTGCTCCTCTGGCCCGCCCAGAGCTGTCCTATTTTTGTGCTTCTTCCCCCATGAATAGTGGGATTGTGGCTGGGGCAGCAGGCACTGAGTGGGAAGCACCTGTTGTTTCAGATGCCAGTGACCTTCGAGGAGGTAGCTGTGTATTTCACTGCTGGGCAGGGGGCTCTGCTGGACCCCGGTCAGAGAGCCCTCTACAGGGACATCATGCAGGAGAATTATGAGACTGTGTCCTCGCTGGGTAAGGATTCATGTCCCCTCAGCTATTTGAAACCATGGGGTCTGCATTTCTGAATCTGGTCAGGTTCTTCCCTCGCAGTTTGATTAGAGGGGAATGGGTTGCATAATCCACAACTCCAGTGTGAGAGAGCCATCACCTCCATACTCCCTCCAGTGGGATAGGGGAGTCATAGGCCTGGTCCACACTACCCCCCCACTTCGGACTAAGGTACGCAAATTCAGCTACGTTAATAACGTAGCTGAATTCGAAGTACCTTAGTCCGAACTTACCGCGGGTCCAGACGCTGCAGGCAGGCTCCCCCGTCGATGCCGCGTACTCCTCTCGCTGAGCTGGAGTACCGGCGTCGACGGCGAGCACTTCCGGGATCGATCCCAGAACATCGATTGCCTGCCGTCGGACCCGGAGGTAAGTGTAGATGTACCCATAGACCTAATGGACGTGATAATTTATCCCCATCCATCCATCTGTAATAGGATGATAAACTGCTTCTGCCCCCATCTGTATTAATTCTCACTCACACACAGGATCTCTGTGCACCTCCCTTCGTAGAACTAGCTCCATGTCTGGGGAGGGCTCCCTTCTTGGAAATAGCTCCATCTGTGGGGATGGATCTGGGCTCTGGAGGTTTAGACATAGGCAGGGGTTTAACACCAGAGCTGTGTGTGCCTCAGCAAGTCCCCCAAAGCCCATAGATCCTGAAAACTCCTAGTGAAGGTATGACAACTCCCCCTCCCACAGACATCTGCCTCTCCCAAGGGGGCTCAGTGACCACATGCCCATCTGTTCACATCCCACAACTCCCCAGCCAATCATGGGGTCAGTTTAAACTCAAGACGGTGTTCTTTGTGACAAATATTGCCCCAATCCTCATTGCACTCGGATCATGCCTGATTTCACGCCCTGAGCAGGACTCCCCATTCCCAAACCTGCCCTGATTGCCCAGCTGGAAGCAGGGGAAGAGCCGTGGGTCCCCGATCTCCAGTGCTGCGAGGAAAGGAAGATCCCAAGAGGCACCCGCACAGGTGAGGAGACAGTGACACTGACTCGGAAACTATATTGCAAATGAAGGGAAACGCTGAAAATCCCCAAAATGTGGTTTTAGCCCCCTCAGTTCTGCCTTATCTCACCCAGGTCTGGTGTGGTCAGCAGCTGTGTTCCCTGTAAGCTGTGCGGTTGTGTGGCTGCCCAGGAGAAATTCAAATGCTGCCCAGCTGGTTAGCAGAGCGCATACATCTGGCAGCATGTGTTCAGATGCCCCTCCCTCCACATTGTTCCATCCTGCAGCTGCTCCTGGGACCCTCATGCTAGATGTGCAGGGGGGGAACAAGTAGGGTGCTGATGTCAGGGTGTCCCTTTCCCCCCGCCCCTGTACCCCATCTCCGCAGAGCAGGGAACACAGCCTTGCTCAGGACTCAGAGCTGCTGCAGTGAACAGTGAGTGAGTGAGTGCCTTTCTTAAAGAGACAGTGCACTATTTCTGAGATTTCCCCAGCAGGATGCTCACACAGTCTCTGTCTCTCTCTCTCACCCCCCCCCCCCCCCAACACCACACAGTCTCTTTCACACTCACCCCCCAACACATACTTGTGGTGGTGTTGGTGTTACTTCTTGGCACTTCCTGCAATGCACATATATTCTCTGTAATTTTATTCTTTCTAAGTGTGTTATGTTAGTGTTTTGACTGGTCTATGCATTTCATAATTTTTATTTCTCTTACACTTAAATTTAATTCTTTGAGTAGTGAGTTCTAAAATGCTTAACCTGTCCTGGCTGGAGTAATTATCCCTATGGTAACTTTTTAAAAATATATATTACATCTAGGTTTTTTGTTTCTACTGGTGGCGCACATCCACACATACCTCGGTGCACATAACAAAATTTATTCCACACATGGATGGAAAAAATTAGAGGGAACCTTGGTCAGCAGGTGTCGCATCATCATGACAGATATCGCTCATGGCTTCCCACCCATCCTGTTAGCTCTCAGGAGTTTTCTCCCTGACTTCACTTCCCTGTCAGTGTTTGGATGGGATGTGCAGGCAGAATCCAATTTTGCAGTCTTCCAACAGTTACTGCATTGTGTTTTCCCTCTTTGCTTTTCACTTTTGTCCTTTTTGCTAGCCAGGGGCGGCTCTAGCTTTTTTGCCACCCCAAGCACGGCAGGCAGGCTGCCTTCGGCGGCATGCCTGCGGGAGGTCCCCGGTCCCGCGGATTCGGTGGCATGCCTGCGGGAGGTCCGGCGGTCCCGCGGCTTCGGCGTACCCACCGCCAAATCCACGGGACCGGCGGACCTCCCGCAGGCATGCCGCCGTAGGCTGCCTGACTGCCGCCCTCGCAGGGACTGGCAGGGCGCCCCTCGCGGCTTGCCGCCCCAGGCACGCGCTTGGAGCGCTGGTGCCTGGAGCCGCCGCTGCTGCTAGCCCAGGCAATGAATCCTGTCTTGATTCTCTCTCTGCCCCAGCAGATGATGGGAGAATGAGTGAAAATGAGGAGGGGAATCCACAGCGGGAAGGTCCTGTGCAAGTGGAACTGCAGGGGAACTTTTTGAGAAGAGCTGAAGAGAACTTTTCCCAGTTCTTGGAACAGAGAAAAGCCTGGAGTAATTGGCACAGGTCAGAGAGGAAGCTGGGAAACCACCCAAGAAAGAAAGTGCATGAATCCTTTGAATGTGGTGGAGAAGACAAGGATTCTAAAGAAACCACAACCCAGCAGACAAATCCCAAAGAAAAGAAACCCTATAAATGCTTGGAATGTGGAAAAACCTTCAATTGGAGCTCAAATCTTACTGCCCATCGGAGACTGCACACGGGAGAGAAACCGTATAAATGCCTTGAGTGTGGGAAAAGCTTCAGTGAGTGCTCAGGCCTTATTAGGCATGGAAGAATCCACACAGGAGAGGGACCACATAAATGTCTTGAATGTGGAAAAAGTTTCAGTGCACCATCAGCCCTTATTGTACATCAGAGAACCCACATGGGAGAGAAACCCTATAAATGTTTAGACTGTGGGAAATGCTTCAGTCAACGCTCAGGCCTTATTAGCCATGGGAGAATCCATACGGGAGAGGGTCCACATAAATGCCTTGAGTGTGGGAAAAGTTGCAGTGCACCATCAGCCCTTATAATACATCAGAGAACCCACACAGGAGAGAAACCGTTTAAATGCTTGTACTGTGGGAAAAGTTTCAGTCAGCGCTCACATCTTACTTGCCATGGGAGAATCCACATGGGAGAGGGACCGTATAAATGTTTGGACTGTGGGAAAAGTTTCAGTGGACCATCAGCTCTTATTGCACATAAGAGGACCCA
>NW_020664543.1:27665599-27670438 GCF_002925995.2 Terrapene triunguis
TTATTACACATCAGAGAACCCACACGGGAGAGAAACCCTATAAATGCCTTCAGTGTGAGAAAAGTTTCAGTGCACGATCGGTCCTTATTGTACATCAGAGGACCCACACAGGAGAGAAACCTTATAAATGCATGGACTGTGAGAAAAGCTTCAGTCAGAGCTCAAATCTTGCTGCCCATCGGAGACTGCACATGGGAGAGAGACCCTGTAAATGATTGGACTGTGGGAAAAATTTCAATGGACCATCAGCCCTTAGTTCACATCAGAGAACCCACACAGGAGAGAAACCCATATAAATGCCTCCACTGTGGGAAAAGTTTTATTTGAAAATCAAACCTTGCTTCATATCAGACAATCCACACAAGAGAGAGAACCCATAAATGTTTGGATTGTGGGAAAAGCTTCAATAAGTGCAGGAAAAGATTCAGTCTGAGCTCACACATTATTCCCCATCGCATAATTCATAGAAGAAAGAGCTTGAATGTGGGGGAAGCTTTATTTGGTGCTCACACGGCATCAATCAGCAAATCCACACAGGGAAGAGCCCTCTCAGATGTCCTTAGCATGGAAAAAGCTTCAGTTGGATCTAACACCACATTGGACATCCTCCACACAGGAGAGAAATTCTCTCAGTGCCCTGACTAGGGCTCGCCTTAGTAAAAACTCCATTTCCTAATTCCCACACACATCAGAGGCATTTGGCTCCCAGGTATCCATCTACCCATCTTTGGGGGCAGCTTCCAGCAGCTGCTGACCCTGAGCTGATCAGTGATACTCTGGCTTGCCTGGTCTAAGCTAACCGCAGGCGGAGGAGGAGAAGTTCAAATCAGCCCCGTGATGGGTTGCCCCCTGATGCCACCTGATGTACTGGGGTTCCACTGAGCCCACCTGTTCACCAGCCAGGGTCCCCTCACCTCTGTCCTGCCAAGCCAGGCTTTCCAGCCTACACTGGCAAACACACAGGTAGGGCCACATCCTGCTGCAGAAAAACCCAGACACTAAGATTAAGTCTGCATGGGAAGATCCAGCTTGGGACCTCCAGAACACCCGACCCATCCAACCCTCCCCCCTGCTCCCTGTCCCGACTGCTCTGAACCCTCTCCACACCCCCGCCCCCTGACAGCCACCCCGCCCCAGAACTCCCGACGCATCCAACCCTCCCCCTGCTCCCTGACTGCCCCCCGGGACTCCCCTTACCATGCTCATGCCGGTCAGATGCTGGCTCCACGTGGAGGCAAAACGCTGCCGGGCTGCCCCCCGCAGAGTGCTGAGGCAGCAGGGGGGAGCAGGGGAGGGGCTCTGGCTGCTGGAAGCCAATGGGAGCGGCTCAATCAGGCCCAGCCGCCCAATCAGCTACGCCGCACTCTGCATGGAAGGGAGGGAGGGAGGGGAGGGGGAAAAATCCCAGACCTTCTAACCTTATTACCAATTCCTCCCGGACGGCTATTTAAAGACGAAAAAGCCAGACATATCCGGGAAAATACGGACGGATGGTAACCCTACTAAAGGCCTCGGATCCCACCTCTGCCTCCGCAGCATCAGCTTCCATGGGCCTGCCTGGGGTGGGAAAAGTGGTTGGGATTAGCTAGCAAATCTCCTCTGACCCTCCCCCACTCTTCCTAGTCTAGACTGACCCCAACCATTTTATATAGTCTGATCTTCCCATTAGCAGAGGGATTGTTAGAGTCACTGAGTTCCCCCTTTGGGGAGAGATTGTCTCATTCCCACATAGTCTCATATTGCTCCAGGTTATTCCAAAAAACATTTATTTTTTGTACATTGACTCCCTTGGAGACCAGAATTAAATAGATTCTAAAAGTGCTAGAGCAGGGATAGGAAAATGTGGTGTTTTGGGTTCTGTGTTATTTGAGGGTGATGGGGTGAATTGGAGGGATTCCCTCCTCCCCCCTTCACTGCCACACTCCACCCTGACACAGCAGCCCCTGTCTGAGCCATGGAGAGTTCATCCTCTCCCTATTCTACCTCCCAGCATGGCACTTCCAACAGTGTTCTTTGCTCTCCATGCTTAGGTGTCACACTTCTTAATTTTTTTTAATCCTGACGCAGACTCCTAACGGAGTGTTTTTGTTTCTTTTTTGCATTGGAACAATGCTAAAACTTTTGTAACTGACACAACCAAATAAAGAGGAGGTGCTGAGTACAGCAGGTTTAGCAAGGTCAGAAGAAAATGGATAAATTTGTTTTCCTTCTTTTGGGAGTTATGATTCTGTGGGATTTCACTTTATGAACCTGAAAGTGTTTTGTAGCCCACCTTGTAGTGTTGGTTTCTCTCTCTTCCTGAAAGCTGGTTGGTCACATAATTTGATATCAGTTTAGTTTGACAGGATGTAGCCCAGCTTTATTGAGGACTTTATGAGACAAATATCATTTGCTCAAAGAGTCCTTTTTCTATTTTATTTTAACCATTTCTTTCCCATTATCATGAGATTTTTGTGTTTGAACAATGAAAATTATCAATATCTCTCAGCACGAACACTGAGGGTGAGAGCTAGATTCACACTCCGAGAGGCGAAGAGAGGAAGGGACAGTGTGTCCCGATTGCTGAGAGGACGAGGCTGGGCAGAGGAAAGAAGGAAGCTGGGGAAGCCAACAGGCTTGGGGCAGCCTTGAAGCCAGACTAACCCCCATAATTGAGGCCAGAAGTAGATGAGGAGCCTGACAGCCCAGCTGGTCACCCCTCCCCATCTACCAGTATCCTGTGTGGGGACAACAGCAACTATCTCTGCCCCACTCACCCCACACTGTATCCATCCAATCTCAGCTCCTTGGATTCCCTGCTCTCGGAGTGTTTGCTTTGTGACTGGGTCCCAGCATCTCTCCTGGATTCTCTGCACTTTTCTGCCAGTTTGTAAATGTTGCTCTGTTGCTGGTGCTTGGGGGAATTGGGTGCAGCAATGTGCTGGGCTGGGGATGAAAAGTACCGTGCTGAGCTGGGCTGCGGGGTGGGGAAAGGAGTCTGTCTTCGTTTGTCCTTTGAAATAATAAAGTAGAATTTAGTTTCTCACGCTCACGGTGTCCTTTGTTTTGCATTAAATATCCACCAGATTCAGAGTGGAGGTTAAAAGTAAAAGCAATACAAACATGGTCTGGTACGGCGATGCACAGTGTTGTCACTCATACAATCTCACCTCTGCCCTGTCATAGGCTAAATTGCAGGCAGTATATTCACAAATGTATATATGTATAATATGGCTAAAGTGATTCTGATCTCTGAGCTTGGTTTCAGCCCAAGATCCCCACTCTCTCAACTTTACCACCTGCCTAATTCTAGCTCAGACCCATTTAAATCAATGGGGCTATTGGCAGTAGTACAATTAAACATGTGACTCAGGTTTTGCAGGACTGGAATTTTAGATTGTAGGGTTTGGGAGTCTCTCTCTGTTGATACGCGGCCTGTTCTTGATACCACAACTTTCCCCAAATTCATTCTTCTCTGATAACAAAATAATTGTGTCTCAGTTAATACCATGATTATTTGTAATATATCAGCAGTTAGAGGTTCTGCAGAAGGCTATGGCCGTATTGTGCTAGGTACTGTATATACACATTATGAGAGCTCCTCAGGGAAAGCGTTTACAGTCTCAATATGCAGAACAACCAATGTAATGATTTTGTAAATGTCAGGAGTGACCCGGAAATCTAAAGGGCTACGAGTGATGCCCCAAGAGGAATGATGAGGGGAGGGGGCAGCATCTCCCGATTGCTGAGAGAACGAGGCTCTGCCCTTAAAGCAGGTATTCAACTTCTGTTATGTGTGAAAAACACAGATTGTTCTTCCCCACAATTTCAGCATTTACCCCTAGAGTGCAGAACATGTTTTCTGAGCAAAGTCAATCTGCTACTGGCTTTAGCAATAATCATTAACAATGGGTCTGTTCAGACATTTAGCACCAACTGTGAGACCCTGCCATGGAGTGATACCACTCAAAGCCCCATTCTATTCAGATTAAGGTATTTTAGTGCTTGTGGCCCCAGATTATATTGAACTGATTTTTGAAGTCCATTAGGTTTTTGGAAAGTTTTTTCAAAAGCATCTTTTAAAAAATGGCTTCGGGTTGATTTTAAAAGATATTGGGCACTTGAGGATGCAGATAGGGGCCTAGAGGGGTTGTCAAAGCAGGTTAGGCACCGGGGGCTAGATACACAAAAAGATTTAGGAGCCTAGCTGCTAATTTCACTTTAGGTACCTGATTCTGATATTTAGATGCCACTGATCCTCAACGCCTCCCCCCCCCCCACTCAGCTGTTGCCTAACTCTGAAGGTGTTTAATGGTCCTATGCACCTAAATTTTTGTCATTTAAATCCCCCAAGTGTCTACAAATCTGGTTCTGGGCATGCACACAGCTGCCTCAGGCTAGGCGCACAGATCCCTATTTCATACCTAAGCTCCAGCACGCTCCTCACACAATGTTTTTCCTGGCCTATCTCGCATGGGGCTGTCCCACTGCCCTCTCTGATTTGTCCCAGGCCCGTGCACCATTTCTGGGGGGGAGGGAGAGGCCAAATTTGGTGTTGCAACTTACATGGCTCAATTTTGGCCCCAGATGCTCCCCTCCCTCCCCCATCACAACTGCAGTGAGATATTTGGGCCTATCCAGAGTGCTCAGAGCACCAGCCCCGGAATCGGACCAGTTGGTGCTTCGCCAACATCCAGGCGCAGCATGGGGAGCTGCTGTCTGTGCCCACATGGGGTAGCCAGCCAGGAGAAGGGCAGAGGAGGATAGGCAGGGGGCAGACATGGTGGGGGATTGCCTAGTGTCCAGTGATGGGTTATAGATTCATAGATTCTAGGACTGGAAGGGACCTCGAGAGGTCAT
>NW_020664543.1:27680438-27695907 GCF_002925995.2 Terrapene triunguis
TCTCCCTCCCTTGCCAGCCCCCCTTTGCCCGCCCAGTGCCCAGGTGCCGGAGCTGACTCACCAGCTCCAGGATCCAGGCGCCGCCACCCCACCCCCTCCAGGCTTGCGCCGCCATGCAGCTGCAAGCCTGGGAGGGAGGAGGAATGCCGTGTGGTTGGGGAAGAGGTGGGGCCAGGGCGGGGATTTGGGGAGGGAGCCAATGGGGGAAGGTGGGGGCGGAGCCGGAGCGGGGGCGGGGGCAGAATCCCTCCGGGAGGGCAAAATTTCTTGTTTGTCCAGTGTCCGGACCAAACATCGGTCTGGACGCGGGACAAAGAAGCAAATATCGGGACAGTCCCAATAAAATCGGGACGTCTGGTCACCCTAACAGCCCACTTCTTCCGATGCATAGAATGGAACATATATTGAGGAGATATATATACACATACAGAGAGCATGAAAAGGTGGGAGTTGTCTTACCAACTCTGAGAGGCCAATTAAGTAAGAGAAAAAAAACTTTTGAAGTGATAATAAGATAGCCCAGTACAGACAGTTTGATAAGAAGTGTGAGAATACTTACAAGGGGAGATAGATTCAATGTTTGTAATGGCTCAGCCATTTCCAGTCTCTATTATTTTGGGGGTTTGGCTCATGATGTTAAATGTTTAAGGTTGACAGGACTGAAAAGGGCCCGGCTCTGATTTCTGTGTCAAACCAGAGTCGCTGCTAGCAACAGCAGGTAAGGAGTCCAACTGGTGTTTATTTCAGTTTGGTTCAGGTTCGGATTCATTTCCGGTTCAAGCCACCCAAAAATAAAAGTTCAGTTACCGGTTTAAATCCTATTTCAGTCTTAGCAGTGGTAAATTCAAAAAAGAGAGCTGAAACTTAAAATAGAAATTTTTGACTATTATTTAATTTTATATCAATTTTCCTAGTGTTTTTGTGTTGTCAGATAAACACGAGTATTTTATGAACAATTTGTTTGAGTAACCTAAAATAACATCTTTAAATATTTGCTTTGTCATATTGTACCTCTGCAGTGAAAGGATACAGTTGAGGCCTGGAAATTTTATTTCAACGCTCACTTGTGATGCTGAACTGCCAGTACAATTTTTCCTAGTTGATACTGCTTGGGCATGACATTTTTCTGATGCTCCCAGTAGTTTGGTATGTCTGGACCTCAGGCTTTTATCAGGTCCGTCAATGGGTATGCTCTGGTAGCAAAGTGGGGAATGAATCGCCTGTAGTACCCTACTACTCCTCTACCTCGATATAACGCTGTCCTCGGGAGCCAAAAAATCTTATCGTGTTATAGGTGAAACCGCGTTATATTGAACTTGCTTTGATCCACCAGAGTGCGCAGCCCCCCCCAGAGCACTGCTTTACCGCGTTATATCCGAATTTGTGTTATATTGGGTTGTGTTATATCGGGGTAGAGGTGTATTCCCAGAAATGCTCTGACCTGTTTCTTCCGGATTCATCGGGCCAACTTTGTATTACTTCTAACTTATTCAGTTGGGGCTTCACTATGCCGCTTCCCGCGATGTAACCGGGGTATATGGCTTCGGCTAGCCCTATTGCAGATTTTGCGGGATTTGCAGTGAGACCCGCATCCCTCAGGGTATCCAATATGGCTTTCACCTTTTCTAGGTGCATCTCCCAGCCTGGGCTATGTATGACCACATCGTCAAGGTAAGCAGCCGCATACTTGGCATGTGGACGTAACAGCTTATCCATGAGCTGTTGGAAGGTTGTGGGAGCTCCACGTAATCCAAAAGGGAGGACAGTATATTGGTACAATCCTTTTTGTGTAGAAAAAGCAGTCTTCTCCTTGGCTTCCTTGGCCAGAGGGATTTGCCAATAACCTTTGGTCAGGTCGAAGGTGGACATGAATCATGCTTTTCCCAACTGGTCGATTAGCTCATCTATCCAAGATATGGGATAGGCATCGAACTGGGACACCTCGTTCAATTTCCGGAAGTCACTGCAGAATCTCATGGTGCCATCTAGCTTAAGTACCAGAACGATCGGACTGGACCACTGACTGTGGGACTCCTCAATGACTCCTAGCTTCAGCATCCTCTTAACTTTGGTCCTAATCTCCTCTCTTTTTGCCTCTGGGATCCGGTATGGCTTAACATTCACCTTTACTCTGGGATCCGTGATGATATGATGATGAGCTTCAGTGGTTCTGACTGGCTTCTCTGAGAACCCATCGTGGTTTCGCTCAATCATATTGGTGACTTCTGCCCGTTGTTCAGAGGTCAATTCAGGGGATATTTTCACGTGCCCCTGTGGTTTATTTTCTTGGGGTGGTGTCTCTAGGGTGACTAGATAAGCTCCTCTGTCCTGCCAGGGTTTCAACAGGTTGACATGGTAGATCTGCTCCAGCTTCCGGTGATCAGGCTGTTGAACCTTCTAGTTGACCTCCCCAACGGCTTCTATTACTTCATATGGCCCCTGCCATCTGGCCAGGATCTTACTTTCAGCTGTGGGCACCAGCACCATACCCAATCACCTGTCTGGAACTTCCGGACCTTCGCTTGGAGATTGTAATAGGTCTGTTGGGCCTCTTGTGCTTTCTCCATGTGTTCCCGCACTATGGGGGTGACTTGGGCTATCCTGTCCCACATCTGCATCACATGTCAATGATGTTTCCCCCCTGGTTAGGCTGTTCTTCCCAGTCCTCCTTGGCAATGTCCAGTACGCAACGGGGACGACAACCATATAGCAGCTCAAAGGGGGAGAACACCGTGGACGTTTGGGGAACTTCCCTTATGGCAAACATCAGGTAAGGTAGCAAGGTATCCCAATTCTTCCCATCCCGGCTCACCACTTCCCTTATCATGTTCTTCTCTGTCCTATTAAAGCATTCAACAAGGCTGCCAGTCTGAGGATGGTAGGCTGACATTCGTAGGGCCCGTATGTGGAGCATTGCACACAGGTCCTTGATCCATTTTGACACAAAGGGGGTTCCCTGATCCGTTAAGATCTCTTTGGGTATCCCTACCCTAGAGAAAATTTGAATTAATTCCTTCGCTATTGTCTTGGACATTGTGTTACGTAGGGGTATGGCTTCTGGGTATTGGGTGGCGTAGTCCAGAACTACGAGCACACACTGATGGCCTTGGGCCGACTTCTCCAGTGGGCCTATTAGGTCCATGGCTATCCTCTCAGATGGGACTTCAGTAATCGGCAAAGATACTAGAGGAGCCCTTAAGTGCAGTGGACTGTGTAATTGGCATTCTGGGCAGGAGGCGCAATATCATCGGACCTCCATATAAACTCCTGCCCAAAAGAACCTTCAGGATTCAGTCGAGGGTTTCATCTATCCCTAGATGTCCTCCAAACAATGGCTATGAGCTAGGTCCAACACTGCTCTCTGGTGTCTTCGAGGCACCAGGAGCTGCTCCACTTCTTGCTCTTGCATTTGGACTACTCTATATAACAGGTCCCTTCTTATCACGAAGTATGGCTCTGGGCCTTTGTGTTTCCCCTCCACTGGAGCCCCATTCACCTCAACTACCTCCTTTCTAATATTGTCATACAGCAGATCATTGGCTTGGTCTTGCCCAAAATTTCTAAATGAGGGCCCAATATGCTCAATATCAATGGGACCTATTTCTGTTTCCCCTCCAGGGTTGGCCTCAGCGGAACTGGGTCCAGCTTCTGGCTTGTCAACGACCTGAATTGCCCCCCTGCCAGCTGGACGAGATTGCCTCCCTACAAGCACAACCTTTTGTTTCCTAGCCAAAATCCTGGTTCCCAACCTTTTGTCCACCCTCCTTTCTCGCCTAGTTTTCTGGGGCTTCCCAGTTGCAGCGAACAAGTCCTGGTCAAATTCAGAGAAAAATGGGAGAGGGCTACCTACTGGAGCCACAGTATCACTCCTGGTGTCACTACTCTCCTCGGACTCACCCACCGGAAGTAGATTCCCAAACCCTGGGAAGTCTCGTCCTGTGAGTACCAGATATGGGGGACCAGCCCCGCCGTCACCCTCGTGGTACTTCCCTGAACTCAGTTTGTACAGGGATGGTCAGATAGTAGTTGACAGTGCCATGTACACAGGCTGTCCCTGTGTGTTTGGCACGAGATAGCTGGTCCTGTCCCACTAGTTTCCCTGAGACCAGTGTGACGGCACTCCCGGAGTCCACCAATGCAATGGTCTTTATGCCATTCATATTAACTGGCTGTGTGTACCTATGTGGGATCATCACAACCCCCACAAGGTTGATTATGTCACACGGGCCTGTATGATCACCCAGGTTGCATTGCATAGGCTCCTCAGTGTTAGGACATTGGGCCGCAATATGCCCTAGTTCTCCTCAAGCATAACACCTATATCCCACTCAGGATATCCCCCTATTCTTTGGGCTATTGGGTCACATACCCCACAACCCTCTCTCCCCAGTCCCCCAAATCCCTTTGCAGACTCCTGCCGCTCTTCAGCGTCCTTTCTTCCTAACAACGTTCTGCCTGACCCTTCGGGAGTCTGGTCCTTCGGGGTGGGGACTGATCTCTTGATTCAGCGCATTTCTTCCCTGGTAGTCTGAGAAAGTTCCTTGGCCGTTAACTCTCTCTATATGAGGACAACTACATCATCATAAGAGGAGGGGTCATTTTGGCTAACCCATCCTCGTAGGTCTGGTGGTAATCCTCTCATGAATCTGTCCAGCACTATGATTTCTATAATCTTCTCCGCGCTGTGGATCTCGGGGCACAGCCACTTCCACATTAGATAGATCAGGTTGAACAGTTGTGACCTCGGCACCTTGCCGTCCTGGTACCTCCACTCATGGAACCTCTGGGCCCTTATAGCTGCCACTCTGAATCTCGCCAGGATCTCTGCCTTCAGCTGGGAGTAATCTATGGCTGTTTCTGCCTTCTGGGCTTCCCCACACAGGAAAGGGGACAGGATGATGGCCCCTGTTCTCGGGGCCAGGCCTCACGTAGGGCCATTGTCTCAAAGGTGAGAAGGTACGCCTCCACATCATCTTCCACCGTCATCTTTTGCAGGTAACTGCTGGCCCTTAGGGGTCACATCTCATTAAGGCCATGTGTCAAAGCGGTCAGGGCCTTCAGCTGGCTCACGACCTCCTGCAGGGTGGCTTGATCTTGGGCTGCCCGGCTTATCAGCAGTTGATTTGTCTCCTGTTGTAGTTGTACCAATTCCTGTTGGGCAGTTATCTGGGCCCTGGTAGCCTCTTATTGTGCTGCTGTGGCCTGCACCAGTGCCCTCACTACAGTGTCCTTTTTTGGAGGGGGGGGGTGATTTACCTTGCCCTGGGATGGTTTTCAGTATCAATGCGATCCCACCCCTGACACCACGTGTGGCAAGGCACCCCTTCTGCCTTGCCGGACTTAGCGCTCCCTCCTCTGGCAGGAACTGGGCCTGGGATAAATCAGCCCCTCACTCTGGAGAATGTCTGTCTTCCCTCTTTGGGGTTTGTTTCTCAGAGCCTTCCTGATAGGCCTCGGGACAGGCCTGAGGAGTGCTCCTCTGCCAAACAAAGGGAAAAAGTCTATAACACACCAAAACAAATGGGGAATACCTTTCCCTGGCCCCCTCACTGGGGCAGGTGTTATCCTGTCACTAGCCCCAGGGTGTCAGTCCTTCCCCTAAACAGGCATTGGGTTTTAGGTGTCTCCCCTATGGGGAGGAGCACAGTCTCACACACTGGAGAAGCCTATCTCCCTGCTGCTGCCAGCTTTGCAGCAGTTTGTCTCTCCCCACCCCTCTCACACGAGAAGAGAGATTTTAACAGGTTTCAGGCAGCCCTTAATTGGACTCAGGTTTCCCTAATTGACTTGAAGTAACCCCTTCCCAGCTTGTAGGAAAAAGGGCCTTTAGCATTCTAGGGCTAACATACCTGTTTTCCCAGACCCTCCTGCAGCTGTCCGGCCTGACTTTATCACACTAGGAAATAAAATGCAGTCTAAATCCTATACACTAGACCAGATTTTAATCAAACAGTGTCTCACCCTCTTAGATAATACAAACAGTCCACCAAGCTTCCATACACAGGCAGGCTTTCTTCTTTCGCACTTGGGACCCCCCCCTTCCCCAGTTCAGTCTTTGTTCCTCAGGTGTTGTGTTGTAGGGGGAGTGAGGCCCTGTGGTGATGTCACTTCCCCCTTTTATAGCTTCTTCCATGTGGGGGAACTTCTTTCTTTTAAGCCAAGCTGCCCCCTCCCACCTCCCAGCACAGTTTGTGGGAAAATACAAGTAACAAGATGGAGTCTAGTATCACATGATCTAGTCACATGCCCTTGTATGCTTCGATGAGTCCTACCAGCCATTACTCATACCCTGACAGTGACTATAACGGCCACAGGAAAGATCATCAGGTGAAGATAAGCTTTTCCCATGGCCCATTGTTTATGTTGATGGGCCATCCAACTTGAATAGGGTACGTGGGCTTGTTCTGGCAACGCTAAGAATACCAAGGGAAGGTCTTCGATTGTATTTCCAGTTTCTCATCAGGCCAGAATCATGGATTAAGGGTTCTTGTGGGCCAAGCTCACATTCAGATGGAAAAGGCATTATGAGGAGGTCCTCTTGGTCCTTCCAAGCCTTCAGCAGGTTCATCTGGTATACCTGTGTCTCTTTTCTCTTTCATAATCAAATGCCTTTGCCGTTTTTACAACCTTGAATGATCCTTGCCACTTGGCCAGCAGTTTTGATTTCAAGATTGGCAGCAACAATAAATCTTATCACTGAGCTTAAATTTTCACATCTGGCCCCTTTATTGTAGGTCCACTCCTGGTTCTACTGAGATTTCAGCTGATTCTCTCTCAAGAAAGCCCACAGTGGCTCTAAATTTTCCCTCAAACAGAACACGTACTGTACCACGTTGGATGTTCCTGAGGCTGGCACCTCCCATGTCTTGTGGAGGAGATCTAGGTTCCTGTGGGGCTGCCTCCCATATAGTAGCTCAAATGGGGATAATAGGAGAGATGGGATTAACTGGGCCCAGTGATGGGAATCTGAGGCCTTAGCCCACCGGCTGGTTCACCAATTGAGTTCTGGGTTAACAGAGTCCAACAAAATATGTACAGACCAACAAAAGAAAGGGTCTTCAACCCACCTCTGGTCACCTGTGAATGGCACTCCCTTAGCTCAGGGCTTATAATGTCTCTATGCTCTCCAAGGGAGGGAAAAGGGGTTTATGTCCCCTCCAGAAAAAGGATGGTTAGTACAGGAGCCCAGACCCTCCCTCTCCACTGGACACATGATCAAAAGGCTCACCTGTGATCCTCCAGATCCTCTCAGACCTGGAGTAGCTGCTGCTAACAGAATCTCTCCTGCTGCACACTTATCCAGGAGCTCCCAAGGTAAGTCTTGTTCTCTGCTCTCTCCCCCTTCTGAGCTGTCTGGGTGGTGATACGTCAATGCAGAGGTGTCTCCCCTAGCCAAATGGAGGTGATGGGGGGCATGGCTCCAGTTCATTCAGCTCAGCGGGGCTGTCAGTCCACTCCTGGTGTTCAGTAATCTGGATATCCTCTCTGTTCTCAAGTCCATCAGGGGGCTGGTAGGGGAACCCAGCCCTGCCCCCTCCACTGGGTTCCAGCTCAGGGCCCTCAAGCTAGACCAGGAGAATCAGGGTTTGCTGACTCTGACAGTGCCCTAAGCTCCTTCCTAGCTTCCCTCAGGCTCTTCAGTCTGTTGGCCTGTTCCCCCCTTTCTGGGGTGTTGTCCCCTGGGCGGCTCTCTAGCAGTCTGCTGCCAAGAGTTCCTTTCTCCTGCCTGCTCACTCCTCCTTAGCCACCCCACCTGTCTGCTTCCCAGCCCTTTTACCCTCCCAGCCTCTGTTAGCCTGCCAGTCACCAGTGGCTGGCAGTGCCTGTATTAACCCTTTGGTTGCTGGGCTAGCATAAGGTACATACACCCCATGACAGGCTCCCTTTTAAAATCCAGCTTGAGCAGGTTCTGCATGTGAGGTGGGGCAGGATCACAGCGGCCCAGGACTGCTCTCTGACCCCTCCTGGCCCAATGTGGGGTTCTACACCCCATCACAGGTGTCCTAAGAGGCACAGCCCTGCAGAGCCTCAGACACCTGGTGAAAGGATCAGATGGTGCAGAGCTGGTACATCACCTTGGCCGTGATGTCCTCCTGCCTCAAGAGAACAAGACCTGTCAGAGACTTGGATGCCCCCAGGAATTGGGGGGATTAATGGCAACTGGAACCCTGGGATGGGATCTTCTCTTCCTCTCTAGTGTCCTCCAGTGCCAAACACCCCCCACTTCATTGTAAGGTGAGCGCCTGCCTCCATTCCCTCAGTTTTCCCATGACAGCTGTTCGTTGGCATCTTCTCTTTCTCGGATCTCTCCTGGTTTTGGTGCCTGTGATCTTCCATTCCCGCTGGCTATACAAACCCGGCCAGTGAGCCTGGTGTGGAGACAAGAGACCGTCTCTGACAAACTGCTCCTTGTGCCAGTCTGTTACCAGATTGACTCACACACAGTGTCACTGAGAAATGTGTCACTTGCAGCTCCTGGTCCCAGGCAGCCTTTCTAGGACCAGGACTCATCATCCCCATGTTCCTCTTCATATTGGGGAGGGGACTCACTTAGAACAATCTAGAGTCTCTATAGAAACTCCCGTTCTCCCCCAAGCCCGGCTTCTATGCACAATGCCCCCTTAATGCTGAGAGAAGCTGCCCATGCCCAGGGGACGTGGGGCCCCAGGAGGCAGGGTCTGGGGGGCTGCGGTGCAATCCCTTGATCGCTAGGACCCAGGAGCAGCTGGGATGCGGCTCTGGGAGTGATCGCTGAGGTCACTCAGTCCCGGCAGCAGGAAGTGAATTGCACTCGTTGCAGTGACTGGGGCGCTGCCCACGCTCCTTGCAAGCTCCCCGAGCCCGGCTGCTGCTGGGACCCCGGAGCCCTGGCTGCAGCCGGGGGAGGAGACTCTGGAGCAGCATTCCCGCTGCTCTCCAGGAGGAAGGAGCCTCTCCCGGTGCAGAGAGCCCAGTCAGCTCAGGAAAGGAAACCCTGAGTCACTCTCTGCAGGGAGCCATGGCTGCAGCGGTGAACCCTTTGAAAAGCCTCCGAGATGAAGCTACTTGCTCCATCTGTCTGAGTTTCTTTAAGGACCCAGTGTCTTTAGATTGCAGGCACAATTTCTGCCGAGCCTGCATCAGCCAGTGCTGGGAGGAATCGGATGCAGACATCTCCTGCCCTCAGTGCAGAGAGACCTTTTCCCAGAGGACCCTAAGGTCAAACAGGCCACTGGCGAACGTCGTAGAAATAGCCAAGCAGCTGACTTTCCAGGCAGCAGCAGGAGAAGATTTGTGCAAGGTGCACCAGGAGCCTTTCAAACTCTTCTGTAGCCAGGACCAAATACTCCTCTGTGTGATCTGCAGAGAGTCCCAGGGTCACCGCGCTCACACTGTGGTCCCCATAGAGGAGGCTGCCCAGTCGTACAAGGTAGGAAATTGCTGTGCAGTGTAATTACTTCTATTTGTGCATGTCTACAATGTGTATTACAATAGCTGCTAAAGGCACTGAAATCAGGGCCCCCCATCATGCGAGGTTCTCTACAAACACAGACAGACAATTCCTGCCCCAAAGAGCTGAGTCTAAATAATCAAGATGGACAAAGTGCAGGTGAGGGAACCGAGATACAGGGAGGCAAAGGGTGGGATTCACAACGGTACTTAGGTGCCTAAACTCCAGATTTAGGTGCATAAGTCTGGGATTTAGGCACCTAACTCCCAATTTTAGGCTCCACTGCAATCCCCAGAACTCCTGCCAAGTCCTGTAGGGGCCCAAACTCACTTAGTGCCTATATTTTCAGGGTACAGGTTCTCTCATCGCCTGTGTTACTGCCTCTGGGCATATCCACAACTGCCTCCCTCCAGGTATCTGGCTGCCTATCTCCTGCCCATGCCCAGAGCAATCCATGTGCTGGGGGAAGACAGGTGCTCTCCTGCCTCTTTCACTGGTAGGGCCTGATCTGGTGGGCATGCTCAGAAGCAAAGACAAAGGAGTGAGACACTAGAGAAACAGAGGTGTGAGACACTAGAGAAATGGAAGGGGCAGTTACTTGACCAAGCTCACAAAGCAGCTCAGTAGAAGAGCCAGGAATTAAACCCTGGCCTTCCAGTGCCCATCCTAGTCCTCTAGTCCCTAGACCACACAGCCTCTCATCACACTTCTTGTGCAGTTCTCTACAAGTACATTATAAACAGGGCCGCCCGGGGGGGGGCAAGTGGGGCAATTTGCCCCGGGCCCCATAGGGGCCCTGCAAGCCCTGGCCGAGAATCCCTTTCCTGGCTAGAGGCGCCTCACCCGGCGGCGGTCCGGGTCTTCGGCGGCACTTAGGTGGCGGGGGACCCTTCAGTTGCTCCGGGTCTTCGGCGGCGTTTCGGTGGCGGGGGGCCCTTCAGTGCTGCCAAAGATGCGGAGCGAGTGAAGGACCCGCCACCGCAGACTCAGAGCGCCGCCCGATAAGTACAAGCGCCGCAGCGGGTGGCGCCTTTTTTTCGGTCTGCTCCCCCGCTTTGCCTCAGTCCCCCTGAATCCTCTGGGCGGCCCTGATTATAAACATCTCAGCACAGATATAGACTGGAGTTTCCACAGAGCTGGTGTTTAGCTACTTTCTGAAGCGTAAGATGCACTGAAAGGTTTTTGTTTTTTAAAAAAAAGATTAATCTGCTTAACTTTGTCTTTGAGGAAAAATCAGGCTGATGAAATCCTGTTTTCCCTGGTTTGCTGAAGGACGGTCACTTTGCTGCTCCTGAAACAGAACATGCTTTGGACTTTTTCTTTGGGTTTATCCATCCATTTGAACCACAAACTTGATGCAACTTTTTAGGGCCCATGAAGTCCAAGTGGATTGGAACCTTAAAAAGCCTGTTGGACTGAGCAATCCACTGTGGACAGAACCTGCTGTGCTGTAAGCCACTTTAGCTTTAAGGACAAAGTGGACTATATTAATGCCACAGTAAGATTAAAGAGAAATAAAGACTGATTCCCTGACCACGTTGAGTCACCTCGGAAGTGAGAACAAGCCCTTTCCCCCATACCAAACAATCAAGCACAAATCTTTAGGAAGCTTGCAATATTACAAGTGTGTTGAATTTTTAATGAGGAGTCCCTTTCTCCCAAGAAAAAGAGTACTTGTGGCACCCACAAGTACTCCTGTTCTTTTTGCGGATACAGACTAACACGGCTGCTGCTCTGAAACCTTTCTCCCAAGAGTTCATTAGGCACCAGAGTTTAATACACACTTTTTAAAAAAAGTGTTTTAAACACTCTTACCTAAACTCCCTTCTCTTTAAGTTGCTCAGCTTTAAGTCTCTGACATCCAGATCTCCTCATATAGTTTTCCCTGTCATTGCATGGGAGCAGGACACCCTACCCTACACTGCTGCAAAATGGATACTACTTCAACCCATTGCCCAGCAGCACTTGGAGGATTTGCTGAGGACAAAGCTCTCTAGCCAGAGTCCCTAAGCCTCTACATCAGGTCTGGTGCCCCCAAGACCTCTCTGTTCCCTGGCTGCATGACACATACAGAACAGAAGGAATGCAGGGCTGAGACTGGGGACTGAGATGCCCAGCTGCCATTGAAATGAATGGGAGCTGTGCTTTAAAATTCTTTGTGTGGCTCTGCAACACCTCACCCTGGTGAATTACAGAAGATCTTACGAGCAAATTTTCAAATGCACCTACTGACTTAAGAGCCTAAGTCCCATTTTCAAAGAAGACTTAGGCCCGAATCTCCAAAGGGACTTGTGTGTTGTGATGCTCAGCATTGCAATGCCTAACTTTTAGGCACCTAGAAAATCACTAAGAACATAAAATATGGCTGAAATGGGTGAAACCAATGATCCATCTAGCACAGTATCATGTCTTCTGACAGTGGCCAATACCAGATGCTTCAGGGGGAATGAAGAGAACCAGGCAATTATTGAATGATCCATCCCCGGTTGTCCGGTCCTAGCATCTGGCAGTCAGAAGTTTAGGGACACCTGGAGCATGGGGTTGTGTCCCTGACCATCTTGGCTAATAGACATTGATGGATCTATCCTCCATGAACGTATCTATTTCTTTTCTGAACCAGTTATACTTTTGGCCTTCAAATCACAACATCCGCTGGCAGTGAGTTCCAGGAGTTGATTGTGTGAAGAAGTACTTCCTTTTGTTTGTTTTAAGCCTGCTACCTATTTATTTCCCCTGGTTCCTGTGTTATATGAAGGGGTAAAAAAACTTCCCTATTCATTTTCGCATTCTTGATTTTATAGACCTTTATCACACTCCCCCCCCACAACCCAAGTTGTCTTTTTTCCAACCTGAACACTCCCAGTCTTTTTAATCTCAATCTCAAAGCTGTTCCATACCCTCATGATTTTTGTTGCCTTTCTCTGTACCTTTTCCAATTCTAATATATCTTTTTTAAAATGGTACCAACAGAAGTGCATGCAGTATTTAAGGTGTGAGAGAACCATGGATTTATATAATGGCATTATGATACCGTCTGTCTTACTACCTATCTCTTTCCTAATGGTTCTTAAAATTCTGTTAGCTTTTGTGACTGCAGCTGCACATTGAGTAGATGTTTTCAGAGATGACCCCAAGAGCTCTTTCTTGAGTGGTAACAGCTAATTTAGACCCCATCATTTTCTATGTATAGTTGGGATTAGGTTTTCCACTGTGCATTACAGTAACTCCTCACTTAACGTCCTCCCGCTTAATGTTGTTTCGAAGTTATGTTGCTGCTCCATTAGGGAACATGCTCGTTTAAAGTTGTGCAATGCTCCCTTATAACGTTGTTTGGCTGACTTTACAAGGGAGCATTGCACAAGTTCCTCTTCTCCGCCTCCTCCCCCTCCCTTCCAGCGCTTCCCCCACCGCCAAACAGCCAAAGGCGCTTAGGACTTTGTGGGAGGGAGGGAGAGAGCGAGTGGGGAAGCTGCTCCCCCCCAGCCTCCCGGCAGGCAGGGCCGCCCAGAACGCAGGGGCTTTAGGGGCTGCAGGGCCCTGGGCTAACAGGGTCCCGGGGCCCTGGCCTGCAGCTCTAAAGCCCCTTTCAGAATGTGGCCCTGCGAGCACGGGCCGGAGGACTCAGGAGGAGCAGGGGCAGCCGTGCAGCCAGCGGCCGGAGAGAAGCTGCGCTTTCCCCTTCAAAGGGGAAAGTCCTCCAGCCCGTGCTCACAGGGCCGCATTCCGAAAGGGGCTTTAGAGCTGCAGGCCAGGGCCCCGGGGCCCCTAAAGCCCCTGCGTTCCGGGTGGCCCTGCCTGCCAGGTGGGTGGGCAGCTCCCAGAATCGTAGCTCCCAGAATCGCGGCCATGGAGGTGGTGCCACACTGCGCAGAGCCACCTACACACACCCTGCACCAAACAGGAGCTGCCCCAGGTAAGTGCTCTGCACCTCCTGCCTGCCCCAGCCCTGAGCCTTCTCCTGCACCCCCACCCTGAGCGCCCTCCCGCACCCTAACTCCCTCTCAGACCTGTACCCCCACCCAGAGCGCCCTCCCACACCCTAACTCCCTCCCAGACCCTGCACCCCCACCATGAGCGCCCTCCCACACCCTAACTCCCTCTCAGACCCGCACCCACACCCTAACTCCCTCCCAGACCCCGCCCCCCCCCCCCCAGCGCCCCCCCCCCCCCCAACCCCCTCCCAGCCCCTGCACCCCCAGCCCTGAGCCCCTCCTGAGGAGGAGAATGGAGAAAAAAAGAATGAAAAATGGGGGGGAGGGAGAGAAGAAAGAATGTTCCCCCCATGGGGGGACCCCAAAAAATGAAGCTGAGCACAGGGACCCACTAACTCTAAATCCGCCACTGATGGGAGGGGGAGGAGCAGGGAAGTGCCGCGTCTCCGCTCCTCCCCTCCTTCCCAGAAAGTCCTAAGTGCTGCCAAACAGCTGTTTGGCGGCAGGGAAGTGCTGGGAGGAAGGGGGAGGAGCGGGGACGCAGCATGCTCTGGGGAGGAGGTGGAGTGGGGGTGGGAAGAGGCGGGCCTGGAGTGGAGCGGGGATGGGAAGAGGCAGGCCTGGAGCATCCCCCGGCAAAGTCAGCACCTGTTCTTCTGGGGGAAAGCTGCTGCTGTGCAAGGTGCTTCCTAGTGTCCTTGCCTGCCTCGTTGTCTGTAGCGGACTGTGCCTGTGTGGGGTAAGCCAAGGGCACCTCCCCACCACAGTACTGTAAAGTATATAAAGTATATAATGCCTTTTGTCTGCCCCCAAAAAATTTCCTTGGAACCTAACCCCCCGCATTTACATTAAATCTTATGGGAAAATTGGATTTGTTTAACATCGTTTCACTTAAAGTTGCACTTTTCAGGAACATAACTACAACGTTAAGTGAGGAGTTACCGTACTTTGCAATTAACATTCAATTTCATCTGCCATTTGGTTGTCCCATCACCCAGTTTAGTGAGATCTCCTTGGAACTCTTTGCAGTCTGCATTGGACTTAATTATCTTGAGTAATTTTGTATTGTCTGCAGATTTTTACTCACTGTTTACTCCCTTTTCCCGATCACTTATGAATATGTTGAACAGCGCCAGTCCCAGTATTGATCTTTGGGGGACCCTGTTATTTACCTCTCTCCATTGTGAAAACTGACCATTTCTTCCTACCTTTTTTTTCTTATCTATTAACCAGTTACTGATCCATAAGAGAACCTTCCCTCTTATCCCATGACTGCTTAGTTTTCTTAGGAGTCTTTAGTGTTGGACCTTGTCAAAGGCTTTCTGAGAGTTCAGATACGGTGTATCAACTGGATCACCCTTTGTCCACATACTTCTTGACACCTTCACAATGAATCCTAGTAGATTGGTGGCATGATTTCCCTTAAAAAAAGACGTTGCCTTATCCCCAACATATGTTCATCTATGTGTCTGACAATTCTGTTCTCCATTATCGTTTCAAACAATTTACCTGATACGGAAGTTAGGCTTACAGTCCTGTATTGCCAGGGTTGCCTCTGGAGACTTTTTTTTAAAATATTGGCTTTGCATTAGCTATAAACCTCCAGTAATCTGGTACAAAGGCTGATTTAAGCAATAGGTTACATATGGTGCTTAGTAGTTCTGCAATTTCATATTTGAATTCCTTCAGAACTCTTGGGTGAATACCATCTGGTCCTGGTGACTTATTACTGTTTAGTTTATTAGTTTGTTCCAAAACCTCCTGTAATGACACCTCAATCTGAAACAATTCTTCAGATTATCACCTAAAAAGAATGGCTGAGGTGTGGGAATCTTGCTCGCATCCTCTGCAGCGAAGACCGATACAAAGAATTAATGTAGCATCTCTGCAATGGCCTTATAGAATCATAGAACTGAAAGGGACCTCAAGAGGTCATCTAGTCCAGTCCCCTCCGCTCATGGCAGGACTAAGTATTATCTAGACCAGGGGTCGGCAACCTCTGGCACGTGGCTCGCCAGGGTAAGCACCCTGGTGGACCGGGCCAGTTTGTTTACCTGCCGCGTCCACAGGTTTGGAAGATTGCGGCTCCCACTGGCCACGGTTCGCC
>NW_020664543.1:27710907-27741226 GCF_002925995.2 Terrapene triunguis
TTGCAGCACCATTGAAAAGTAGCCCTTTCGGTTAATGTACTGGCTGGCCTGGTGGTCCGGTCCCAGGATAGGGATGTGAGTTCCATCTATAGCCCCACCGCAGTTTGGGAATCCCATCACGGCGAAGCCATCTATGATGACCTGCGCATTTCCCAGGGTCACTACCTTTGAGAGCAGTAGCTCAACGATTGCGTTGGCTACTTGCATGACAACAACCCCCACGGTAGATTTGCCCACGCCAAAGTGGTTCGTGACTGACCGGTAGCTGTCCGGCGTTGCAAGCTTCCAGAGGGCTATGGCCACTCGCTTCTGGACACTCAGGGCTGCTCGCATCCGGGTGTCATTGCGCTTCAGGGCAGGGGACAGCAACTCACAAAGTTCCATGAAAGTCCCCTTCCGCATGCGAAAGTTTCGCAGCCACTGTGATTCATCCCAGACCTGCAGCACTATGTGGTCCCACCAGTCCGTGCTTGTTTCCCGGGCCCAGAATCGCCGTTCCACAACATCAACATGACCCATTGCCACCATGATGTCCTCGGCGCGGGGTCCCGTGCTTTGTGACAGGTCTGTGCCACTCTCAGACTTCAGGTCCTCACCGTGCTGCCGTAGCCTCCTCGCCCGATTTCTCAGCATCTGCCTCTGGGAAAGGTGGATGATAAGGTGCGAGGTGTTGACAACGGCTATAACTGCAGCGATGGTCGCAGCGGGCTCCAGGCTCGCAGTGCTGTGGCGTCCGTGCTGTCACTGACCAGAAAAGTGCGCGAACTGATTTCCCGCCGGCGCTTTCAGGGAGGGAGGGCGGGAGTGACGGTCGGATGACGACAGTTACCCAAAAGCACCCTCGACACATTTTTTTACCCAGAAGGCATTGGCGGCTCAACCCAGAATTCCAATGGGCAGCGGGGACTGCGGGAACTGTGGGATAGCTGCCCACAGTGCACCGCTTCCAATGTCGACGCCCCGTTAGTGTGGACTCACAAAGTCGAATTACTGTCCTTAGTGTGGACACACACGTTCGACTTTGTAATATCGATTCCACATATTCGATTTAAGTAAAATCGAACTACTCTCGTAGTGTAGACATACCCTCAGATTTATGATGATCTGCTGACCTTTCCCCTACTTTGGTTTTCCCACCAATTCTATGTTGTTTACCACAGCTGACCTTTCCTCTACTTTTGAAGCACCATGTGAGCTGCAGCTTCCAATGATGGAGTGAATCTTGCTTATTCAAAATGGAGGCCAGGAATACAAAATGGAGTCTTGGGGAGTTTCTCTAGTATCCGCCCCTGTTCTTTCTCAGAAAAGAAAGAAAACAGAGAATGTTTTTTCCCCCATCTAGGTGTGAGAAGTCGTTTCAGAAACCAGTGGCTGTGCCAAAGGACCTGGGAAAGAGACTCAGCGTCTCTTCCCAACGAAATGTTTGTTTACAGGAGTCTCTGAAGAAATTCAAAGGTAATTAAGTTGTCTGGGTTCATGCTATAGTTATGATACATGAGGATGTGCTTCTGTGACTGTGGAAGGAGATGGACTCTGTCTTATTAGTTCACAACTTGTTAGAGCTAGATGTCTTTGTGGGTGGGGTGGATAGGGCTGAGGGATTATGCAAAATCTCCAGGCCTCCACTTGGATTGTCTCAGACCCAACACTAGGTGCCAAAATTTGCCACTCAGAATTTCAGACACACAAAATTACCAGAAGTTTTAGAAAATGTTGAATTTAGCCTCCCTGGCTGGGATTTTCAAAGGGACCTAAGGGAGTTAGGCACCCATCTCTCACTGCCTTTCAATGGGAATTGGTCACAAATGGCCTCAGCCCTTTTGAAAATCCCCGAGCCTGTACCTAAAGTTTCTCCATGTTTAAAAAGGGGGAAATAATGGCCAACCTACCCGGTTGTGGTAGTTAGTGAATGCCCCCAGTGCTTTGAGATCCTTGGAGGAAGGGAGATGGAGAGGTGCAAGATATTATATTTGGGATGATGATTTCACTTTAGTTTGGCCTCACTGGAAAAATCTCTCCATTCCAATCTACCTTTCATTCTGCATTCTTTTCCTTCTGTCTGTCTCTCCATATTACAGCACTGTTACATGCAGTGTTGCTGTAGCTGTGTCGGTCCCAGGATATTAGAGAGACAGGGTGGGTGAGGTTATATCTTTTATGGGACCAACTCCGATTGATGAGAGACAAGCTTTCAAGCTACACAGAGCTGAAGAAGAGCTCTGAGTAAGCTCAGAAGCTTCTCTCTGTCAAGCACAGTTACATTAATTAACAGTAGGAATGTTACCAAAGTCAAGACAACATGAAATCACCTTTTTCCAATCCTTCCTTCCTTCCTTCCTTCCTCTAGAGACGCTGCTCTCTGAGACCAAAGGCAGGAAAAGGGTGAGAGCTAGATTCACAGAAGGACTTAGGGGTCTAACTGCCATTTTAGGCACCTAAATCCCAGCATCAGGCCCCACTGGGATTCACAAAGCCCCCACTCAGCTGCAACGAAACCTTGTAGGAGCCTAAAATCACTCATCATCTCTATTTTTGTAGTAAAATAGGCGCTTGTGTTTCTGCCTCTGTGCACACTCCCGGCAGTCCCAGTCTAGCTGTCTGGACACCTAAGCCCCAGAGAGATACATGAACTGGGGAATGGAAGACGTTCCTCCTCCTAACTCACCTACGGGGCCTAATCTGATGCATGCTCTGAGCACGCTTACTGGATCAGGCCCTGTAGGGGAACTTACCCAAAATAACAGGCCATAGGGAATGAGAAGCTCCCTTATAACCTATAGCTCTGTGATTAGGGTACTCACCTGGGATGTGGGAGACCCACAATGCAAATCCCCTGGCTGCCAGAGGGGGAGAAGGGATTCCAACAGGGGTCTAATATGGTCTCCCTCAGTCTCCCCTGTTGAAGCTGATCCACAGCGTATAAATAATAGAGCAGGGGGACTGGCTTCTGGACCTCCCAGGTGGGTGCTCTAGTCACCCGGCTACAGAGACAGTCTCATGATTCTCTCTGTCTCTGGCCCAATGGATCTTTATTGATTATCCCCAGTGGAACCTCTCCCACAGGAGAGCATGAGGGGACCCTGAATCAGAATATCCTACAGCCCAGAGAGTAGGGCACTCCCTGAGAGATGGGAGATCCCTGCTCCCTGTCCGGCACAGAGTTGACTTGAACCAGGGGTCTCCCAAAGGCCAGGTAAGTGCTCTAACCATGGAGCTAAAAGTTATGAGGCAGGAGGGTTTCCTTCCCCCTCCCACACCCTGGGCTTCTTGCAAAAAATGGCACAGGAGCCTAACACCCAGAGCGGGTTCGCAGCTGAGAATCCCAAGAAGAGGGAGGCACCTACACTGCTACCCAGACTCAGTTGCTGTCGTTGCCGAACTGTCTGAGACGGACGGGGCTTAGCACACCCCCACACCTTGGCATTTCCCACCGGCAGGCATAAGCAGGGAGTCGCCTAGCGTGCTGGATTTTGTGAATCCCATCCCAAGGCACATCTCTCTCCCCATTTATGGTATAAGGAGGCTGGCACCTGACTTAGGCTTTGTGAATCACACTGATTTTCTAGGTGCCTGCGCATTAGGTGTCACGATGCTGAGCGTCACCTCGTCTAAGCTTCTTTGTGAATCCAGCCCTAAGTTTCCTACCAGAAAAGAGGATATCACCTCTCTTCTGATTTTTTCTTTCTCTAGAGTCCCTGCCCTATCAACTGAGCTTTCTGATATCAAAGGCAGAGAAAGAGGGTAAGTTTTCATGATGATATTTTCCTACAACAATAATTTTTTATTAAAATCTCAGTATTAATTTTTAGAAGAAGTCTCTGAATTCAAACAAGAGAATTTTTCACCAATATACAGTCCTGGATTCGAAGGCTAGAAGGGATCATTAGATCATCTAGTCCGCCCTCCGGTAGAACTCAGGCCAGAGTTTCACATTGGGTTTGGCAATCCCATATATTTATACTGAAATATAAAATAAGCGAGGGCAGATTCTCTCCCCTTTATGTTGCTCTAGTGTTGCAAAGGGCAGTATTGCCAACATTCAGAAATCGGAGTCAAGCCCTTGAAAATCACGAAACTGGCTTGAAAATCATGAGATATTCTAATAAATAGCATATTGTGGGTTATTTTTGTTGGCTTTCTGATTTGGAGCCTCGTATTGATCTCAAGGGCCAAAATAGTTAAATTCTTTCATTGTCCAGTATTAAAACAGTGATATTTATGGGGCGGGGGGGGGGGGGGGTCCTGCAGAGGAATTGGTTTTACTCAGTTCTTTGGTAAATAATTAATTCTAAAGTTGAAAGTTTACTGCTCAAACACAAGAAAGAAAAGAGATTAAACAAGCATTTATATTGAAACTGGAATTGAGGGATTATGCAAAACAAACAGTCACTGAAACCAATCAAAACCTCTAAAGTCTCTTTCCTTTTCATGGCAAAATATCATTCTCTGATTTGCAAAATAACCTTTCTTTGATGAAAAGGAAAGGCTTAATTTTGCTTTCAGTCTGCTGTGTGTAGGGTAGTCACTTCTGTTTTTAACAGACAGACACAAGGTGGAGGAGAAACAGGATAGGAAAAAGGTGGGGAAATACAGGTTTTGCTGCTGTTGCTGGAACTGTGAATGGCTGGTCAATTACGAATGGATGGTTTGGCTGGCAGGTCGACCATGGCAGCTATTGCTTGGACACGTGGTCAGGGACATCATCTGGTTGATTCTTTTCTCCTTGGATAGGGGAGGAATGTGGTCATCCCATTTCACTGTGTTGATGCCGTGCAGCTGATTTCAAGATCTGATGAAAAGCTGAGTGAGAGAGAGAGGATAGGAGCAGGGAAGGGGGGCAGAAAGTAACACAGCAGGAAGGGAGACAGTACAGGAACTGACATACCTCTGTGATACTGGTAATTAGGTGTCCGCACTGATGGGCTGAGGACTGGATGTCATGACGACTTTTCAGGACTCACAGGTGAAAACAAGGCTCCTTAAATAAAAGCAAGGCTTAATGGCCTCCCTCTAGGGAAGAAAGTCTTTTGGTCTGATCTGGTCCTTCTGTCTTGGGGTTGAGCGAAATGAGATGAGCTGGGATGCTAGGTGGGATGGGAGATGAGATTTTTTTTCCAAAGTCTCTTTTTAAGAATTCCAGAAAGGGGAAAAGCAGCTGGCATACTTCATCCATCATCACTTTGTCCAATAAGGCCTAATACCCATCACACAAATTTTGGTCCATTAATTTCTGGTTCCACATCTTTTGTTTTTACCAGACACGATTTCAACAGTCTTTGAACTATATCAGCAGGGTCTTTTTGTTTGGACTAATCCAGTCTCTCTGTCTGGTTTTCTTGCATTTGTTCATAATACCCTTTCCTGAAAATAACTTGACCTACTTTCTATGGTTAATTCTGAAGCAGGCAAAAATTATTGTGACATCTTATGAACGTGCATATACTATTTACAATTGAACGCAGAGTAAATGTTTAGCTTCAATAATCACAACAGCCTTTAGGGTGCACTCAGGTCACATTTTGCTGCTTCTCTCTGCAATTATACTGACTAGAAAATTGTTCTTTTTTTATTTTTTAAATGAAAGACAAGCTTCACTGCCCAAAAGCATCATTGACACAGAGTTCAACTTGATCATCAGTGCCTCATACTCTTCCAGAACATGAAATGAACCAAACTTCAACCTCTGAAAACTGGGAAATAAAGAGTTAAGGAAGCATCTCCCACTAGCTCCTATGCTCTAGTTCTCCTTCCACTCTAGTGCAGGTTTCCCAACCTTTTTCTCTGAGGCCAACTTGTGCAGCTGAAATAGGCACTGCAGCCCATCGCCCCTGGCCCCTGCTGTCTCCCCGGTCTTCACACCCATCCCTCATTGCCCCCAGGCTGCCTGCCCCCAGTGCCTGAAGCTCCCTGCCGCAGCCTTGCCCCCAGGCCCGCTCCTTGCCTCTTGACCACAGGCAGCATCGCTGCCAGCAGCAGCAGCGCAGAAGTAAGGGTGACAATACATGCCAACCTTATTTCTGTGCTGCTACTGGCAGAAACGCTGCCTTCAGAGCTGGGTTCCCGGCCAGCAGCTGTTGCTGTCCAGCCAACCGGGCTGGGCTGCAGAGGGAGGAATTTCTCAACCCATGGGCTCCCCCTGGCCATACACCCCCTGACCACTGTGCCCATGGGAAGTGGGGATCTAGGAGCTGGCCTGCTGGCTCCACAGGGGCAAGCCCTGCTGCCTGCAGCTCCCCACCAGGCTGGCAGCTCTGGACAGCATTGCCTGACCCTGACCCAGCTGGCCATGGGCTCCAGCCCGGGGCTCGCCCGCACTCATCCCCCCTCTGAGAGCCATGGATTGCAGGGTGTGGCAACTTGGAGCAGGAATGGCCACGAACCCTCCAGCTGCCCTGGGAGCCGCCACTTCTCAGGGCCAGCTCCTTCACATCATCCACCGTCCAGTGGCTCCACTTTGCCCTCTGCCAACCACCGGGGGCGCTGGGCTCCTCCAGCCCAGGGTGGGGCCTATTGCCAGCTGCCACTCCACAAATGTATGCAGTATCCTCCCAAAATATCGATCGTGGTGGACCACTGGGACTGTGTCATGACCCACCTTTGGGCTGTGGCCCACAGTTTAGGAACCCCTGCTCTAGAGAGCCACAGACTGGCAGGGGAAGGTCTTTTACTGGGTAGGGGAGAAAGGACCCTGATTGCAACCTCCACTTCCCAGCCATTGACCAGAACTCTGACTACTGCCTTCCTCCATAGAGATCCCATATCTGCTTTCCTCTGCAACAAATCCTTCAAGGAAAACCCCCAAATCAACATTGTAAAATAATACCCCAGGCACATATAGAACCCCAAACACGCAGTGACTATCTGCTCTCTATTCTGGGGAAGGAGGAAATGCTCTGAGGCCTGGAGCCCCTTTCTGGTGTGTTTGAGAATCTCCAGGAGTCTTACTAGCCCCTCTGGAATCAATGGGGGAATCAGGAGGCAGGCCTGACTCCCACGCCTGGTCCTCACGAGACTAGCTACCACATTGTTAAGTGTGACTAGTGCAAACACAATTTAGTACCTTTCAAATGCATTAGCTGGTGGGTCAACTGTAGAATGATGTGTTTTCAATGAGGACCTATTTTCCTAGTCTGGACATGCCCAGAGTTCAAGGAGCATTGTCTCTCCCTGTGGGGTAGGATGTGCTTCCTGTGGTACTGGGAACTGTACATTTAAGGGAAGTTGGAGCACAGAGAGAGGAAGTGCCTGAGGTCATACAGCAAGTCAGTGGCAGAGCGAGGAATAGAACCCAGGAGTCCTGGCTTCTAACCAAGCTGCTGTAACTTCTAGACCATGTTCCCTCCCCAAAATGACTGTAATGCACAAGCTTTGGATGACCTTTACACATCCCCTAGTGGGGACATTTAGTGCCACCAGGAAGTCTAATTACCATTGCGCCAGAGAGCCAGGTGTCTCTCCAGCAGTGCTGCTCACTCCTTTCTCCTGGTCTGAGTGGATGGAGTAGTTCTCACCTCACGTGCCTTCCTCTTGGCCTGGGGACTTTCCACCAGAGATACGGGGGGAATAGGGCAGTGTGGAAATGTGTGAAAAGCTGAAGTTGGTGTCCCTTTACTTCCTCTGCTTAGTGTCTGCCACCGCCCCTGCCTTGTTCTGCTGCTGGGTGTGGAGCACCCCCAGGGGAAGCAGGGAGAAGGATCAGGGGAGAAAGCAGAGATCCCCTCTGTCACAGAACCACAGGATTGGTGCTATGGCCCCAGCTTTTGAACAGTCTCTGGGAGGAACCCCGTAAGTGTGCCAGCCCCCTTAAGGGTCCCACTATTCCTCCAAGGTAAACCACGCAGCTTCACTGCCTTGAGGCTGCACTGCCTTGCACTCCTGCTTCACACAGTGAGCTCTGTTCACTGAGATACACCTGGAGGGAGACTTGTACAATCCTAAGGAGCAATGCACCTCTGCAAGCATCTGCAGTGATCCTCAGTCAGCATTGCCAAACAGGTTTATTAGTCAACTGGACCACAGCACAGGAAACTTTTGGTTAGTGTAGAGAAATGAAGATTACAGCTGTGATGGGTTCAGTCAGAGAGATCCCCTTGGGACTGTCACCTGATGTGCTTAAATTACCTCTAAGCCCATTTTCCCTGCCAGCTTGGGACTCCAGAACCCTGTCTTGTTGAGCCAGACACGCTAGCCTGCTGCAACACAGACCCAGGTTCTGGTCCATGCCCCCATAGCTACAGACTTAACTGAAAACAGCTCAGCAGGTTACTTATCTCCAGCACCCAGACACCCAGTTCCCAATGGGATCCAAACCCAAAATAAATCCGTTTTACTCTGTATAAAGCTTATACAGGCTAAACTCCTAAATTGTCCGTCCTCTATAACACTGATAGAGAGATAAGCACAGCTGTTTGCTCCCCCAGATATTAATCACTTACTCTGGGTTCACTAATAAACAAAAGTGATTTTATTAAGTATAAAAAGTAGGATTTAAGTGGTTTCAAGTAATAACAGACAGAACAAAATAAGTTACCAAGCAAAATAAAGCAAAAACATGCAAGTCTAAGCCTAATACATTAAGAAACTGATTACAGGTAATATCTCACCCTCAGAGATGTTCCAATAAGCTTCTTTCACAGACTAGACTCCTTCCTAGTCTGGGCCCAATCCTTTCCCCTGGTACAGTCCTTGTTAGTTCCAGCAGACATCTTAGGTGGAAAGCAGGGGTTCTCTCATGACTGGGAGCCCCCTTTGTTCTGTTCCACCCACTTTTTATAGCTTTGGCAAAGGTGGGAATCTTTTGTCTCTCTGGGTCCCCACCCCTCCTTCTAAATGGAAAAGTACCAGATTTAAGATGGATTCCAGTATCGTGTGACATGGTCACATGTCCTCTGAGACCTCATTCTTCATTACCCAGGGGCTGGCCCACAGGTACACAGGAAGGCTTGCAGGTAAATAAACCCATTCACAACCAATTGTCCTAGTCAATGGGAGCCATCAAGATTCTAAGCCACTATTAATGGCCCACACTTTGCATAATTACAATAGGACCTCAGAGTTATACTTAAGGTCAGGCTTGACAAAGCCCTGGCTGGGATGATTTAGTTGGGAATTGGTCCTGCTTTGAGCAGGGGGTTGGACTAGATAACCTCCTGAGGTCCCTTCCAACCCTGATATTCTATGATTCTATGATTCATATTTCTAGCTTCCAATACAAGAATGATACATACATACAAATAGGAGGAATATATTCAGTATGCTATAACCTTTGTTATGATACCGTACAAGAGACCTTTTTGCATAAAGCATATTCCAGTTACATCATATTCACACTCATAAGCATATTTCCATAAAATATATGGAGTGCAACATCACAACAGCATTGTCCATTCTGGGTAGCCAGAGCCCAGCCAAGCTCTGGTGAACCCCATTGTTCAAGCTCTGTCTCCCTGTCCATTTGATTTCCTTTCTTAGACTCCCAAGTGTGCCACCGACTGCTTCCTGCAGCCAACACTTAACTTCCACCTCACACCCTCGCCCCAGTCCTTTGTTCCTGAGCTAGGGACATGCGGCTCAGCCTCCCTACTGAGAGGTGGGGAAGTCCATCGCTCTCTGGGTTGTTGGTTGCTAGGTGTCCATGTCTGGGCAATTGGATTTGCCATTGTCTTCTCAGGAGCTTCATTATGGGACCTCAGGCCCCAGAGAGCTAGGTGACACTTACACCTGTGTCTTAGCCTCCCCCCAGAGCAAACAGTCCCTTTTCACCCACTAAGTAACTATGCAGCAAATAGAGGAAACTGAGGCACATATGGGCATCATAAAAATATTACAAAAATTCCCACTTCGTCACACCCTCTCAACAGTACCTCCTAGATGCCTGGAGGTAACGACAGTGACTTTCCTACTCAGCTACGGCCAACAGGCAGCTCCCCAAGACTGACTATCAGAGTGCCCCAGGCAGCACGAGGCTACTGGGGAGCATGAGAAATAGTCCTAGCTTCCCCCAGGGCTGAGCTCTGCCTGTAAGGGCCTGTCTTCACTGCAGTGTGAACCCGGGGGGTCAGCACCCAGGTTAGCCGGGGCTGGCTGTGAGGAGCCACGCTGCTGACCCTGACCTGAGTTACCGTGTTCTCACTGGTGCTGCTCTCCCCCATGTCAGCCGTTAGGAATTCTGGGAGCACATCCCATGGCTGATTGTGCCACTGTAAGCTGTGCTATTGTGCAATTCTTTCCTAGTGAGTCGTGGGCCCCAGTGTCTGTCTTTCACAGGGGAATTGTGGGAAAGCAATGGAGGACTATTTCCCCCATGTCTGATTGGCAGGGACCTTGGAGGTCTTTCACCTTCTTCTGCAGCATGTGGGTGCAGGTCTTGCCAGGATTATCTGGGGGTATCTCACTTAATCATTTCCTTGCACTGTGGGGGCCTCGGGCACTGGTGCACCTCGGTGCCTTCTGTTCTCTGCCTGTGGCACATCATAGTCCAGTCTGCTGTGGGCTGTGGTACTTTGGGCTAGTGTTGGTTGTTGGGTTAGGTGTGTGGGTGCTGGGTGGGGTTGGTGGCTTGTGATATACAGGGGGTCAGATTAGATGACCTGGTACTCCCTTCTGGCCTCAGACTCTGGCTCAGCGCTGGAGTGGTTTAGCCTGTGGCCTCGCTGCAAGGTGGGCAGGGCACCAGCCCGAGTGAAAGTAGAACCCAGGCTGTAACTCAGCTCCCTATCCAAGCCAGCTGGCCTGGGTGGAAAGCACCACTGAACTCAGGTGCGGGGTTTATGTATCTGGACAGGAAACGCATTAGGGTCAGCAGCCGAGTAAGAGCCTGGGTTACCTCTGCAGTGAGAACAGACCTTAACACTCTCCTCCTCTCTCTCTCTCCCCTCTTGCAGTGCAGGCCACTCTGGATCCAGACCTGGCAAATCCCTGTTCTGTCGTGTCCACAGATGAGAGTGTGATACATGAATACCAACACACAGAATTTCTGGAGAAACAGAACAGGTTTTACCCTGCTCCCTGTGTGCTGGGCTCTACGGGCTTCACCTCAGGGAGATGTTACTGGGAAGTGGAGGTGGGGAACAAAAATCAGTGGGTATTGGGCATTGCCAAACTGCCTGTGATAGATCAGGGAGTGATAAGCCCTGTGCCAGGGGAGGGGGTCTGGGCTTTGGAGCATACAGCGAATAAGTACTGGGCCCTCACCTCTCCTAAGTCTCCTCTGGACCTACTTTCTGGCCCCAGTAAAATTGGGGTTTATCTAGATTATGAAGGGGAGAAAGTTACATTTTATGAGGTTACATTTTCTGGAAGAGAGCCAATCTTTACTTTCACAGCCTCTTTCACTGGGAAAATCATCCCCTTCTTTGGGAGCCGGCATGTAGAATTTCAGAGTAGAAACAGACTTGATCCCTGGTATGCATACCATTAAGACCATGACAGAGGAATGGGTATCCCTCAATATGAGATACCTTAAGTAGAGCAAAGACATGGAAAATATATAAATTATAGCTATCACACATTGCCATTACAGTCTTGTCAGCCCCAAGCATTCAAAAATTATGTGTCAGGCCCCCTAAAATCATGAGATTGGCTTTAAAATCTTTTTTTAATATTCAGTTATTTTTCTTTGCCTTCTGGTTTCCGAGCTTTCAGGGTGTTCTTGTTTCCAGTGTTCAAGCATTTCTACTAGGGCTGTCAATTAATCATAGTTAAGGCATGCGATTAACTCAAAACAAATTAACACTTTTTTTTTTTAAAGGAGCATCAATTGCACATCTCTGGAGACGGGACTCGGCCGTGGCCAGGCAGGGAGGGAGTCACCAGCTGGGTGAGGGGGGCCACTGTCTAGGGCGCTATGCTCAGGGGAGCACTGCTACATGCCTCTGGGGTAGGGTTGCCCCTCCTCCCGCCACCCTGCTCCACTGCTGCTCACACCTCCTCTCCACTCCTCATAGAGCTGCTCTTGGGTAAGCTGCTCTGGACCAGGAGCCTGTCTCCTGTCTGCTGTGCAGAGCTGGGGGGCTGATGTTAGGGTGTCCTCCTCCCCCAACCCGTATACCCAGTCACCACTGAGCTGGGTCAGGGAACGGGGGAGCCTGTCTGCTGCTGGCTCAGGAGTGAGTGCTGCCCACAGCAGCTGCTGCTATATGAACAAGTGTTCAGGCTCCTGAGTACCCTGCTTAAAGAGACAGAGTGATGACACGCTCAGGCATGCACACACTCCCCCCAACACACAAACTCTCTCACACAATCCCCCAATACACACATTTTGTGCACACATACTCTGTCATGCATACACACTCCCCCAACACACACACACTCTCATGCACAGTCTCTCTCACACACTCCCCCCAACACACACACTTGTATTATTATTGGTGTTTTTGTTGTTGTTACTTCTTGGTACTTCCTGTTGAAATGTGTAAGGCACATATATTCTATGTAATTTTATTCTTTCAAAGTTCATTAAGGATTACAGTGCTGTTATTTCAGTTTTTTGACTGGTCTATGCATTTCATAAATTTCTCTATTATGATTAAATTTAATTAATTGAGAAGTGAGTTCTAAAATGCCTAACCTGTCCTGCCCTGGCTGCAGTAATTATCCTTACTTTTATTACCACACTGTGCTTTGTCACTCATTATTTAAAATGGTACAATCAAATAATAGCATCCTTCTAGAATGTAAATTTAGCTTGTACTCACCTTAGCATTGCCAGTCTAAAAAAAGTTATCTAAACAAACACAACTTTAGACACTGTGCAGATGAAGGTCGCTTATTTTCAAATGGTATTTTTAGTTATATCTGTAAAATAACTTAAAATTCATACAAAAATAAATGTGGTTCCAAGTCTGATACTAATAGTAATGATGGAGTCAAATATTAGTGAGTCACGTACATGATTGTGATCTGCAAACATAAATGCCAAAATAATTTTTTAAAAAATTCCTGTTCTTAATAAAAGAAAAATATCTTAATCATGTATGTTAAAATTAAGTAAATGCATTTTTAGTGGAGTGAAAAACAATTGACTAAAATAGAGTAGATAATGGCAGTAACACAGTGTGTCTGTTAGAGAAAGTAAGCAGATTTTCTTTGTCTCTACTAAAGATAGTGTACAAAATATCAAATGTGTGTTTCTGCGATCTGTGTTAAGGCTCCAGAACCAGTACCTCAAGGCTTAGGATTGGAAATATCTTGCTGTATTATCTCCTGATTGTTCTAAATGTACATATAAACTTAAATGTGGCTTTAATTGGAGTTTGTATATTTATTTTCCTTCTTTCTATAGGAATTGTGTACAATGCTTCTGTCAGCTAATTTCTGTTATCTGCAAAAAATAAAAAAAATAAAAACCCTAGAGTTTTCAGGTGCCTAAATAGCCCCTAAATCACAGTTCAAGTTGCCTCCCACCCCTCAAAATCAGAAATGGCGCCCCTGGTGAGCCAGGAGTGGCCAGAGGGCTGCAGGTTGGCCGTGGGGTCCAGCAAGATGCAGTCCCCATGCGACAGCACGGAGCCTGCCGAGAGCCATCAGGCCGAGGGCCAAGCACCACGAGCTGCAGCAACAGTGTAGAAGTACGGGTGGCAGTACACCATATACTATGCCACCCTTACTTCTGTGCTGCTGCTGGCGGTGGCATTGCCTTCAGAGCTGGGTGCCCGGCCAGTGCTTAATATGTGCTGGGGCTGAACTCTGGCATCTCTTTCAATACAAATTAAGCACTGGGAGGAAGCGGGAGAACCCGGAGGTGATGGGGGTTGGGGAGCCCATGGGGGCAATGAGGGGTGGGGCACCCACGGGGGCTGGGGCACCAAAATACAAGTTCGCCCAGGGCGCCATTTTCCCTTAAAGCATAGGCCAAATCCAAAACTGAAAACCACAGCCACCCCCACGCCTCAATGGAGGCCATCACCTCCTGATACTTAGCCACTAGAGGGGCCATTGGGGGTGTCAGCCAATTAAGAAGGCGAAAAATCTACTAGCCTCCAGGTCTTGCCATCACTTTTCAGGACTGGCCAGAGAGCAGCATTATTGGGGCTTGTCTGTTCCACTAAAATTCCTAGGCTTAAAAGCCCATCAATTATATTTTTCTAGGATAGCTTTTGCCTTTCTTGGATACCTGTATTGCTTTGGGGGTGGGGGATCAGGGCCTGTAACTAAGATTTTTTTTCCTTAATTTTACCACATTTTATTTTATTTTAGGCCCACACCTTCCAGTGTTCTTTTGAAATTGCCAGATTTTCTGGAGTCCACGTGGGCTACTTTCTCTCTTTATATGCCTTAAGGGCAGCTATTTGGTAGCCTGATGACATCTTTACTGGTTCCCAGGATGTGCCAAGAGGCTTTTCCCACAAAACCTTGTTAGCAAAATAAACTAGCACTCTTAATTTTCTTCAGACATTAATTCCCAAGAACCCTTCTCCTCCCAGATTCATTAAGCCAGATTGCCCATTTCTCCTTGTTTTTTCAAACACCAAATGCAGAATGTTTTTGCAAAAGGGAGCAACATTTTGTGCCTCACTGAACCCCTGTAAGGTTTTAAATCCCGCCAGAGGGCCAAACAGGTTCTTATCAAGGAGTAAGTGGCACCTGTTTTTAACAACAAATTCTGTCCAAACACCCCTCCTTCAAATTCACATAAATCAAGAACCTCACTCACCCATCGGTGTCCAAATGTGCAACTGTTGGGGGAGCTGGGGGTGCCCGGCCTCCCTACAGGGAGGCAACTGGCAGCGGTAGCAGTGCACTCGGGGTTTTCCCTGCATGCTCAGCCAGACTTAACAAAAATTCCAGGGTGGACAAGCCTTAAAAGCTGTCTTCAAATCTTTGACTCAATCCTTTTTCTTTTTTGCTCTTTCCCCCCCCCCCCTCCAATTTTAACGGGGGGCAAATGGCTTTAAACAAAGTTGCTTTATGCAGACCCAAACTTTTCAATTTTGGGGCCCAATTCTTCTTTTGTTAATTTACTGCTTTTTAAAAAACTGCTTCCAAGCACTAAGTAGTTATTGCCTGGCAACCATATTTTGAAAGACAGTAAATGCTTTTCGGGGAGGGGGAGAAGAAGCAGAGAGAAAGGGGAAGGGAGAGAAGTGGAGGGAAGGAGGGAGAGAGAAGAAGTGGAGAAAGGAAAAACGGAGAGAAGGGGGGAAGAAGGAGGAGAGAGAGAGAAAAGCGGAGAGGGAGAGAGAGAACAAGTGGAGGGGGAGGAAGGAAGAAAAAGAAGAACGGCTTAGGGAGAAAGGAAAAACCTAAGCCAAGAAAAGTACAGACAGCAACAACAAATCTAGAGGCAGAGCTCCACACACCAAAGCATCTGGGAACCCCTAGCCCCTATCTTGGCTCCGAGAGGAGAGTGGGAGTTGCTGCCACATCCGCTGGAGTAAGACCAGGGGTGCCAGCTATCCTTGCCAGCCATCCCAAGGCTGTGGTCCGGATTAACAGGACAATCAATTCTCTTGCGGCTCTAGCCTGGTCAGCAGTACCAGGTTTACAGTGGCTCCACTTGCGCTGTGCCCAGAGCAGCTGGCTCCTCTCCACCCCTCCAGCTCCTCTCCCCACCCACCCCTCTCAACGGACCAGGGCTTCTCTGCCCCTGGCCCCACCTCCCAGCTCCTCCCTGCCCTCTCCCCTCCTGCCCACTGCTTTCTCCTTTCAGCTGGCAGCTGGCTGAGGGCTCCTCTCTGCTCCCATCACTGGCAGGCAGACGCCAGCAGAGACGGAGGCCGAAGAGGAGCCCTCAGCTGCTGCCACTCTGGGCCAGTGACCGTCCACTTCAGGCTCCCCGGGGCAGGTCCGGCCTCTCCCTGATGCTCTGCAGAAGCATGGGCTGGGAAAGTTGGCAGCTGCCTCCCCCTCACCCATGCAAGGAAGCGCCTCCTCTGCCATGGGCAGCACCAACGCTAAACGCGTAGGGCTGCGTGGGGCCCTGGGGTACAGGACCACTCTATGCTGCCGAGCTTCAGCTGTCCTGCCCCCTAGCACTGTGCTGGGAGGGGGGATCCCTGCTCTGTCCTGGCTCAGCAGGGTCTGGGGGCAGGGCGTGGGGGAGTGGGTCTCTGAGGAGGATGCTGGGATGTGAGGGGTTGGGGCCATGGGGGAGGTTTGTGTATTTTGGGGTGCGAGGCATTGGGGGTCTGTTGGGGGGGTGCTGTGCAGCGGTGGTGGGGCTGTGGGGAAGGGTACTGGGCAGTAGAGGTGGGGGAGATCTGTGCGCGTTGGGGTGCTGGGCAGTGGGGGGTCTGTATGGGGTGCTGTGCAGTTGTGGGGCTGAGTGCAGTGGGGGAGCTGGGCAGGGGTGGTGGTGTTCGGGACACTGTGCATTTGTGTGGGGGGGTGCTGGGCATAGCAGGTCCAGGGGGTGCTGCGGGGGGGGGCTTTGTGGCCCCTCCCTCACGGGAAAGGGGCACGCTGATAGCACAGGGCTGGGCGGGCCACTGTGCGTCTGGCGACTGCTGGGTTATAAATAAATAGTGTCCTCACACTGGGTGGAGCGGGGCCGCCCCCGCTCTGCCATGCCCCATTGCCCCTGGCTGGCCCCTCGCTCCAAGGACCAAACTCCCTGCACCATGTTGCATTGCCCCCAGAACAGCCCACAAATATGTTTGGAGCTGGTCCCACAAAAAAATCTGGCCCTGCTGGGCAGGGGTGAAGGGCCTGAATTCTACCCATTCTTCTCCTTCTGGGTTACCCCCTTGGGGACCAAGCTTCCTTATCGTGGGGGCTACGGATGTCTATGGCTCTTCCAGTATTTCAAGCAAGGGACCATATGGGAACTCCCCAGAAGGGTCCAAGGGAAAAGGAAGCTCATGGGGACCATCCTTTTCATCCTCATAATGAGGCTATGAGTAGAGATCCAGCTCCGACTCACCCCCCCCTTCTTAGACTACAACTCCCACAAATCGCAACCACTATTCTCTACTGCTCTCCCCACATGGGTTTGAGTGCACAATATTGACACCTACGTTTCCCATGATCTACCTGGGTCTTATCCTGGGATTCTTTTGGTAAGGCTGTAACAGCAGATTCACTCTGTTTTCTGTTGATTCAATCCAGACACTTCCTGCTCCAGCTTGTTATTCTCTTTTTTACTGTTACACTTGTGCTTTTGCAGTACCACTATCTGAGCTGCCCTCATTCTGGATATTTTTTGTTTTTATTTTTTTCATTTTTTCAAACTAAATGGAAGGATAAACAAAAATAGATCTGTGACGAGGGTTTTTGATTTCAAAAGGGCTAACTTTAAAAAAATAAGGAAATTAGTTAGGGAAGTGGATTGGACTGAAGAACTTGTGGATCTAAAGGTGGAGGAGGCCTGGAATTACTTCAAGTCAAAGTTGCAGAAACTATCAGAAGCCTACATCCCAAGAAAGGGGGGAAAATTCATAGGCAGGAGTAGTAGACCAAGCTGGATGAGCAAGCATCTCAGAGAGGTGATTAAGAAAAAGCAGAAAGCCTACAAGGAGTGGAAGATGGGAGGGATAAGCAAGGAAAGCTACCTTATTGAGGTCAGAACATATAGGGATAAAGTGAGAAAGGCCAAAAGCCATGTAGAGTTGGACCTTGCAAAGGGAATTAAAACCAATAGTAAAAGGTTCTATAGCCTTATAAATAAGAAGAAAACAAAGAAAGAAGTGGGCCCGGTAAACACTGAGGATGGAGTGGAGGTTAAGGATAATCTAGGCATGGCCCAATATCTAAACAAATACTCAGTCTTTAATGAGGCTAATGAGGAGCTTAGGGATAATGGTAGGATGACAAATGGGAATGAGGATATGTAGGTAGATATTACGACATCCGAGGTAGAAGCCAAACTCGAACAGCTTAATGGGACTAAATCGGGGGACCCAGATAATCTTCATCTAAGAATACTAAAGGAACTGGCACATGAAATTGCAAGCCCATTAGCAAGAATTTTTAATGAATCTGTAAACTCAGGGATTGTACCGTATGACTGGAGAATTGCTAACGTAGTTCCGATTTTTAAGAAAGGGAAAAAAAAGTGATCCGGGTAACTACAGGCCTGTTAGTTTGACAGCTGTAATATGCAAGGTCTTGGAAAAAATTTTGAAGGAGAAAGTAGTTAAGGACATTGAGGTCAATGGTAATTGGGACAAAATACAACATGGTTTTACAAAAAGTAGATCGTGCCAAACCAACCTGATCTCCTTCTTTGAGAAGGTAACAGATTTTCTAGACAAAGGAAACGCAGTGGATTTAATTTACCTCGATTTCAGTAAGGCATTTGATACGGTTCCACATGGGGAATTATTAGCTAAATTGGAAAAGAGGGGGATCAGTATGAAAATTGAAAGGTGGATAAGGAACTGGTTAAAGGAGAGACTACAACGTGTCATACTGAAAGGTGAACTGTCAGGCTGGAAGGAGGTTACTAGTGGAGTTCCTCAGGGATCAGTTTTGGGACCAATCTTATTTAATTTTTTTATTACTGACCTTGGCACAGAAAGTGGGAATGTGCTAATAAAGTTTGCAGATGACACGAAGCTGGGAGGTATTGCCAATATGGAGAGGGACTGGGATATCCTACAGGAAGATCTGGATGACCTTGTAAACAGGAGTAAAAGTAATAGGATGAATTTTAATAGTGAAAAGTGCAAGGTCATGCATTTAGGGATTAATAACAAGAATTTTTGTTATAAGCTGGAGACGCATCAGTTGGAAGTAACAGAGGAGGAGAAGGACCTCAGAGTATTGGTTGATCACAGGATGACTATAGTCACCAATATGATATGGCCGTGAAAAAAGCTAATGCGGTCTTGGGATACATCAAGCGAGGTATTTCCAGTAGAGATAAGGAAGTGTTAGTACTGTTATACAAGGCACTGGTGAGACCTCATCTGGAATGCTGTGTGCAATTCTGGTCTCCTATGTTTAAGAAGGATGAATTCAAACTGGAACAGGTACAGAGAAGGGCTACTAGGATGATCCAAGGAATGGAAAATCTGTCTTATGAAAGGAGACTCAAAGAGTGTGGCTTGTTTAGCCTAACCAAAAGAAGTCTGAAGGGAGATATGATTGCTCTCTATAAATATATCAGAGAGATATATACCAGGGAGGGAGAGGAATTATTTAAGCTAAGTACCAATGTGGACACAAGAACAAATGGATATAAACTGGCCATCAGGAAGTTTAGACTTGAAATTAGACGAAGGCTTCTAACCATCAGAGGAGTGAAGTTCTGGAACAGCCTTCCAAGGGGAACAGTGGAGGCAAAAGACATATCTGGCTTCAAGACTAAGCTTGATAAGTTTATGGAGAGTGTCGGAGAAAAACTGAGTTCTCAGTCTTTTGTTTGGGTACAGCAAGTCAGAAGCTTTATTAACTCTCACAATTGTGCAGAGGGAGAGAGCTAAGCAGGTCTCCCAACAGGTAAACAATTACAGCAAGCATTTATACCTTTTGTTACAGACAATAATGTGCAACAACTGCATTTTGTTTATACATAGGTCATTTTGATATCTTGTTTTGCTCACTAATGTAGACTCTTAGTCTACATTCCATATTATCTATACAAGGTCGCAACAACTTCTCACACAGTTCTTTCCCACTCGCCTCACACATTCCTCGCTTCTACAAATCTTGCGTTATTAGGGTTACAGTTAGCCTAACTCTTGCTAACAAACTGTCATGCATTGCAGTTCTTTTCTGACAGTTCTTTTTCTGCTTCCACAACCCCCCCTTTTGTACTTCTAGTACAACAAACATTCTCAAACCTCTATTTGCATTAAGTCCTGGACTTCAGATTCTACATCAGATGCTTCAATCTTAGGGGTTCTGATTGGATGTAATGACAATGCATGATGAGCGTGGACATGAAAGGTATTACTATTATTACGTCCTTTACAACAACAATAACATACTCCTACACTAGCTAACAGCAACACAAGCAATAACATTCCCATAGCAATAATATAATGGGGCTGTTGTACAGTCTTAGTCATAAAGCACAATACATCATACTTAATACATAAAATAGACACTCTATAAGGTGTATGAAAGGCATACTTTTCAACTTGATATATATATATATTGAAGCATGTGAATTTGCCCTTGTACTTCAGAGATTTTCTGAACCTCTGGTAACAGTGAAAGCAAATTTTTAAATCGATCAGGTACTAAACTAGTCCAATTAAAGGGTATCTGGAACCTAAGGGCTACTTGGAAAATTCTATCTGCAGGCCAGTAAATAATATGATTGCCTGCAGTGGTAATGAGATTAAAATGTATGTTTTGCAATGTGGTGGCTTTAACATACACACAGCTATCATTAGCTTGAAAAAAATAAGTGTCCTGTCAGCGTAGTTCCTTGTCCCCTACCCTCCCAGCAAACGTAGTCATGAAGAGTAACAACTGCTCCTGGCTTCAGTTTACGGATACACTGAAGCTGCGGGGGTTGTAACGGCCAAAATGTCCATTGACTCCCTAACCCCATCCAAATGTCAGGTGTAATCCCAGGAGCACTGACTAAAAATCGATTGGGCATACCAGGAGGTCTAATTTCCCAGATGTCTTGGTGAATTACCCAATCCCACATGCATCCTCCCCATGGACCCGGCAGGATTCGGTATGTGGGAGCCCACACTCCCTTTACCGGTCCATATGCTTGGAAGGAGCATTGAGAACGTCCGCACTTCCACCCAGAAAGTCTCCAAGTATGTCTCCATGCCAGAGATCAGATGGTACTCCTGATGTGTCTGTAAGGGCAGTGGGCCAAGCCTGATGTTCTAGATCATTCCGAATGGCCATCAGCTGGTCATTCAGGAAATCCTGAATCTCTGAACATGCTAGATCCCACTGCAATGCCTTCCCAGTCTCAGTGATATTCAATACCATCTCTGTCAGCAACTTCTGGGTCATTGATATTAATTGCAATAAGGTACAGGTCACATTATTAGTCACTGGAATAATTTCTATGCAGGTAAAATTTCCAGTGGCAAAACAAACTCTGGGTGTTCGTTTAATTGTTCACTAATTGGGTGACCAAATAACAATAAGGGCCTCTCTCATTTAACACAGTGCAAATTCCAGGAACATTCACTATAGAACCCATCAATTGTAATTACAGATTCTTGGGGTTCACTGGTAGTGATATCATATACTTTTATCTCCACTGATCCATTCTTTTCCATTCAATTGTTCGCTTATATGGGATATCCCGAACCTTAAAAATATATATATATTTTTAAAACAATATTTAAATAAATCACTAAAGTGTGAAGGCCTTGGCCATTGGTTTTATCAAATATATGGCATTGTCTGTATTTGGATGTATTACAGGGGTAATAGTGTAATGGAGGAGATGGCAGGGGCAATGGCAACAAGGTGCCTTTGGTACTTATCATTTAAAATCCAATTAGGGAGGGCAATACATGCTGAAGGACTTATCCAAAACACAGGGCGCAGCCTGTAGAATAAACCCCAAAATCCAATCAATACCACGTTCCCAAGCATGGGTCTCACAAGTTTCTTCCTGCCAGGGTATAATTCTTTGTTTCTTCACCAGGGTCAGTTCTTAATGTCTCTTGTAGTCAGGAATCCCTGGACTTTGTGGTTTCAATGAAGCAAGTGTTCCTTCTTCTCTTTTCCTGAAACAGTGTGGTTTAGCATCATACAGGGGAGAGGTTACTAGCACATCACCCTGTAATGGTTTTGCTTCTTCTAGGAAAATCCAAAGGCACAGTAGGTCTGTCAGTGGACAAGGGAGAGGTTACTAGTACTTCACCTTGTCTTTTTTTTTTTCTTTTTCCTGCTGTCCAGAAGACACAGCAGAGCTAGAAGGAGAAATAGGCGTATTAGTCGGAGAGTCCTCCCAAGGTGGAGGGGTCTTTTTACAGTGAGAAGCATGGGTCCAGGTAGGCAGTCCTTGGCACTTCACAGCGGTGTTGGTGGTTAACAGGACTTGGAAAGGGCCTTTCCAGTGTGGAGCCAAAGCAGTCTTTCGTTGATGGACTTTACGTAGACTCAGTCTCCTTGTTTCAATGAATGGCAGGGCTGCTAGGGTCTTTGGGTAGCACTTCTTTTATCTGTGAGAAAAGAAACCTAACACATTTCATTAATGCCTGGCAGTGTTTTGCAGATCTCATAGTTGTTTGGGCACATTCAGGCCCCCCTTTTCTTGGCTGTCAGCCAAGTCTTAGCTGTGGGCAGTGTCTTTGGATGGTGCCAGCGTCTTATCTTTGGACTGAGCTTGCTAGCTATTTTTTTTCCTCAGTTAACTCATTCTGTTCTTTTTCCTTCTCCCCTTCTTGGCTTCTTTTAACCTACAAAGGAAACTTCCACTCTTCACTCATACACCTTTTCCCAACAATGAACACATACACATTGCCATTATACAGTACATTAGTCTTATTATTCAATGTATGCCATGTACACCCTTCCAGTAAAATAACTTATTACAGAGCTTTAGAGCAACAAACCAGGACAAGCACACCCACTTTTGAGGAGTTCACTCGGTACAACCTCAGGTGTCCAATAGCTTTCCTCCCTCCCCAGCCCTCTGGCTAGAAATCTGAGGTAGCCAGAAGGATCCCATGGGCAATATGGGGAGTGGGTTAACCTTCCATGTCCTTGCTTCCAAAGACTGTTGGTATGCAAATTTTAACAACAATTTTTTCAATTAAAAAAAATCTGGCCAATGAAGTTTCTTTTTCTTACTTAAGCAACTGTATTAGACTTTAGTATATCACATTTTCCTGATTTATCCAAACACTTTTTGTATTCCAAGTTGAATAAAACAAGTATCTGCTTTTTTGATTTAACCCTTCTATTTAATTTTGAACTAGACTGTCTTATGAAAATATTAAACCCAACAATTCTGGCCACAAGACAAACACCACAAGACAGGACAAAGAAAAACAAAAATAATTCCTATTGTACCAGTAAATGCATGGTACATTGAATGCTGTTCAGCTGGCATCCGTTTTCTCTGATGATCTGAAAGACAAAAGAACAGAGGTCTACCCCTTCTGGGTAGTCAGTCATTGCTTAAAATATTTCCTTTATATACACATACTCTTGTTGATTTTAGACAAAACAGAGGAATTACCCCATATTTCCTTGTATTTGTTTCATAGGCAGCCCAAGTTTCAGTGGCTTCTACCTTATTAGTTAGAAAATTGCATTAATACAGATGCTTTCTGGCTTGCTTCCAGATCCAAAGCTATCCACAGCTTAAAGATTCTTACTTAAAAAGGGACACAATTAACTTTCCCAGACTTTTGATTGCCTTTTACTTCTAACTCCTGCTTTCAAATACCCAGTGATCTGAAAAAGACAACACAACCTATATTAGTAGGTTTGCATTTCTTTTACCTCTGCTACAATATACACTGCACATGTTCTGGGGAAAATGCACATCCTCTCCACAATTCAATTTCCACAACACTAGCCACATCCATTTCTACACAAGGTGTAACTGTTTCTTTTGTGCTTACAAAATCTCCATGCACCCCTAGTAAAGTGACAGCTCAACCACACAGAGCCAGGGGCACTGTCCTTCTCTCTCTTTTTTCCAGATCTTTTATCTGCTATTTTGTTACCCAAAAACAAATTCAAATCTTTTATTCTCCTGGCTTTGACTACCCTGCTGCAGCCACAACCTTTGGTCTTTAGTTAAAACATTTTAAATCTTGTAAAGCATTAAGTCACCTTAAGGATTAAATGCTAAACACCATATTAAACAACACTAGTTTCCTGTGTCTGGCAAAAGTATTCTCGGTTTTTGCAACTTTAAACAATACCAATTCATCTCAAACTTGTAAAACACAGACCCCACAAAAACCAATAATCTATTTGTCCCGGTGCCTGGTTTTCCAGTACCAGGCACAAGGGAGTTAAGTAAGTCGGAATGTCAAAAGATCCGGATTCGGGCCAATCAGTGCCCAGGGCTGGCCAATCCTGGGTACAAAGCTGCAACAAGCGTCTCTTCTACATTCTTTTCTGAACACCGGGTTAAGGCCATTTACTTAACATATAATTCAAAGGGCTATCCTTAAAGGGTTTTACCAGAGACCCACCCATCTGCCTGCTGACACTCTAACAGAGAATTACACAGAGAACAGAGGGAATTATGGCCTAATAGGATCCTATTACAGGAATTTCTACTAATACTGACCGCTACATGGGGACGGGACAGAAGGATCCCAATTCGACCTCAGAGCTTCATCGCACGCGATGGCTTCCACTCTGAGGAATTACGAATGAGAGGCTCAGTTCCGTTCACACACCTAACGCCCAAATGTATAAGACAGAAATTCATTAACCGGAGTCGCCAGTAACTGTCACCGAAATATCGGGTCCACCTAGCTGAGAGCCAATAACAGCCTGACAGGGATAAGGAAGAGTTGCTTTATCCAGCAGAAGACAGGAGAGCCTTGCACCTTGGTACAAAGACTTTGTCTTACACACATTTTACCATTCCAATTATTATCCTGGGGATTTGAAATCCCCATGCTTATAATTACTTACTCCTTTCCTTCCACTATGCCCTCAAAGTTTCCAACCTGTTTTCCAATCTCTCTATCTGTTGCCTGCCCGCTTGGGCCCAATCCTGCTTTTCTCGCTGAACCGTCCCTTCCATGGGCACCGGCTTTTTCACTACCAATTTAGATAGGAGGGTGGGCTTCTCAACTAGCCCCCACCCTTCCTGGTCTCTTCTCTTAAACATTCTTACTCACAAGGCTACCCGAGTCCTCCCTCGTGAGGCTTGCCACTTGGGCAAAACGCATGGCCCATTGGCGTTTAACTATTCAATTTTCTCTTGTGGCAAACACACTGCTGTTACAGCATATGCAAACACAAATGGTTAAATTCTGACAAGTCCCTGTAGGACCGGTACTTGCTTAGCCAGTGCTTCCTTTTCTGCCTGGAAGTCCTGTCTCAAGGCTTGCAACTTGCCCTGGGCATAGGTTTGAGTTGCTGCCTGGTTCATGATCTATGCTCTTAATTGCTCAATTCTAGTTATCAAGTACACAACTCTTCCTATTACTCCAACTTCTCTATTGCCCAGTCCTGCTACGACTGGGGTAGATCCACCCGACACCCTTCCCGGTCAACCGGGGTGGAGAGAGGAATGCTAAATCCCTCTCTGGTTCTCAGACTTACTGCGGCTGAGAGTAGGCACACTTTCATACTCACACACGTACGTCCAGACTGGCCACGTCTGTGTATAACGTTGAGAGAAGGTGCTGTGCAATCTCCAACTTGCTTCCTCTCTTGGGAGGGCAGTTCTTTTACACCCGGAGGTCCCTGGGGCGTCTTTTCAGTGATTCCAGTCCAGGCCGGCTGCCTGTGGCTTCTTCAGCGTCCCCAAACCACGCCGGCTCCAGGGTCGCAAAGGCAGACTGTTGGATCTCACTGGACAGTTAAGCTTTGCAAATGTAATCTCAGCACTGTAACTTGTATTGCCTTTGGTTTGACTCTGTCTATATTTTTCCCACAGCCAGCTGGGGCCGAAAGCAGTTTTTCTTTGTACTTAGCCTGGTCTGCATTGATTCTTGACCTTGAACGCAGATTAACTTTCTCTTTATCTCTGGACCAAGCTGAATTTCAAATTAACCCGTTCCTTTCCTCAATAGACAAATTGCTCCCATTGTGTGTCAGAGGCTTTTTGGTGATTAAAAGCTCCTCTGAGATGTATGATCTTATCTAGCTTGAAGGTACCTTCTAGTGGGCAATTTGTTTAGATGAATTTTCACGCGTGTAATGATTCCAATTCTCTAAATACCTGCAGGTTTTAGGACCATAATGTACCTACATGAAATAAGCTGGGGTACCCTTAGGGGGTGAGAGGGAATCCTTAGACTGTCCCCCACCCATTTTCCAATCACACACACAGGGAGGAGGATGCCCTGTCCGCGCTAGTGGCTTATAAACTAAGGATCTCTCCCTACAGGGTACTCACACAGGAGAGACTAACGAGGATAGCCATGACCTCCTACACCTCCCTTCAGCAAAGAGCGTCGGCTAATCTCAGAGAGACAGCGCCGCTTACTCTGTTGCATCCAGTGAGATGGTCAGACTGTCAGTGGCTCACACGGAGAGGAAAAGGGGAAGGAAGATGGGTTCACACACTCCTAGACCCAGGCAGCCTCCTCGCCGGACGATGCCAGGCCGAGTTAGCGTACCGTGGATCGGATCTCCTAAAAGATCCTCTAGTTACCGGGCTTGCATTAGAGTAGTTCTGGTCACGAGCCAAAAGACTTCGCAGAGTACTCTGGGCGTCTTCCGGTAACACTCAATTCACACTGGTGTACACACACACACACACCACACACACACACACACACCCCAAGGCCTTACTCCAGGTACTATTCCCAAGTACCTCGATGCATCACTCGAGGCGGTAAAAACCCCTCTTGAGGCGGTAAACAACCCCTCTGTCCGGACTATGAGGCGGTAAAAAACCCCTCCTGCTGAGGCAGTAACAACCCCTCAACACAGGTGCAAACCTATGCACCTCAACACAGGTGCAAACCTATGCACCTCGCATATGCATACAGGGGGCGGCAAACAATTCCCCTAGGCCGCTCAGCATCTGACCTTGCTGCACAGTCAATAAGTTCGGATGGCGTGAGCCCAACAGGGACAGACGGCCCCACGGACAGTCCTCCTCCGACACCCCAATAGAGATTTCAAAAGGTCTCCTACCTCTATTGTGGCGCCATGGGGTTCGAAGGGGAACGATCCGTAGCAACTGCCGGTGCCTCTGCGGGCGTTGCCATCCCGGACGAGCCCCCAAATTGTCGGAGAAAAACTGAGTTCTCAGTCTTTTGTTTGGGTACAGCAAGTCAGAAGCTTTATTAACTCTCACAATTGTGCAGAGGGAGAGAGCTAAGCAGGTCTCCCAACAGGTAAACAATTACAGCAAGCATTTATACCTTTTGTTACAGACAATAATGAGCAACAACTGCATTTTGTTTATACATAGGTCATTTTGATATCTTGTTTTGCTCACTAATGTAGACTCTTAGTCTACATTCCATATTATCTACACAAGGTCGCAACAACTTCTCACACAGTTCTTTCCCACTCGCCTCACACATTCCTCGCTTCTACAAATCTTGCGTTATTAGGGTTACAGTTAGCCTAACTCTTGCTAACAAACTCATGCATTGCAGTTCTTTTCTAACAGTTCTTTTTCTGCTTCCACAAGAGGATGGTATGATGGGATAGCCTAATTTTGGCAATTAATTGATCTTTGACTATTAGCGGTAAATATGCCCAATGGCCTGTGATGGGATATTAGATGGGTTGGGATCTGAGTTACTACAGAGAGTTCTTTCCTGGGTGTCTGGCTGGTGAGTCTTGCCCACATGCTCAGGGTTTAGCTAATCACCATATTTTGAGTCGGGAAGGAATTTTCCTCCAGAGCAGATTGGCAGAGGCCCTGGGGGGGGGTTCGCCTTCCTCTGCAGCGTGGGGCACAGGTCACTTGCCGGAGGATTCTCTGCATCTTGAAGTCTTTAAACCATGATTTGAGGACTTCAATGGCTCAGACGTAGGTTAGGGGTTTGTTACAGGAGTGGGTGGGTGAGATTCTGTGGCCTGCATTGTGCAGGAGGTCGGACTACACGATCATAATGGTCCCTTCTGACCTTAAAGTCTGTGATTCTGTGATTTTTGCCTTTAACTGGTGTATCTGTTTATTTGCTAGGATCAATACCATTTGCTTACAAAGCTGCATGAACGCTCCAGGACTGGTATAGCTCCCAGGCTTTTAAAAACCATTCTCATGCTCCTACTTGAAGTTTGACAAGCCAAATTCAGTTTTATTTTCTTTTTATGTATTTCCTGTCCTTCTGACATATATTTTTACTTAACCAAGCTTGTCAGCAGTGTTCCCTCTAATTTTTCCCACCCATGGGCAGAATGAATTTTGTTACGTGCACCGGTATGGAGGTGATGTATGACATCACCTTCATATTGGTTCACATAACAAAATTCATGTGGTGGGGTGGAGCCAAGGGGTTCGGAGTGTGGAAGGGGGCTCAGGGCTGGGACAGAGGGTTGAGGTGCAGGGGGTGAGGGCTCCAGCTGGGGGTGTGGGCTCTGGAGTGGGGCCAGGGATGAGGGGCTATGGACTGGGGCAGAGGATGGGATGCAGAAGGTGTGGGCTCTGGGGTGGGGCCGGGTATGAGGGGTTTGAGGTGCAGGAAGGTGCTCAGGGGCTACAGCGGGGAGAGAGGACTCCCCCCAGCGCTCTCTCCCCACAGCAGCACCTGGCCTTGGGGGTAGAGGCACCTCTCCCTGCCGTGGCAGCTCAGGGGCTAGAGCTACAGGATAGGCGCCCCTCCCCTGGCCCCAGGTCCAGCCCTGGGGAGGGCTGCCCCGGCTATGCCTGCATCTGAGCCAAACCACTCCAGCCACACCTGGGGCTGGACCAGGCTGCACCTGTCGTGGCTGGGTCCGGGCCGCTCCAGCCGCAGAGTTGGGGCCAGGAGAGTTGGGGGGCTGGGCTTGGTGGGGGCTGAGGGAGGGGCGCCCCTCCCCCAGCTGCAGCAGGTCCCTGGGCAGGTTCCCTGAGCGCCTGCATAGCTCTAAATAGGCTGCTGCACAGCCACACAGCTTACAGGGAACTTAGCTTGTCAGCCCGAGCCTGAAATTAATAACAGAATGTGACTGTAAATCAATTCACAGGCTACAGCATGGAGAATTACAGGTTGCTACCCTGTTCCATTGCCCCCTTCACCTATTGCAAACAAACAAACAAACAAACAAACCACTTAGATGGGAATGTTTGATACTTTACACCATTCCTGGCTTCTGGCTCGCCAAAACTCAAACATGCTCCCTTAGCTCCAGCAGCCAGCTCACTCTGCTTCCTAGTTCCAGCAGCCCCAACCGTTCAATCCTCAGTTTCCTGCACAAAACCATCCTCCTGGTCCCTCAATATTTTATCCCCCAGAACCCAGCGCCCTGAAGGATTTGGGGAGGGAAGGAGTTCCAGCCTTCAAAGACACTCCTGTTCCAGGGAACAGCTCCAGATAAGTGGGAGAGCACAACCCAGGGGATGGTGGAAGATGAGGGGTGGGGACAGGTGTCTAGATGGAAGGTGGGGTCTGCCCTAAGTATCCTTCTCTTTATCTCCATGGAACAGGGATCACATCTGGGAAGGGAAGGGAGAGGGGGGAACTTCAGCCGGCAGAGGTAGTGTCTTGAGGAGTTTCTGTCTCTCCCTTCCCCCACCTTTGGCCCATCAGTTCAGCAGCCAGGGCTGCAGCAGGGAGATGGGACTGATCAGGACTTCTCCTCCACTGCTTGGGGTTTGCTTAGACCAGGCAGAGCCAGAGGGTCAATGACCAGCTGATGCTCAGCTGCTGCTGTATCCTCTCCGTAGCGATGGGCAGGTGGATCCTTGGGAGCCAAATGCCACTGCTGTGTGTAGGAATTAGGAAATGAAGTTTTTACTATGGCCAGCCCCAGTTAGGGCACTGAGAAAATTTCCCTCCACTATGGAGGAGTCTCTGGTGTCCAATATGGTGTTAGCTCCACTTGGAGCGTTTTCCACACTGAGAACATCTGAGGGGGCTCTTCCCTGTACATTTACTGATGCTTGATACTATGGGAGCAACCAATTGAAGCTTTCCCCATATTTGAAGTCTCTCTGTTGTATGGATCACTCATGGCCGAGAATTCCTTCCTTGGCTACTCACCCGGCGGCGGTCCGGGTCTTCGGCAGCACTTCGGCGGCGGGCCCTTCAGTCGCTCTGGGTCTTCGGCGGTGGGTCCTTCAGCACCGCAGACTCGGAGCGCCACCCAGTGAGTACAAGCACCGCAGCGGGTGGTGCCTTTTTTTATGTCTGCTCCCCGGCTTTGCCCCAGGCCCCCTGAATCCTCTGGGCGGCCCTGTATAGGGTATTTCCTCGGTGTGGTTCCTGCCGTGTCTAGTGAGGTATGAGCTGTGGCTAAAGCTTTTCCTACAGTCCAAGCACTTATGGGGTCTCTCTCCAGTGTGGGTTGTCTGATGTGTAACAAGGGTTGATTTCTGAATGAAACATTTCCCACATTAACATGGTCTTTCTCCTGTGTGGATTCTCCGATGTCTAGTAAGGTTTGATTTGTGGCTGAAATTTTTCCCACAGTCCAAGCATCTATAGGGCTTCTCTGCTGTGTGTATTCTCTGATGTGCAATAAGGCCTGAATTGTGAGCAAAGCTTTTCCCACAGTCCAGGCATTTATAGGGTTTCTCTCCTGTGTGGATTCTCTGGTGTGCATTAAGGGCTGATTTCAAACTGAATCTTTTCCCACACTCAAGACATTTATAGGGTCTTTCTCCTGTGTGGATTCTCCCATGTTTAGTAAGGGATGA
>NW_020664543.1:27741236-27745275 GCF_002925995.2 Terrapene triunguis
CTTTTTCCACACTCAAGGCATTTATAGGGTCTCTCTCCTGTGTGCAGTCTCTGGTGCGTAATAAGGTATGACCTCTGACTAAATCTTTTCTCACACTCAAGGCATTTATAGGGTCGCTCTCCTGTGTGCACTCTCTGGTGCGTAATAAGGTATGACTTCTCACTGAAGCTTTTCCCACAGTCCAGGCACTTATAGGATTTCTCTCCTATGTGGGTTCTCCAATGTGTAAGAAGGTTTGTACTCCAACTGAACCTTTTCCCACAGTCAAGGCATTTGTAGGGTTTCTCTTCCTTGTGATATGTCTGCTGGGCTGTGGTTTTCTTGGGATTTGTGCATCCTCCCCCATATTGAATGGATTCATCCACTTTCTTCCTTGAATAGTTTCCCTGGTGCCTCTCTGACCTGTGCCGATTTCCCCAGGCTTTCCCCTGTTCCAAGCACTGGGAAAAAATCCCTTCAGCTCTTCTCAAAAACGTCCCCTGTGGTTCCACTTTCCCAGGAACTTCCTGCTGTTGATTCTCCTCATTGTTCTCACTCATTGTCCTATCACCTGCTGGGAGAGAGAGAGAATCCAGGCAGGAGTTAGTGCCTGTGCCAGGGAGAAAGGACAGAAACAGGACTAGCAATGACAGAAAACACAACACAATAACTGTTGGGGAGACTGAGAAATTGGATTCTGCCTCCACATCCCATCCAAACATTCACAGGGAAGGAAAGTCAGGGAGGAAACTCCTGACAGCAAACAGGATGGGTGGGAAGCCATGACTGATATCTGCCATAATGATATGACGCCTGCTGGCTGCAGCCCTGACCTGGGTGGGATGGGGCAGAACTGAGGGCTCTCACCCATGGCACATTTTTGGGAGTCCCAGTTTTTTCCTTCGCTCACCAGATGGTTTCTGTTTTAGTTTCCCTGACTCCTCACCTGTGCAGGTGCCTCGCAGGATCTCCATTTCTTTGGAGGGCTGGAGATCTGGGACCAATGGCTCTTCCCCTCTTTCCAGCCTGGTGATCAGGGCAGGTTTGGGAATGGGGAAGCCTGTGCAGGGGGTGAAATCAGGCAAGGTCAGGGAGCATGGAGTCCTGGTAGAGTATTTGTCACAAGGAACATTCCCTGAGTTAAACCTGATCCTACATGGGACTCTGGTAACTCAGACCCCTGGGGAGCAGCAGACGTCTAGGGGGGTGTTGTCACACCCTCATTAGGAGTTTTAATGATCTGTGTGGTCTTGGGGACTTCCTGACACACACACAGCTCTGGCATTAAACTCATGCCTATTTCCAAGCCAGTGAAGGGGGTGCAGGAGTCAGGGCTGGGGGTGCAGGGTCTGTGAGGGAGTTAGGGTGCAGGAGCAGGCTGGGGGTTGGGGTGCAGGGTCTGGCCAGGAGTTAGGATGCAGCAGGGGACTCAGGGTTGGGGCAGGGGTCATGGGGGTGCTCCCAGCCCCCTGCTCCACCCCAGCCCCCTGCCCTGAGTGGCTCACGGAAGGGGGTTGGGGGGGTATGTGTAGGGGGAGTGCGGGGGCCCCGCCTTTGCTCCGCCCTGCCCCAATTCCACCCCATTCCCAAAGGCCCTGCCCCCGCCTCTTCTCCACCTCCTCCGCTAAGCACACTGCGGCCCTGCTTCTCCCCCTCCCTTCCGGAGCCCTGAGCCCGGTAAACAGCTGTTTGGCGGCAGGGCGCTGGTAGGGAGGGGGGAGGGGCAGGAACGCAGCACGCTTCAGGGAGAAGGGGGGAGCTTGGCTGCCGGTGGGTGCGGAGCCTGCAGCAGGAGCCGGCAGGACCAAGCTTCTGCCCCCACAGCTGCCCGGCCCTGGAGCCCCCTGTCGTTGCGGGGCCCCATGCCAGGGCACCCTGTGTTTTACTGTAAATCCACCTCTGGGAGAGGGACAGGAATCCCAGCACCTTCCCTTTGTATCTCACTGCAGTCTCTGACCAGTGGGTTCAGGCACCAGCAGTGAGACTCTGGTCAGTTTTCCCAGCCCTGCCCTGCCCTGCGACTGTGTACACACACACACACACACACACACCCATGGGGCTGTTCACAAAATCAGGCCCAGGTGGAACATATCCCAGCAGGTTTATCACACCCTGACCCCTCCCTGCCTCACCCTGCGTATTTCCTGCCCCTCCTGCTCTACAACAGCCCCCTGCAGCTCCTTGAAAATCCCCTACCTGAGCTGGATCCACCACAGCTAGGTCCCTACTCTATCTCCTGGGAAGATGGGAGGATCTGGAGCAAAATGTGGACGTGGTTCTGCAGCCTGTCAGGGTGAGGAGGGTGATTGGGAAGGTTTCTGAATTCGTGTTAGTCCATTTCACACCCCGATATCCCCCCAGGCTCTTTCCCTGCAGACAGACACTCTAGACTCTGCTATGCTGGGAAAACCCTCAGCCACTTAGACCTGGCCCCGGCCACCAGGGCTGAACCTACTAGGGCACTTTTAAACCCTCCCAGTAACAAAGTCTCAGAGCCAAACGCTAGAAGAGAGTGGAACCAAAGGAGCCACTTTGGGGGATCCCTCCTGACCCTGTCCCTGAGGGCAGCAGATTCCCCCAGCAGCGCAAGGACTAGGCAGAGGCAGGAACTGGCTTTTCCTCTCGCTGCTCCTCACCTTGTCCCAGGAAAGTCAGTCTGCCCCAGGATGCTGCAGTGAATGGATCTGGGCAGGTCTGGGAACTGGTAACCTCTCTCCCTACTTCTTGCTCCTGCTGCCTCTTCCAGTCTCACCCTTCCCCTTTCGGTCTCCTTCCCTCTCCCCTCTGCCTGGGAGAGCTGGTGACTGTCCTGTTCCCATGGGCGTTTGCTCTCCAGTGTGAGCCTGGCTATGTCAATGAGGGCAGCAGCTTTGGGACCTGCAGGCACACAGGGAGCCCTTTCCCCTCTGGTACAAACTCACCAGCTGATCCCTGAAAGGGGCCCTTTGTGCAGAGTCATTTTCCTGCCTGGCCCCAGCCCTTTCACTCAGGTCTCTCCCCGTCACCTGGAGGCTCCAGCTCAGGAGCTGATGTCACCAGTGCCTGGGGCTGCCCCAGGCATTGGTGTAGCCAGGGTCTAAGTGTAGGGGGAGCAAACATAAAAAAGGAGCCCCCCTTGGCTCCTCCTCTGGCCACGCCCTCCCCTTGGCTTCTCCCGTTTCCCCTCCAGATTAACCCCGGGGCCCGGCTCAGGACTCCTGCGGGCTTCCCAGGGGTGCGGATACCTCTGTCCCCCCGTAGTCCCGGGAGAGTCTCTCCTGCCCAGCCCACTCTGCAGGTGTCCCCCGCCAGGCTGCGCTGCCCGGCCCCACCCGCAGGGTCCCGTCCCCCCTGCCCCGGGCTCCAGGCTCCTGCACCGCACCAGGGCCCGCCCCGTCCAGACAGCGCGGCCTGCACCCCTGCCCTGGCCCCGGGAAGCCCCTCACCCGGACCCCCCAGTGCAGGGCACCGGACCCCCGCTGCTCACCTTCCATTCTGCACCGCTGCCTATCCCTGGCCGATCCCGGCCCCGTGCCGCGGGCAGATCCCAGCTCCGGCTCCGGCTCAGGGTGGGGAGCGCATGGCCGCCGAGTCCTGAGCCACTGCAGGAGGTGGCTGCGCCTGCGGCGATGTTGGGGCCGCGCTGAGCGTAGGGCGCGATGGCCGAGAAGCCAGCCCCCTTGCTCCTCCGGCCGCGCCTGCCGCCCCCCACCCCATGGCTCCTCCGGCCGTGCTGCCCCCAGCACCGGCCCGGCAAGCGCGGCTTTTGGGAAATGTGCTGAGGGGAAGCGGCTGCTTCCCCTGCACCCCGCTAGCTATGTTACTGGCCCCAGGGTCCTGGTTCCAGCCACCGGGGAACATCCCCATCTGGGCTGGGCACAGAGGGGGCTTTAATGAAGGTCTCTCCCAGAACAGACCCTGCTGGGGAGCAGCAGCTGCTCAGTCTGGGCTCCCAGATCATGATGCAGGAGACAGCATCTGACCCAGGAAGCTCAACTAACTCTAAGGCTCTAATAATATGAGCAGAGACAGACACCAGCCTCCTCTGCCTGAGGCCTTGGCTACACTGGCGCTGTACAGC
>NW_020664543.1:27815275-27822875 GCF_002925995.2 Terrapene triunguis
TTTAAAGAATTAAGGAAATTAGTTAGGGAAGTGGATTGGACTGAAGAACCTGTAGATCTAAAGGCAGAGGAGGCCTGGAATTACTTCAAGTTAAAGTTGCAGAAACTATCAGAAGCCTGCATCCCAAGAAAGGGGAAAAAATTCATAGGCAGGAGTTGTAGACCAAGCTGGATGAGCAAGCATCTCAGAGAGGTGATTAAGAAAAAGCAGAAAGCCTACAAGGAGTGGAAGATGCGAGGGATTAGCAAGGAAAGATACCTTATTGAGGTCAGAACATGTAGGGATAAAGTGAGAAAGGCCAAAAGCCATGTAGAGTTGGACCTTGCAAAGGGAATTAAAACCAATAGTAAAAGGTTCTATAGCCATATAAATAAGAAGAAAACAAAGAAAGAAGAATTGGGACCGCTAAACACTAAGGATGGAGTGGAGGTTAAGGATAATCTAGGCATGGCCCAATATCTAAACAAATATTTTGCCTCAGTCTTTAATGAGGCTAATGAGGAGCTTAGGGATAATGGCAGGATGACAAATGGGAATGAGGATATGGAGGTAGATATTACCACATCCGAGGTAGAAGCCAAACTCGAACAGCTTAATAGGATGAAATCAGGGGGCCCAGATAATCTTCATCCAAGAATATTAAAGGAACTGGCACATGAAATTGCAAGCCCATTAGCAAGAATTTTTAATGAATCTGTAAACTCAGGGGTTGTACCGTATGACTGGAGAATTGCTAACATAGTTCCGATTTTTAAGAAAGGGGAAAAAAGTGATCCGGGCAACTACAAGCCTGTCAGTTTGACATCTGTAGTATGCAAGGTCTTGGAAAAAATTTTGAAGGAAAAAGTAGGTCAATGGTAATTGGGACAAAATACAACATGGTTTTACAAAAGGTAGATGGTGCCAAACCAACCTGATCTCCTTCTTTGAGAAGGTAACCGATTTTTTAGACAAAGGAAATGCAGTGAATCTAATTTACCTCGATTTCAGTAAGGCATTTGATACGGTTCCACATGGGGAATTATTAGCTAAATTGGAAAAGATGGGGATCAATGTGAAAATTGAAAGGTGGATAAGGAACTGGTTAAAGGGGAGACTACAACGGGTCGTACTGAAAGGTGAATTGTCAGGCTGGAGGGAGATTACTAGTGGAGTTCCTCAGGGATCAGTTTTGGGATCAATCTTATTTAATCTTTTTATTACTGAGCTTGGCACAAAAAGTGGCTAATGTGCTAATAAAGTTTGCAGATGACACAAAGCTGGGAGGTATTGCCAATACAAAGAAGGACCGGGATATCATACAGGAAGAAATGGATGACCTTGTAAACTGGAGTAAAAGTAATAGGATGAAATTTAATAGTGAAAAGTGCAAGGTCATGCATTTAGGGATTAATAACAAGAACTATTGTTACAAGCTGGGGAGGCATCAGTTGGAAGTAACAGAGGAGGAGAAGGACCTCGGAGTATTGGTTGATCACAGGATGACTATGAGTCGCCAATGTGATATGGCCATGAAAAAAGCTAATGTGGTCTTGGGATGCATCAGGCGAGGTATTTCCAGTAGAGATAAGGAGGTGTTAGTACCGTTATACAAGGCACTGGTGAGACCTCATCTGGAATACTTTGTGCAGTTCTGGTCTCCCATGTTTAAGAAGGATGAATTCAAACTGGAACAGGTTCAGAGAAGGGCTACTAGGATGATCCGAGGAATGGAAAACTTGTCTTATGAAAGCAGACTCAAAGAGCTTGGCTTGTTTAGCCTAAGCAAAAGAAGGCTGAGGGGAGATATGATTGCTGTCTATAAATATATCAGAGGAATAAATACCAGGGAGGGAGACGAATTATTTAAGCTCAGTACCAATGTGGACATGTCATAACTATAAAGGGAAGGGTAACAGCTCTCCTGTGTACAGTACTATAAAATCCCTCCTGGCCAGAGACTCCAAAATCCTTTTACCTGTAAAGGGTTAAGAAGCTCGGGTAACCTGGCTGACACCTGACCCAAAGGACCAATAAGGGGACAAGATACTTTCAAATCTTGGGGGTGGAAAGGCTTTGTGTGTGCTTTTTGGTTAAGGGGTTGTTCGCTCTTGGGACTGAGAGGGACCAGACATCAATCCAGGTTCTCCCCATCTTTCTAAATAAGTCTCTCTTATTTCAAACTTGTAAGTAAAAAAGCCAGGCAAGGCATCTTAGTTTTACTTTGTTTTCTCAACTTGTAAATGTACCTTTTACTAGAGTGTTTATCTTTGTTTGCTGTACTTTGAACCTAAAACAGAGGGGGGTCCTCTGTGCTCTTTAAGTTTGATTACCCTGTAAAGTTATTTTCCATACTGATTTTACAGAGATGATTTTTACCTTTTTCTTTCATTAAAAGCCTTCTTTTTAAGAACCTGATTGATTTCTCCTTGTTTTAAGATCCAAGGGGGTTTGGATCTGTATTCACCAGGAGTTGGTGAAAGGAAGGAGGGGGGAAGGGTCAATTTCTCCTTGTTTTAAGATCCAAGGAGTTTGGATCTGTATTCACCAGGGAATTGGTGAGAGGTTTCTAAAAGCTTCCCAGGGTAGGGAATGGTGGCAGCGGACCAGAACTAAGCTGGTAGTTAAGCTTAGAAGTCCTCATGCAGGCCCCTACATTTGTACCCTAAAGTTCAAAGTGGGGATACAGCCTTGACAGGACACAAGAACAAATGGATATAAACTGGACATTAGGAAGTTTAGACTTGAAATTAGATGAAGGTTTCTAACCATCAGAGGAGTGAAGTTCTGGAACAGCCTTCCAAGGGGAGTAGTGGGGGCAAAAGATATCTGGCTTCAAGACTAAGCTTGATAAGTTTATGGAGGGGATGGTATAATTCGTCTTTGACTACTAGCGGTAAATATGCCCAATGGCTTGTGATGGGATGTTAGATGGGGTGGGATCTGAGTTACTACAGAGAATTCTTTCCTGGGTGTCTGGCTGATGAGTTTTGCCCACATGCTCAGGGTTTAGCTGATCGCCATATTTGGTATCGGGAAGGAATTTTCCTCCAGGGCAGATTGGCAGAAGCCCTGGAGGTTTTTCGCCTTCCTCTGCAGCGTGGGGCATGGGTCACTTGCTGGAAGATTCTCTGCACCTTGAAGTCTTTAAACCATGATTTGAGGACTTCAGTGGCTCAGACACAGGTTTGACACGAGTGGGTGGGTGAGATTCTGTGGCCTGCATTGTGCAGGAGGTCAGACTAGATCCTGCCATGCAGGCAGGGGACTGGACTCGATGACCTCTCGAGGTCCCTTCCAGTCCTAGAATCTATGAATCTATGAATCATAATGGTCCCTTCTGACCTTAAAGTCTATGATTCTATGGTTGGGTCTGACAGTCGGTGCTAAATGTCTGAACAGACCCATTGTTAATGATTATTGCTAAAGCCAGTAGCAGGTTTACTTTTCTCAGAAAATGTATCCTGCGCTCTAGGAGTAAGTACAGTAATTGTGGGGAAGAACAATCTGTAGTTGTCAATAACAGAAGTTGAATACCTGCTTCAAGGGCAGAGCCTCGTTCTCTCAGCAATCTGGAGGTGCTGCCCCTTCTCCTCATCATTCCTCTTGGGGCATCACGTGTAGCCCTTTAGATTACATAGTCACCTCTGACATTTACAAAATCATTAAGTTGGTTGTTCTGCATATTGAAACTGTAAACTCTTTCTCTTAGGAGCTGTCTCTCATGATGTGTATATACAGCACCTAGCACAAGATGGCCTTAGTCTTCTGTGGAGCCTCTGGCTGCTGCTGTATTACAAATATTCATGGTATTAACTCAGATGTGATTATTTTGTAGCCAGACAAGAATGAATTTTGGGAAAGTTGTGGTATGTGGAACAGGCCGAGTATCAACAGAGAGAGACTCCCAAACCTACCACTCTAAACTTCCTGTCCTGCTAAACCTCATTCACATGTTCAATTTTACTACTGCCAATAGCCCCATTGATTTAAATGGGTCTGAGCTAGAATTAGGTAGGTGGTAAGGTTGAGAGAGCAGGAGTCTTGGGTTGAAACATACACACATACACACATTGTATGGGTGACCTCGCTGTGCAGTTCTGTACCAGACCATGTTTGCATTGCTTTTATGGTTAACCTCCACTATGACTCTGCTGGATATTTAATGTAAAACAAACTACACTTGGAGTGTGAGAAACTAAATTCTACTTCCAAAGGAGGAACAAAGACAGACTCCTCTCCCCACACCCATCCCAGCTCCGTACTTTACATGCCCAGCACACTGCTGTGCCCAAATCCCCCAAGCACCAGCAACAGAGCAACATTTACAGATTGGTAGAAAAGCGCAGAGATGCTGGGACCCAGTCACAAAGCAAACACTCCGAGGGCAGGGAATTCAAGGAGCTGAGATTAGAGGGATGCAGTGTGGGGTGAGTTGGGCAGAGTGAGTCTCTGTTGTCCCCACACAGGACAGGGTGGTAGATGGGTGGGTGGGGGAGGGACCAGCTGGGCTGTCAGACTGGTCATCTTCCTCTGGCCTCAATGCGGGGAGTCAGCCTGGCTTCAAGGCTGGACCAGGTGTGTTGGCTTCCCCAGCTTCCTACTTGTCTCTGCCCAGGCTCATCCTCTCAGTAATCGGGAGACGCTGCCCCCTCGCCTCATCATTCCTCTTGGGGTACCATTTGTAGCCCTTTAGATTTCATGGATGGCTTCACCCGGCACTCATAGGGCAATACTTGTCTCTCTGGCATTGGTGCAGCAAGTTCACAGTTCTCAGCCTCAGCTGTCTGTCTCTCAATAGACAAGACTGCAGTTTCCCAGCTCTCTCTCCCCACCCTCTCCCCATCTTGACTGTATCTCATATCTCTGAAGGGGTCAGGGAGTAACTCCATGCCCTGATCAGTCTCGGCCTCTCGGAGTATGAATCTAGAACTCAAGCTAGGTATTTGTGCAGAGACATTGATAATTTTCATTGTTCAAACAACACAAATATCTCAAGACAAAGGATAAAGAAAGGTTAAAATAAAATAAAAAAGACTCTTCTGGAAAATGATAATTTGTCTCATAAAGTACTCAATAAACTTGTGCTACATCCTGTCAAACTAAACTAATATCAAAGTATGTGACCAAACAGCCTTGAGGAAGAGAGGAAAACCAACAGTACAAGGTGGGCTATAAAACACTCAGGTTCATAAAGTGAAATCCCACACAATCATAACTCCCAAAAGAAGAAAAAGCAAATGTATCTATTTGCTTCTGAACTGGCTAAACCTGCTTTGCTCAGCACCCCCTCGTTACTTGATTGTGTCATTTACAAAAGTTTTACCATTGTCCTAATGCCAAAAAAGGAAAAAAGAAACAAACAAACCAAATCCAAAATCTGCCCATCTATAAATGTTCTGGACTTGGCTGGAAAAAGCCCAGAAGCCACTTTACCAAGAGATGGAAATAGTGATTTAAGCTCAAACAAAGTTTGGGGTTCATTTGAATTCCCCCCTCCAGGTCTGGGACACTTTCATCTCTAGCCCTCAGAGTCTGAGTCAGGAGCAAATAAATCAAAGTGTGATGCCTAAGCATGGAGAGCAAAGAACATTGTTGGAAGTGCCATGCTGGGAGGTGGGGGGTAGAATGGGGAGAGGATAAACTCTCCATGGCTCAGACAGGGGCTGCTGTGTCAGGGTGGAGTGTGACAGTGAAGGGGGGAGAAGGGAATCCCTCCTACTCACCCTATCACCCTTAAATAACACGGAGCCCAAAATACATTTTCCTACCCCTTCTCCAGAACTTTTAGAATCTATTTAATTCTGGTCTCTAAGGGAGTCAATATATATAAAAAATGTTTTTTGGCATAACGTGGAGCAATGTGACACTATGTGAGAATGGGACACTCTCTCCCCAAAAAGGGAACTCAGTAACTCTAACAATCACTCTGCTAATGGGGGAGAGGGGGGAGCGGAAGGGGGAAGGGTGAAGTCAATATATACAAGAAAGTTGGGGTCAGTCTAGACTAGGAAAAGTGGAGGAGGGTCAGGGGAGATTTGCTAGCTAATCCCAACCACTTTTCCCACCACAGACAGACCCTCGGAGGCTGATGCTATGGAGGCAGAGGTGGGATCCCGAGGCCTTTAGACCTCCCACAAAAGAGACTATAGAAATCAGTCCCTCTCAATGGTGCTTTCTGAATGCAGAGAAGGTGGGGAAAAGGGGCTGAGGACGTGACTGATAAGAGGAAGCACCTCTCTTTCCCATACCCTCCTCTCTTACCCCATGATCCCTAACATTTTATTTCCCCTGCACCCAGCACCCTCTGCTTCCCACATCCACCAGACCCAACCATTCAATCCCCCAGTTTCCTCCCCAAAACCCATCCCTCCTGGTCCCTTCATATTTGATCCCCCGGAACCCAGCACCTCAGGAGATTTAGAGGGGAAGTGTTGCCAGCCCCAGGGACACTCTCCCTGCAGGGACCAGCTCCAGGTAAGTGGGGGAGCCCAGCCCAGGAATATTGCTGGAAGATGGGGGGGGTGGGGACAGGTGTCCAGAGTGAATGTGGGCCTGACCCAAGTATCCCTCTCCTAGTCTCCATGGAAGAGGAATCATGCCTGGGAAGGGAAGGGTGGAACTTCATCCAGGCAGAGGGAGCTTCTGGAGGAGTTTCTCTCTCCCTTCCCCCAGCAGGTTAGCAGGAGGCAGGAAGGCCCTGCACTTCAGCAGCCAGGGCTGCAGCAGGGGCTGATAGGGACTTCTCCTCCTCTTCCTGGGCTTTGCTTAGGTCCCTGATCAGCTCAGGGTCAGCTGCTGCTGGAACGTGCCCCCAGACATGGGCAGCTGGATACCTGGGAGCCAAATGCCACTGTGTGTGGGAATTAGGAAATGGAGTTTTTACTATGGCCAGCCTCTTCTGTGTGGAGGAGTCTCTGGTGTCCACTGTGGTATCAGCTCCAACTGAAGCATTTTCCATGCTAAGGACATCTGACAGGCCTCTTCCTTGTGTAGATTTGCTGATGCTGGATGCCATGTGAGCACCAAATGAAGGTACCCACACATTCAAGCTCTTTCTTCTGTGAATTATCCAATGGGGAATAATGTGTGAGCTCAGACTGAATCTTTTCCTGAAGTTATTGAAGCTTTTCCCACAATCCAAGTTTTTATGGGTTCTCTGTCTTGTGTAGATTGTCGGATGTGAAGCGAGGTTTGAACTTTGAATTGAACATTTTCCACAGCTGAGGCATTTATAGATTCTGTCCCATGTGAATTCTCCAACGTTTAGAAAGGTATGATGTTGGATTGAAGCTTTTCCCATCATCCAAGCATTTATGGGATTTCTCTGTTGTCTGAATTGTCTGATGTCTACTAAGGTGTGAATTCTGACTGAAACTTTTCTCACAGTGGAGGCATTTTCAGTTTCTTCCCCTTGTGGATTCTCCCATGCTTAATATGGCTTGCGTGCTGACTGAAGCTTTTCCCACAATCCAAACAGTTATAGGGTCTCTCTCCCGTGTGCAGTCTCTCATGGGCAATAAGATTTGAGCTCCAACTGAAGCTTTTACCACAGTCCAAGCATTTATAGGGTCTCTCTCCCGTGTGGGTTCTCTGATGTGTAATAAGGGCTGATGCTGCA
>NW_020664543.1:27822885-27851186 GCF_002925995.2 Terrapene triunguis
CTAATAAGATGTGAGCTCTGACGGAAACTTTTCCCACAGTCCAAGCATTTAAAGGGTTTCTCTCCTGTGTGGGTTCTCTGATGTACAATAAGGGCTGAGCGTGCACGGAAACTTTTCCCACACTCAAGACATTTATAGGGTTTCTCTCCCGTGTGGGTTCTCTGATGAATAATAAGGGCTGATGATACAGTGAAACTCTTCCCACACTGAAGGCATTTATATGGTCTCTCTCCCATGTGGATTCTGCTATGGTCAAAAAGGCCTGAGACATTACTGAAGCTGTTCCCACACTCAAGGCATGTATAGGGTCTCTCTCCCGTGTGCAGTCTCCCATGGTTAATAAGATTTGAGCTCCCACTGAAGCTTTTACCACAGTCCAAGCATTTATAGGGTTTCTTTCCTTTGTGATTTGTCAGCTGGGCTCTGGTTTCCTTGGGATCCTTACCTCCTCTCCTACTTTCAATGGATTCATCTACTTGCTTCCTTCGGCAATTTCCCAGCTTCCTTTCTGACCTGTGCCAATTACTCCAGGCTTTTCTCTGTTCCAAGCATTGGAAAAAATTCCCATCTGCTCTTCTCAATATGCTCCCTTGCAGTTCCACTTGCTCAGGACATTCCTGTTGTGGATTCCCCTCCTCATTCTCACTCATTGTCTCATCACCTGCTGGGGGAGAGAGAGAATCCAGGCAGGAGTCATTTCCTGGGCTCGTAGAAAATACAGAAAGGGAAATAGCAGAGAGGGAAAACATAATGCAATAGCTGTTGGACGACTGAGAATTTGGATTCTGCCTCCACATCCCATCCAAACACTGACAGGGAAGTGAAGTCAGGGAGAAAACTCCTGACAGCTAACAGGGGTGGGTGGGAAGCCATGAGCGATATCTGCCATGATGATATGACACCTGCTGACCACAGCCTAACCTGGGTGGGATGAGACAGAACTGAAGGGGCTCACACCAGATTTTTGGGATTTTCAGCTTTTTCCTTCTTTTGCAAGATAGTTTCTGTGTCAGTGTCACTGACTCCTCACCTGTGTGGGTACCTCTTGAGATCTTTGTTTCCTTGGAGGCCTGGAGATCTGGGACCCACGGCTCTTCCCTTGCTTCCAGCTGGTTGATCAGGTCACGTTTGGGAATGGGGAATCCTGCTCAGGGGATGAAATCAGGCATGATCAGAGTGCTCTGAGGATTAGTGGAGTATTTGTCACAAAGGGCACATCTTGAGTTTAAACTCACCCCATGAATTGCGGGGGGTTGTGGGATCTGAATAGATGGGAACATGGTCACTGAGTCTCATTGGGAGAAGCCAATGTCTGGGGGAGGGGGGAGCTGTCACACCCTCATTAGGAGTTTTCAGGATCTGTGTGCTCTGAGGGACTTGCCGAGGCACAAACAGCTCTGGTGTTAAACCCCTGGATACATCTAAACCACCAGAGGCCAGAGCCCTCCCCACACATGGAGCTATTTCCAAGAAGGGAGGTGAACAGAGATCCTGTATATGAGTGAGAATTAATGGAGACAGGATAATACACTGCTCCTGCCCCGTGAAAGCTGGAGGGATGGGGATAAATTAGCATGTCCATTAGGTCCATGACTCCCCTATCCCACTGGGGGGATATGGAGATGAATGGCTCTCTCACACTGGAGTTGTGGACTATGAGACCCAGTCCCCTCTAATGTAACTGACTAGGGAAGAACCTGACCAGGTGCAGAAATGCAGGCCCCAGGGCTTCAAATAGCTGAGGGGACAGGAATCCTTACCCAGTGAGGTCACAGTCTCATAATTCTCCTGCATGACGTCCCTGTACAGGGCTCTCTGACCGGGGTCCAGCAGAGCCCCCTGCCCCTCGGTGAAATACACAGCCACATCCTCGAAGGTCACCGGCATCTGAAAAAACAGCCACAATCCCACTATTCATGTGGGAAGAAGCACACAAATAGGACAGCTCTGGGAGGGCCAGAGGAGCAGAATCCCACCCCCACCCTGCTCAGAATGGCCAGGAGGCTCCAGGGAACAGAGAAAAGGTGAGAGCTCCTTGTCCCTCCCAGCAGAGGGAGGATGGCAGGGTTTTCTCATTTACCACACACCTACTGCCTACAGGCTGATGTGGGAAGCAGAGCTCCATGCAGGGAACAGGGACAGGAATCCCAGCACCCTCCCTTTGTATTTCACCACAGTCTCTGCCTAGTGCGTTCAGGCTTCAGCACTCTGGTCTGTCTTCCCAGCCCTGTCCAGGGGGTTGTTTCCTGTTTCAGAAATGGTGGAATGTTCCCCCCCCCCCCCCCCCCCCCCCCGCTTGGCCTGTTCATAAATCAGGCCCTAGGCTGAGCATGTCCCAGCAGATTTAACACACCCTGTCCCCATCCCTGCCTGCCCCTATGTATTTCCTGCCCCTCCCTCTCCACAACAACCCTCCCCGGCAGCTCCCCCCAAAATCCCATACCTGAGCTGGCTCTACCATAGCCATTTCCCTTCCCCGTACCCTAGGAAAATGGGATGATCTGGAGCAACACGTTGTCCTTATTCTGCAGCCTGTCAGGGTGAGAAGGGGAATTTTCTGAATAGCGTTAGTCCATTTCACACCCCGATTCCCCCCAGACTCTTTCCCTGCAGACAGACACTCTAGACTCCGCCATGCAGGGCAAACCCTCAGTGACATTATTACAACACAGACCTGACCCCTTCGACGGGGACTAAACCCAGAAGATATTTTTAAACAGTCCCAGTAACAGAGTCTCTGAGCCAAGCACTAGAAAAGAGCAGAATCAAAGGAGCTACTTTGGTGATCCCCCAGACACTGTCCCCAGGAAAGCACATTCCCCCAGCAGCGCGGGGACTAGGTAGAGGCAGGAACTGGCTTTTCCTCTCTCTGCTCCTCACCTTCTTCTAATTAAAGTCAATCTGCCCAGGGGCGCTGCAGGAAATGGAGCTGGTCAGGGCTGGGAGCTGGGAACCTCCCTCCGCACTTATTGCTCTTGCTGCCCCTTCCAGTCTCTCCCCTTTCCCTTCTGTATGGAAGAACTGGTTACTGTCCTGCCATTCCTGCGAGCTTTCCTCTCTAATAGCTACTGCCAGGGCTAACAGGTGTGTGAGAGGATGTATCAAGGGCAGCAGCTCTGGGACTTGCAGACAGCTGGGAGAAGAGATGGGGTGAGGAGGGTTCATTTGTTCAGAGTCACTTTCCTGTCCTTCCCCAGCACTTTACTGCAGGTCTCTCTCATCACCTGGAGTCTCCGGCAGAGCCCAGGGCTGCCCTAGGGGCTGGTTTCAGCCACAGAAGGAAGTCCTCCCTTGGCTGGGCACACAGGGGCTTTAATCTTGGTCTATCCCAGCACAGACCCTGCGGGGCAGCTGCACAGTCCAGGCTCCCAGATCACAGTGGAGGCAGCAGCATTTGCCCCAGGAAGCCCAGCTAGCTCTCGGGCTCTAGTATCCTGAACACAGAGATTGACACCGGCCTCCTCTGCCTTAGCAATTACCAGAGCCCTCTGGTGGGGGCCACTAATGACCGAGCCTCCATGTGCTGCCCCTGCAACCCCCAGGGACAATCAGGCCAGTGCTGATTTCATTTGCCCATCTGGACACTCACTGGAACCAGAGAATCAGTCCAAACTGGAATTTCGTATTGGAACCAAAACTGAACCATAGTTTTTATTTACTGACTGAATTGAACTGGAAAAAAAAAGTGGGTGGGGCAGAGGGGACCAGTTAAAATAAAGATTCAGCATAATTTTAAGCTCAATATAAAAAAAATTCACTAATCTCATTTTAATTTTAAGAGAATAAAGTAACTAGCCAATGGTCTGGTGATGGCTCCCAGAATGGCCTGCCCCAGGATAGTGAGAAGAGAATGAGAATAGAAGAGGGCCAGCCCACAAGCACAGGGAGGGCGAGGGGAAGCTTGGGAGCTTCCTGCACACCAGAGGCACCATCTCTGAGATGCCCCCCTGGGGAGAGAAGAGGGGGGATGTTCCCTGGGCCCTGAAGTTCATAATATCTCTTCAAGCCCAAGGGCAAAGGTAATGGCTCCCCAACCTTCTCCCCTTAGACAGGCCTCCTCCCACCATCCCCAGCCCCTGGGGCAGCTCCTCCCTCCCACTTGAGGCAGGGTTCACGCTCCAAACTCCCTTCCCAACTGAAGCCACCTGCAGGGCCGGCTCCCAACCGCTTCCCTCCTTCCCTCCCCCCGCCCGCCCCCGGCACTGTCTGATGCCCACCTCCACCCCCCACTATCAGAGGAGGACAAAGTCAAGGCAAAATTTCATTACACCAAAACATGGAAGAAGATGGAAAAGCTTCAGTCAGAAGTAATGATGTTATAGAATCTGTCAGAGACGTCTGAAATTGAAAGATACATTGGAACTTCTTCTGAAAGCTTTTGAAATCTCTAAAAAGGAAGTGATATCTGGACGAAGGAAAGCCCAGAAAAGGATTGGGCCAATTCTTGATTCATTCGCAGACGAGCCGTTTCTCAATAAGAACAAACTACTGGGAACATGCAAAAAAAGTCTTCTCCAAGCTGAATCAACTAGCAACAAATGTACTGGCAGTTCCAGCAACACAAGTGAGTGTTGAAAGAAAATTTCCAGGCCTCAAATGTATCCTTTCACTGCAGAGGTCCAATATGGCAAAGTAAATGTTGAAAGATGTTATTTTAGGTTGTCCAGCCAAATTGTTCATTTTAAAAAAATCGTATTTATTTGACAACAAAAAAATCCAGGAAAATTCATGTAAAGTTAAAAAATAAATAAATTGTCAAAAATAAAAACAGTTTCCATTTTAAGTTGCAGCTCTCTTTTTTTAATTTACCTCCACTAAGATTGAAATAAGATTTAAACTGGTAACTGACCTTTTATTTTTGTTTCTTTGGGTGGCTAGAACCAGAAATGAAACCCAATATATTGAATGGAACTGAATCTGAACCAAACCAAAATAAATACCAGTTGGATTCCTTGCCTGCTGTCACTAGCAGCGACTCTGGTTTGACCCAAAATCCTGCACAGAAATCAGAGTAGGATGCTGCTGAGTCCTGTGAACTCCAAGCATTTAACATACAGGAATCAGACCCCTAAATAATGAGACTGTCTTAAAAATATCCAAAAATAAATTGGGAGCAGGGTGTATGTGGGGGGAGCGAATTTCCCTTATAAATGCTGAGCCCTTAGGGGTAAATCCCCTCTCCACCCCCCACTACTTGTTTAACCATTCATTTCTGGGGGGAAAGATTCCACATCAGCTGCTGGGCAGGGCAGCCCCCCACCCACCCCATGGACTAGGGGAGCTGCCATTGTATCTCTCACCGGTCTGGTCTATACTACCCGCCTGAATCGGCGGGTAGAAATCGACCTCTCGGGGATCGATTTATCGCGTCCCGTCGGGACGCGACAATCGATCCCCGAATCGGCGCTCTAACTCCACCAGCGGAGGTGGTAGTAAGCGCCGCCGACAAAAAGCCGCAGAAGTCGATTTTGCCGCCGTCCTCACAACGGGGTAAGTCGGCTGTGATACGTCGAATTCAGCTACGCTATTCACGTAGCTGAATTTGCGTATCTTAAATCGACTCCCCCCTGTAGTGTAGATGTACCCACCATCCCTCTCCCTTCTCTGACCCTCTGCTCTTCCTTCCACAGCCAGTCTCCTCTTGCTCTCATATTCTCCCTTCAGTCTTCCCACATCCCCCTTTTCCTTCTCTTTATCCCCCCAGAGTTTCCCTCTGTTCCAGCTCTGTTCCCCCGAGCCCCAGAATTCGCCCCCTTCCCCGATTCCTGTGTGTTCCCTCAGCCTCCCTTCAGCGTCCCCACATTCCCATCCCGCCCCCTGCATCCCTGTCCCCCCCTCCTGCCCCCTCACACATCCCTCTTCAGCCCCCTTCCTGCTCCCATGTCCCTATCCCTATTCACCTCTAAATCCCACCTGCCCACCCACCCCTGCCCCTCTTTAGCCCCCTTCTGACTCCCACACCGCTCTGTCCCCCCAGGTGTCGCTATCCCCGGCCTCCCCACGGCGCGCGCGGCTTCACCCGCCCTGCGGACAATGGGAGCTGGCAGCAACTTTCCTGGGCACGGGGCAGGAATCGCAGCCAGCTCCACTGGGAGCAGCCTGGGGCCAAACTCTCCCCCTGCAGCCAGGGGGGCACCGGGGGGCACCGCTCCCTGGGGGGATGGGCAGGTCTCGCTTACCTTCCCTCCAAGCGGTGCCCTCCCTGGGAGCAGGGGCTGGGGCCCGGGAAGAGGGGTCCTGGCCAGGCTGGGGTCTCTGCACTGGGAGAGGTTCCTGGGAGCAGCGGGAATGTTACTGCTCGAGATTCACCTCTCCCGGCTGCAGCCAGGAATCCGAGGTCCCCAGCAGAAGCCGCTAGGGCTCAGGAATCTTGCAAGGAGGGTGGGCTACCCAGAGCTCCCCAGTCACTGCAACCAGAGCAATTCACTTCCCGATGCCGGGACTGAGTGACCCCAGCGATCGCTCCCAGAGCCGCATCCCAGCTGCTCCTGGGTCCTAGCGAGCAAGGGATTGCACGGGAGCCCCCCTACCCTAGTTCCTGCCTCCTGGGGCCCCACGTCCCCTGGGCACGGGCAGCTTCTTTCAGCATGAAAGGGGCGTCGTACATAGAAGCCACCATGTCCGTGAGCAGAAAGGAGACCTGCAGATCCCGGGGAGTGGGGGAAAGAGTTATTTATATGGAGACTGGGGACTGGTGCAGAGAGTCCCCAATATCATCAAGGGCAAGGGGATGTTGGATCTTCTTGGTCCTAGAGAGGTTACCTAGAGCCCGGATCAGCTGGGGTCACGTTACTCAGGGCACGCCAACCTAGACAAAGGAATGTAATTTCCCTCCCCGCCTTCCCCCGGAGTTACTGCCATAGGACTTTGACAGACCATGAGAATGTATTTACATCTCGGGGTACGTCTACACTTACCGTAGGGTCCGGCGGCAGGCAATCGATGTTCTGGGATCGATTTATCGCGTCTGGTTAAGACGCGATAAATCGATCCCGGATCGATCCCGAAAGTGCCCCGGATTGATCCCGGAAGTGCTCTCTGTCGACGCCGGTACTCCAGCTCGGCGAGCGGAGTACGCGGCATCGACGGGGGAGCCTTCCTGCCGCGTCTGGACCCGCGGTAAGTTCGGACTAAGGTACTTCGAATTCAGCTACGTTATTAACGTAGCTGAATTTGCGTACCTTAGTCCGAAGTGGGGGGGTAGTGTAGACCAGGCCTCGCTTACACAGACCCATCAAGCTAACCAGGGTTGGAGCAACCCCATCAATTGCACCAGAGGGGGCTAGAACTAAACAATTTGCAGTTTAGCAGACACAGCCATACGCGCCAACTCTGTGGGTGTGCCGGGGCCGGGAAAAATTAGCGGGTGCTCCGCACCCACCGGCAGCCAGGACAAGGCTGGACATTTCAGAACAACACCCCTGTGATGGTGTACACCATGAGGCTTTATGGAAATATGCTTATGAATGTATATATGACATAACTGGAATATGTTTTATGCTACATATGCCATGTAACATCTCTGTAAAGGTTATGATCTACTGATTACATTCCTCCTATTTGTATGCATGTATCATTTTTGTACTTGAAGTTATGAATATTGGCTGCATACTTGCTAGATTTCTAAGCAGCCTTAGTAGAGCATCTGATCAGCTTCTTGAGAAAGGAATGTGCAAATTAAGTGCCCAATCAAGAAACACTTAAAGGATCTTGGAAGGCTCCAATCCACATAAGAAGTCTACCTGAGGACCTTCAAGGTAGCATGTAAGCAATGGCTGCTGCTTGTAAAAACTAAGTCAGGCATGGACATGTGACTTGCCCATGTGACTCCAAAACTCCATCTTGGAGCTGGACTCTTTGCATAGGAGAGCGGAGGGGGTCTCCACCCACAAGAGAAAGTCTATTTAAGCCTGTGGGAGACCGCTCCATTTTGTCTTCAGCTGGCTAAAGAGATAGCCTCTCCACCCCCAAGGATACCTGAAAGAAACTGGAACAGAGGACAGTAACTACAGGGGGTGTGAGTGATTGCTGGACCCAGACTAGAAGGAGACTAGTCTGTAAAAGGAAGTTTACTGGAATTCCTCTAGGGGTGCGGTTTTTATCTGTACTCAGTTTTCTTACTGTATTAGATTCACATTTGCGTGTTCTATTTTATTTTGCTTGGTAATTCACTTTGTTCTGTCTACTGTTAGTTGGAACTACTTAAATCCTACTTTCTGTATTTAATAAAATCACTTTTTACTTATTAATTAACCCAGAGTATGTATTAATACCTGGGGGGGGGGGGGCAAACAGCTGTGCATACCTCTCTATTAGTGTTATAGAGGGCAAACAGTTTATGAGTTTATCCTGTATAAGTTTTATACAGGGTAAAATGGATGTATTTGGGGTTTGGACCCCATTGGGAGTTGGGCATCTGAGTGTTAAAGACAGGAACACTTCTTAAGCTGCTTTCAGTTTAAGCCCGCAGCTGTTAGGGGACGTGGTTCAGACCTGGGTCTGGGTTTGCAGCAGGCTAGCGGGTCTGGCTCAAACCAGGCAGGGCACTGAAGTCCCAAGCTGCGAGGGCAAGAAAGCAGGGGCAGAAGTAGTCTTGGCACATCAGTTGGCAGCCCCAAGGGGGTTTCTGTGATCCAACCCGTCACAACCCCTTCCTGGGAACCTTCGAGGCTGGTCAGGGTGTGAAGTCTCCTCACCCATTGTTGAGGGAGGCTGGGGGAGGCGGGTGGAAGTCCAGGGCAGGGGTGGCAGGTTTGTATAATTTTTGGTGGTGCCCAGAACAGGTCCAAGTCCCATCCCCCACACCTGCCTTGTAAGCCAATATACAGTAATTCCTCACTTAAAGTCATCCCGGTTAATGTTGTTTTGTTATTACGTTGCTGATCAATTAAAGGGTTGGTTCCCAAACTTCTTTTTCACCGGACCTCCTGAAAATTGCTGATGGTCTCGGCAGACCACTTAATGATCTTTCCAAATATTGTTTGTACTGTTAGCTAACTGTTGTAAAGCACTTTGGATAAAAGCGCTATGTTCTACACATAAAAGCACACAACTCATATTTTAATATCAGTAGTCTTACCTTTCTAATGCGATGGATGTGCCCTTTCTCCCCCACTGCAGCAGCCTCCGAGCTGAGGCTGGGAAGGAGGGGAGTCTCTCCCTCTCTCCCTTGCCGCAGCAGCCCCCGAGCTGGCACTGGGAAGGAGGGCCGTCTCTCCCTGGCAGCCGCAGTCCTGGAGCTGGGGAAAGTCGCCTTTCTCTGGCCGCTGCAGCCCTGCATATCCCAAATTCTCCCCACCCCCTCTTCTCACCCCACTGCCTCCTCCCACCTACCCCCTATTCCCTCCAAGGCCACCACCTGACCTTACATTTGCATCTTCTCCAGGGTCCAGGCACCTAATTAGTGGAGCCATGCCTGCGCGGCTCCACTAATTAGGTGGGTGGCCCTTCATTCTCTCATGTGTGGCTGTCCAGGCGCACACCTTAGAGGGAACTATCCGTGGACCACCTGAATGGAGCACCCTCTTGGGACTGCCACCTGATGTGCTGAGACTACCTTTGAGCCCGTTTTCCCTGGCAGCTTGGGACTTCAGTACCCTGTCTTGTTGAGCCAGACACGCTAACCTGCTGCAAACACAGACCCAGGTCTGAACCACATCCCCCACAAGCTGCAGGCTTAACTGAAAGCAGCTTAAGAAGTGCTCCTGTCTCTAGCACCCAGATACCCAGTTCCGAATGGGATCCAAACCCCAAATAAATCCATTTTACTCTGTATAAAGCTTATACGGGATAAACTCATAAATTGTTTGCCCTCGATAACACTGATAGAGAGATATGCACAGCTGTTTGCTCTGGGTTAATTAATAAGCAAAAAGTGATTGTATTAAATATAAAAAGTAGGATTTAAGTGGTTCCAAGTAATAACAGACAGAACAAAGTGAATTACCAAGCAAAATAAAAACATGCAAAGCTAAGCCTAATACAGTAGGAAACTAAATGCAGGTAAATCTTATCCTCAGAGATGTTCCAATAAGCTTCTTTCACAGACTAGACTCCGTCCTAGTTTGGGTCCAGCAATCACTCACACCCCCATATTTACTGTCCTTGTTCCAGTTTCTTTCAGGCATCTCTTTGGGGTGGAGAGGCTATCTCTTGAGCCAGCTGTAGACAAAATGGAGGGGTTTCCAGGGCATTTTATATTCTTTCTCTTGTGGGCAGAAACCCCTTTATTTTCCTGTTCAGAATCACAGCTACAAAATGGAGTTTGGAGTCACATGGGCAAGTCACATGTCCATGCATGACTTAGTTTTTACAAGCAGCAGCCATTGCTTACATGCTACCTTGAAGGTCCTCAGGTAGACTTCTTATGTGGATTGGAGCCTTCCAAGATCCTTTAAGTGTTTCTTGATTGGGCACTTAATTTGCACATTCCTTTCTCAAGAAGCTGATCAGATGCTCTACTAAGGTTTACATGTTAGTTTGAACGTTCCCAGGAAAGCTCAGATGTGGATTGGCGTCTCTCAAAGTTCATTGTCAATTAAGTGTTTCTTGATTGGGCACTTACTGAGAATAGTCCTTTCTCAAGAAGCTGATCAAATGCTTCACTGAGGCTACTTAGAATCAAAACACATTGAGATACAAGTACATAGCCAATATTCATATATTCTACTACAAAAATGATATCCACCCACATACAGATAGCATAAACTTAACCAGCAAATCATAACCTTTCGACACCTCACACGACAACCTTTTGTACAATATTTGCTGCAAATATATAACAGTGGTTGCAACAATGATCTATACGGTCACAGTTTATGTCAATAACGTCACAGAGGGATTTTATCTTTCATGGGGAATGTGTTTTATTATTTCCGAGTCCGCAGGTCACAGCTCAGCCCATACAAGGTTCCAGACAAGCCCCAGAAAATGGATTTCGGTTTTAAAGGTTCCAACATCACAAACAGAAAGAGAAAAGGAACAATTTGTGGCACAGACAGAGAAAAGTAACTAACACCACACATGGTTTGTCTGAGGGCGTCAGGGTGGTTTGCCCTGACTAAATAAGACAGAGCAGAGAGGGTGATGCAGGGGAGAGGGGAGAATATTTGTTTTGGGGGTGGTTAGCCATTTACAAATCTAACCCTATTACTGTCACTGGGACAAGCCAGGGGGTCCCGTTTAATTCCACAGAGATGGATCAGGGACATGTGTGCTCCATCATAGACTCCCAGAGTCTAAAAAGATTTAGGGTATGTCTAAACTGCAAATAAAGACCCATGACAACTTTCAGAGCCCAGGTGAATTGACTTGGCTTTGGGGCTTAAATAGCAATTTCAATATTTGGGTTTGGCCTGGGGTCTGAAACTTGGCAAGGAGGTGTGAGGGTGAGCTCAGACCCCAGGATCCAGCCCAAGCATCTACACTGGTACTTTAGCCCTGCAGCCTGAGCTCCCCCCTGTGACCCTGAGTCAGCTGCCCCAGGCTCAGAGACTCGCTGCAGTGGTTTGTTTGTTTTTTTCCCCAGTGTCGACATACCCTGAATGAGACAGGTCCTGTGTTAATGAACACTGCAGTGTGTGATTCTCTCATTAAAGATTATATAGTAAGGCACAGACACAAGGGGGCTGAATTAACAAGCCCAGACATCCTTGGTTCTGGCAATGCTTAACTGATACTGCTTGACTTTGCACCCTTAAGAACATGCTTTTACTGTAATATTTTGAGGGTAAAGTTGTTATAAATCCCCTCCAGTTTTCCTGCTCCACCATATGATTATTTAATATGCAGATATAACTTAGAGAATATTTTTTCACTTCAAGGTCCCAGAAACACAGACAAGGTTTTCATCTCAAGGCCAAAAGACCAAAAACATCAAGACACTTGATCACGGCCTTGGATAGACCAAGAGACTACCTACACTTGACCAGATATTCTACTCTCCAATCTTGCCCCCTTTCTTGCCAATCATCAAATATTGCTGCACAGATTTCCCCTTTTCTTCACTTATTGAATTTTACTGCAGCCCCCCTGAGTTGCTGATCACTTTCTCACTGTAGATGGGTTACTAATATAATCTCTGCATAAAGATTGTGTGTTTTTTCTTTAAATACTCACTTGATATGAAACCTTTCAAATACAGGTATTGCTTTTTTTCCTGTGTACTTAGCCAATTTGTGTCATTCTTCTCAGATTTTTTTTAAACTCTCCTCAACAGTCACAGATTTGTTCTGTCTCTAATTACTGAATAATGAAAGATTCCTTCCGTTTGGGAGGAGAATTACTGCCCTGAGTAATTGCTCAGATGGGGGTGTAGTAGAGAAAGAGCCTGGAGCACTGGGCCTGGTGCAAGATCTGAGGCCTGAACCAGAGGCTGTGAACCCAAGTCAGGCCATGTATTAAAGCCGATGCTCACAAGTTCACTGCCTTGTACATAAACTTGGCAAAGTTGCGGCTGCTGTACCAGGCACTAGAGATTTACATAGATATATCCGAGATAGTACAGATACATCCCAGTCTAGTACAAGATAAGATGGTTTGACAAACAATGGATAGGGATGTTTTGTTCAAGATATCAGGAAGAAGGCAAGGAAACAGTTGTTTGTTTCAGTCTATAAATGTTGGGGTACTTTGCCTTAATTCTTTGTTCAGCCGAGGGGGCAGTGGAAAGTCCTGCCACTGACTGAGCTGTTCCTGGCTGCTAGGCACTCATGTGTCAGTGTACCTGTAACCGTGGAGCCAGGGCGCTGGGACTGTGCCTAGAGGGCAAAAAACCAGTGCCTTTGTCACTGAACCAGGCCTGTGATCGTCCTTGATGAGTAACATTGAAGGCTGCTGAATGAGTGGGTTCCCTTATCTGCTGTTAATAATAACCAGGGGCAGAAGCACCAGGCAGCCTGAGCAGCATTACGAAGGCAACGACGTTCCAGCCTTCAGCACTTAGCAGCACTGGCTAGTCCTTTCGAGGTCTGCTGAACAAGCTATCTGCGCAGAGCTGGACAGCACACTGAAACAACACACACAAGGGTGGCACTGGGAGTGGAGTTGTTGGGGCTGTAGCCACCCCAAAATTTGCCATAGCCCCCCATGCTCACGCCTCCAATTGCAAAGGTCAAAACTGTCAGAGATCTCCAGCCGCCCAGCTCTGAAGGCAGAGCAGAGAGAGCGAGGGCTGCTGGCGGCGGCTTTAGGGGCTGGTACATACAATCTACCTCAACCCCCCACACAGGGAATGGGGAGAGCATGGAGAAGACCTTGGAAAGATGAAGTACATTTTCAGGCCTGTTGTTGTGGGGGTTGAGTTAGTTTCTTTTTGGTTTTTGGCAAAATTGCGAGAAACGATGTTCGCTTTCGTTCCAAAGCATGGTTTGTTGACTGTTGGGAGTCTGAGTGTCGCTTAGGCTGCGAGAGATCCAGGGTTCAAATCCCAGGCAAGCCCTGCCCGTGGCTTTCCTCTCGGCTGTATGGTGAATGTGGGGGCTGTTTTCCGTCTGTGAGGTTTTTCTCACTCTTCTTCTCATTTGCTTACTTTGATGGCATGGTCCATCTACTACTCGATGGCACCTCCTTGTTGCTCATCTGGGGAATTAGCTCAGTCAGGCTCAGGCTCCTTCCAGCGGCTACACCCCATCACCTTCTCCTCTGCAGCCCCTCTCTCGCTCTCAGGAGCTGCAGCTGTCTTGTTTGTGACTCAGCCCTCCCTCTAGGTCATTCAGCATCTCCCCCCCTTCCGGGGACAGTCCTTCAATTCTCTGTCACTACCACAGTGACCCAGGCAGTCTTCCCATTCACTGCCACACACCTGGTTTATGTCTCGCCCCTGGTGGCCGATGGGGGAACCCGGGCCTGCCCTCCACTTTCATTTCCAGTCCAGAGACCCTACTCCCAGCACTTCTGGGCCTCACCCCTCCTTCCTTGGATTGCTTCCTACAACTCCTCCTTTCCCTCCTTGCTTTGGGTGTACCAGCTCCAAATCCTCTTCCCAGGGAGCGACTGCACTTTCCCAGCAGCTGTGTTGCCAGCTTCCCGGTTTTATAGGCTCTGCCTGTTCCTGCTTGCAATCAGTCTCTGTTCCCTGGCTCTTCCTCCAGGTGCAGCCTGTGGAGTTATTAGGCCTACCTGGCCAACTTAACCCCCTCCAGTGCTGGGTGGGGTGGACACCCCATCACACTTAGTGTTTGATTTGGTTCATTCTGAGGACTGATGGTTTTCAATGGGTCTCTGTGTGGCTTGTTAGTCTAGGCACATGATTCTTGCTTTGGGAGCAAGAGATCCTGGCTTCAAATCCTGTAAGAGGACCAGCAAAGCGCAACTTCCTTATGTGCCTCGCAAGGTTTTCCCTGAGGCTTTTCTCCAAAAGTCTGCCGAGCCACAGCGGCCTTAGCATGTGAATTTGGTCCCTTGGTGGCTGATAGAGGATGGGGCTAGAGCTGCACAGGGTGAGCCTGGGTGGCTGCCTCCCCCAATGGTGGAAGAAGCGGCTTGAGCTGGTGGCACATCAGGGCTAGGGCAGGGGCCAGGTTGGCCTGGGCAGCGACCTCAGCCACTGCGATGAGAAGTGGGTTGAGGGGGTGGCCACCCTGAGAAGCAGTGGCAGGGCAGCCAGGTGGACCCATGGGACCCAATGGGTTGACCTGGTGGCTGGAATTCTTTCCGGCCGGGGTGTCCCCCAAATGTACCCCAAGGGGATAATACTCCCCGGCACAAGCACAGAGGAAGGCTTAATAGTCGAGCTGTAGCGGAGGGTGGCGAGGCTTTCTTGTTGGTACACCCAGGAAGGGGCGAGGCTTAAGGGGTGGCCTCTGGAGGTTGAGGCTGGGAGGTCCCTGGAGCCGATCTGCCCACTGGGCAGAGGCACACGTATGCCCCCACCCCAAAGGCCAGAATGGAGTATCCAGCTCAGCCAGAAAAGAGCAGCAGGAGCTGGGGATGCCTGGACCCCATCCGTCCACCTGTCAGGGTCAGCCCCCCAAGTCAAGAAGCGCGCATCCAGATCAGCCAGAAAGAAGATCTCTTGCAGCTTTCTTTTGTTTTTCATCTACGCACTCTTCCCCTAAGCAGGAACAGGCAGAGCCTATAAAACCGGGATTGCAGCTGAGCTTTTAGGTTTTTTGCTTCTGTTTTTCTCTAACATCCTGTGGAGGGAGAGCTGCATTAGGGTCTAAATTGGATTGGTTGGTCGAGGTGTATCATTGTCGCTTCGGGCGGGAGAGAGCACAGAGAAGACCTTGGAAAGGTGAAGTCAGGGGCAGTACTTTTTCAGGTGCCTGTTGTTGTGGGGGTTTGGTTAGTTTGTGTTGGGATATGTAAGGGTTAAGTAGAGACCTGGGAAACTGCTGGTGTGCTGGTATGGTATTAGGGAGTAAATCACAGGCAGGCACCATTTCTCTGCTTGATAGATAAATGCCATCCCTTGCCCTCCCCTTCAGCTTGTTGGGGATAGATAAGCTCACAGCTGCAATAAGGAATGTGGGAATCTAAATTATACTTTTTGTGTAAAGCAGTATTTATTACTTAATCAGGGTTTTTGGGGTGTTGTAACGGATGTAGACCTTGTGACGGGTTGAATCACAGAAACTCCCTTGGGACTGCCAACTGAGGTGCCAAGACTACTTCTGCCCCTGCTTTCCCTGCCAGCTGGAGACTGTCTTGTCTTGTTGAGCGAGACACGCTCATATGCTCCAACACAGACCCAGGGTCTGAACCACGTGCCCCAAAGCTGCAGACTTAATTGAAAGCAACTTACAGAAGTGTTCCGGTTTTTAACACTCAGATGCCCAACTCCCAGTGGGGTCTAAACCCCAAATAAATCTGTTTTACCCTGTATAAAGCTTATACAGGGTAAACTCATAAATTGTTCGCCCTCTGTAACACTGATAGAGAGATAGGCACAGCTGTTTGCCCCTCCCCCGCCAGGTATTAATACATACTCTGGGTTAATAAGTAAAAAGTGATTTTATTAAATACAGAAAGTAAGATTTAAGTGGTTCCAAGTACACCTCTACCCCAATATAACGCTGTCCTCAGGAGCCAAAAAATCTTACTGCATTATAGGTGAAACCACGTTGTATTGAACTTGCTTTGATCCGCCGGAGTGAGCAGCCCTCCCCCGCCCCCCCCCGGAGCGCAGCTTTACCGCGTTATATCCAAATTCGTGTTATATTGGGTTGCGTTATATTGGGGTAGAGGTGTAATAGCAGATAGAACAAAGTGAATTACCTAGCAAAATAAAATAGAACACGCAAGTCTATGTCTAAGAAAACTGAATACAGATTAAAACCTCACCCAGTAAGCTTCCTTTTACAGACTAGTCTCCTTCTAGTCTGAGTCCAGCAATAACTCACACCCCTGTAGTTACTGTCCTTTGTTCCAGTTTCTTTCAGATATCCCCGGGGGGGTGGAGAGGCTATCTCTTGAGCCAGCTGAAGACAAAATGGATGGGTATCCCAGGGGTTTAAGTAGACTTTCTCTTGTGGGTGGAGACCCCCTCCTCTCTCCTCTGCAAAATCCAGCTCCAAGATGGAGTTTTGGAGTCACATAAACAAGTCACATGTCCATGCATGACTGAGTTTCTTACCAGCCAAGCCACATTCCTGGGAAAGCTCTGATGTGGATTGGTGTCTTTGAGTTCATTGTTGGCTTAAGTGGTTCTTGATTGGGCACTTAATTTGCACATTCCTTTTTCAAGAAGCTGACCAAATGCTTTACTAAGGCTACTTAGAAATCAAGGAAGTATACAGCCAATATTCCTGACTTCAAGTACAAAAATGATACATGAATACAAATAGGAGGAATGTATTCAGTAGATCATAACCTTTACATAGGTATGTTACATGGCATATGAAGCATAAAACATATTCCAGTTATATCATATATACATTCATAAGCATATTCCCATGAAGCCTTATGGGGTACACCGTCACAGGCGTGTACATACCAACTTAAACAAAAAGAGTGTGCTGTAACTAATTCAGTGCGTACTGGACAATTGGGTCCAGGGGAACAAGTATCGCAGTAAAGAAGCCTGTACTCATATCCGCCTCTGGGTCAACCTGCTCCTTTTTCTTCTAACATCTGGCATCACAAACAGGATCCCAGGGGAGAGTCGTGCCTGATCACAACGTCTCGCCATGGATTCAATGAGTAAGTTGAACTTGAGTGGGCCCTTTACTCCAACCCCAGTTAAGTAGTTTACTAATAAACTGGTAGGGAAATGGGAGGGTCTTTATGTGCCCCCTCCCCGCCCCAGGGATTGTCTGGGTTGGCTAGCCATCCAGGGGTGGGTGGAAGCTGCCCTGGCATCCAGGTGCTCCCAGGATAAGAAAAAGGCTGGTTTGATGCTGTCTGTCTGTGAGGGTCTGTCAGGTTTTAGCTAAAAATCTATGGACAATTTTAATCGTCTTAAGTCAAAGAACCTGGCCCAGAAGGGTCAAATAGACACCTTAAAGCAAAATACTTTTTCTCCGGCCCCTATTTACCCATCTGTCCCTTCTCATAGGCTGCCAGTAAACTTTCAAGATTAGTGCTGCTTCAGGAAAAACTGCTGAAGGGTTCTAAATCAAAGTTAGGCGTAGTTAAAAATAATTTGGCACAACAGGGTTTAAAGTCAAAAGCAAAGTTAACAAACTACCTTAAAAAAACTGGAGCTGGGACTTGGTCCTGGGGGAGTGAAAAAACGTCAGGGTTTGCAGGAGCTGGTAAAAAATCCCATTCGCCTCCCAGAGGCAGAATAAGAACCTAGGGGTAAGGGTTCCCAACTGTTTCAACCCAGGAAGCCCTACTCTTAGCTCAGAGGTAACTATATCCTTTTCTTCATTTCCTTCTTCTTTTTCTCAGTTTACTTAATTTGCTGCTGGTAGCCTGTACTTTAAACAGACCTCACAGGGTTAATTGCTTTCTTTTCACCTCTTCCTCCTCCCCCCTCCGCTTTTTCCCCACACTTTTGGTTCTCTGAAGTTTTAAAGGATGGTACTTTGGATACTTAGTGAAAAGTTTGTTTGGACAAGCATGACAGAAGTCTGCTGCATTTCATTTAAAAGTTTTTAAGTAAAAGATCCATGGGTGACCATAGGCAGGGCCATCCTTAGGCATACGAAGCATACGCAGCTGCATAGGGCACCATGAAATTTGGGGCACCAAATTGCCCCAAATTTCATGATGCCCTAGGCAGCTGCATGCTGCATATGCAGCAGCACCAGTCCCGGCGACCAGCCCTATCCCTCGACCGGCCTCCCCTGCAAGGGGCAGGGCCGTTCCTAGGGGGGGGTGGGGTCCCGGATAACTCCCTCCACCCTGCCTCTTACCCTTCCGTCCTGCTCCGCCCCCGTCCCGTCCCCATTCCACCTCTTCCCCAGTGACCCTGCACTCACCGGCAGTGGCGGGAAGCAGAGCAACCCGGCCCCAGCCCGCTCTACTCCGCCAGCTCCCAGCCGCGGCGCTCTGCTTCCCTCCGCCGGTGAGTGCGGGGAAAGGATCGCCCCCTGCACTCACCGGCGGCGGGAAGCGGAGAGATGCAGCCCCAGCCCACTCCGCTTCCCTTGCCCCAGCCCCTGCCATGTCGCTTGGGTTGGGGAAAGGATGGCCCCCGGCTCTCATTGGCAGTGGGAAGCGGAGCGCCGCAGCTGGGAGCTGGCGGAATAGAGTAGGCTGGGGCCAGGCTGCTCCGCTTCCCACCACTGCCAGTGAGTGGGGGGGATCCCTTCCCCCAAGCCCTCTCCCCTGAGCAACGCGGCTGGGGCCAGGGCGAGGGAAGCGGAGCGGGCTGCTCCCGGTCCCCCACTAATCCCCTGGGCCACTTTGGGCCTGTGGGGCCCCGAAAAGTGGCCCCCCACAACTCCTGCCTCCCAGACTCTGGAGAGGCCTGGGGCCCCACACAGCCCCCCCGTGGGGGGGCTGCGTAGGGCACCCTAATGGCTAGGAAAGGCCCTGACCATAGTAATAAATGTTTTATTGCTTTTTTAAATAATCCCAAGGTAAAGGAGGCACAGGGAAGGGCAGATGTGTTGCAGGGATTGTACTGGGTGGCTATGTCGTTACAAGCAAAATATACCACCTTAAAGAATTAAATGCACAAGTAGATAATTTAAAGTAAGTAAATAGTTACAAGTAGCTTTATAGAAATTAATATTACTAAGTTTGGTGGAAGTTTAAAGGGAAATAAACAGTTAAAAGTTGTAAAAATGTTAAAGAGTAACAGTTGTGGTGTTATAAAAAAGGAATTTATGGTTTAAAAATAAAACCCAATCATGTAAATGTAATATATGTGCAACTCGGTACAGTCACATTGGGTGACATCCTGGTAGTTAAATAAATTATCCAACGGGGTCAGGGGGCAGTGGTGGCTACCACCACTGTGTTTTTGACCCCAGGAGCCTTTATAGCTATTCTGAGGGGAAATGGGCCCTTTTCCCACAGAAATGGTCTGTAAAGAACTGCTGCAGGCAGCAAGCAGCCAGGTACGCTGATCTATATTATTTAACTATTGGACAAGTTAATTAAAATCACTAAAAATGTCAGGGGTTTCTATTGGAACTTAACTTGACTGTCTCTAGTTGTACAAGATGGGAGTGTAATCAGGGTACAGTTATATAAAAAGTAATAAAAGCAGTACAAGGAGTGTTGAGCAAAAAAGAATTTTTGCATGTAAATCTTTTTGTATAATTTTGTAATGTTTTAAGGACCTAAACCAGCACTCATGGTTTATAAAATCCTGTTTGTAAGTTTAAAATAAATTGGTTTGGTTTTATTTTTTTTAAATAAAAAAAACTTCAATGCCACTAAAATTCCATTTCAATCTCTCATTCAAAGTTGCAACACTAACATACCCTTGTGCTAGACACAGGCAGATAGTGTAATGTGGCTTTGGTATTTAGCATTTAATCCTTTGGATACTTACATGTTTTTGTAGAGTATAATATCTTTTTAAATAAAAAACAAACAAAAAAATGTGTTCCTGGCTAGGGCAGCCAGAACTGGGAGAATGGGGAGAAATTCTGGATCTTTTGTTGTTGTTGGAATAGCAGATAAGAACTGCAGAAGAAAAACAAAAAGTTAAAAGACAGTGTACCTCTAAAGGAAAGGCAGGGGTGAAATGTACAAGGGAGCAATGTTAGAAACACTGAGCCTTGGGGTGGTTCTGGGTGATCGGACTGTCGCTTTGGTGGGGGTCCATGAGAACTCTGTGAATCATAGAATCATAGAATATCATCTAGTCCAACCCCCTGCTCAAAGCAGGACCAATCCCCAACTAAATCATCCCAGCCAGGGCTTTGTCAAGCCTGACCTTAAAAACCTCCAAGGAAGAAGATTCTACCACCTCCCTAGGTAATACATTCCAGTGCTTCAACACCCTGCTAGTGAAAAAGTTTTTCCTAATATCCAACCTAAACCTCCCCCAATGCAACTTGAGACCATTACTCCTTGTTCTGTCATCTGCTACCACTGAGAACAGTCTAGATCCATCCTCTTTGGAACCCCCTTTCAGGTAGTTGAAAGCAGCTATCAAATCCGCCCTCATTCTTCTCTTCTGCAGACTAAACAATCCCAGTTCCCTCAGCCTCTCCTCATAAGTCATGTACTCCAGCCGCCTAATCATTTTTGTTACCCTCCGCCAGACTCTTTCCAATTTTTCCACATCCTTTTTGTAGTGTGGGGCCCAAAACTGGACACAGTATTCCAGATGAGGCCTCACCAATGCCGAATGGAGGGGAATGATCAAGTCCCTCGATCTGCTGGCAATGCCCCTACCTATACAGCCCAAAATGCCATTAGCCTTCTTGGCAACAAGGGCACACTGTTGACTCATATCCAGCTTCTCATCCACTATAACCCCTAGGTCCTTTTCTGCAGAACTGCTGCCTAGCCATTCGGTCCCTAGTCTGTAGTAGTGCATGGGATTCTTCCATCCTAAGAGCAGGACTCTGCACTTGTCCTTGTTGAACCTCATCAGGTTTCTTTTGGCCCAATCCTCTAATTTGTCTAGGTCCCTCTGTATCCTATCCCTACCCTCCAGTGTATCTACCACTACTCCCAGTTTAGTGTAATCTGCAAACGTGCTGAGGGTGCAGTCCACGCCATCCTCCAGATCATCCTGTGGGCACAGGGGAGGCAGTTACACCTTATGTCAAAGTTAATGTAGCTAATATAATGTTGTACGGTTGAACTGTGGAGGGGGTGTGCATTTTCCCAGAATATGTGCAGTGTATATTATAGAAGGGGTAAAAGAAATGCAAACAAAACATGCTACATAATTAAAATCCTCTTAGGGCTCCAAAAGGAGCCACAATAGGTGATGTTTTCTTTTTCAAATGGACGTGTGTTTTAAAAGCAAGAATTAAAAATAAAAAGTAATCAGAACTCTGGTGGAAGTTAATTGTGTCCCTTTTTAAAAAGTCTCTAAGCTGCTAATAGCTTTGGATCCAAAAGGAAGCCAAAAAGCATCTGTGTGGATGCAAATTACCTAGCTGATAGGGGAAGGAAAGAACTGCCCATAAATGGCAGCACAAAAAAGCTGCAAATAATAAATAATCCCGGTCTGTTGTACAAAAGGAAAAACTGATGTACACAACCTCATGAATTTCATAAATGAACTTGGAACATGCCCTGGGATTACTGAATGGGGGGATTATTACAAGGATCTGCGCTTAGCTCAACAGACCATTTATTAGGAAATGTTATTCTAACCTTCAAGAATATTATAAAATTTATAAGTAAATTAGTAAATAGTGTAAAAACAACTGTTTTGTGGGGGAAAAAGCATGTGGCCAGGTTCAACAAACCCTCACCAATCATCTTGTATACCTCTTGCAGGATGCCTGTCGGCCTTTATGGCCATCTGAGTTGGAAGGGACCAATATTGGCCCTTTAGAGCCACCTAGCAAACAATTTTGAGGGACTGTACATTAAGCTGCTGTACCCTTACTGTCAGGGAAGTGGCTGAAGAAGAATGGACCTCAGCCACCCTTTTACAGCCGGGGTTCAGGGGTGGTTGCAAATGAAAATGGTCCTAAAAACCTGTATGGCAAGTAGTAATAACAAATAATGACACACGGTTTCTAATGGGATCCAAGGTATACTACTCACAGATGGGTCTTGCGTGGGTGGGACAGGAAAATACCTGGAAGGGCTGGCCATAGGAACCACCACCCCTGCAGTGTTCAGAACCGGTACCCCCTCAGCATTGGGTGCAACAGGAAAATAAAATTTGCTGGGAGGGATTAGCCGTGCTTAATGGCCAGGTTCTGGAGAGTGGAAGGTGTGTGAAGCGAGTGGGATCTGGACCAGGAAACTTTTCCTTGCAACTGGAAAACTTCACTTACCAGATCCATATACCATCGGCTTAATGTAACCGGGCACTCAACAATAGCTACTAACTGGACTATGGTGGTACTGGAACCCACCTGAATGAACGGGACCATGTGATACAGCTACTCCAGGAGCTCCAGATTGAGCATCGCCGAATGCTGATTTTGGAAGCCAAGGCCCTTCGAGGAATGAATGCCTTCCAACTGGCTACTGAATTGCCTGCTGATTGGGCTTGGGCTGATGTTGCCTGTGCCCTTCGAACAAGCCTAATGGACACTTATTCATTTCTTAGTCATATTACTCATGTTGTAAGAATTAAGTAACAGAGGGTCCTGTGGCACCTTTAAGACTAACAGAAGTATTGGGAGCATAAGCTTTCGTGGGTAAGAACCTCACTTCTTCTGTTAGTCTTAAAGGTGCCACAGGACCCTCTGTTACTTTTTACAGATTCAGACTAACACGGCTACCCCTCTGATACATGTTGTAAGAATGTTATTCCTATTAATTGTAGTGTAAGCAGAGTCAGGATGAGCTCTACCCTGACATCTGGTGGCGAATTATGGCGAGTGTGGAAAAGAACTCCAGGGGCTGATCTTGTTTGCATAGGCACACCCACTCGCCTGGCATGAAACACAGCAACTGAAAGTGGTTACTTTGGCTGGTGTGGGATCCCCAGTTTCTCTATTATTGGGGCAGGAAGAATAAAGTTTTGTTACCCTGATTCTGTGAATCAAGGCCAGTGGAACTGTTGTATGACAGAAGGACTGAGTGAGTCCTTCACCATTACCTAAGTAGCACTTGCTTGACAAGAGGCATGGGTTACAAAACCCAGTGAATTGAGAGAGGATAGGGACAGGTATTTGTACCTGATGGTATGGGCCCCCCTCTGAGGGTTTGAAACACCAATTGCACCGCCTCCTCTCTCCACTGTTGAATGTCAGAGCTAACTTTGATTCCCTTAGGAGTCTAGTTACAGGCTGCTGAGCTGAATTCACTTTGGGCCAATGGTGCACCAGCACTGGGGCTCCCCTACTATACTATGAGCTGAAATTGCAAAGAGCTGATGTTATTAAGAGCTGAGATCACTGAGTGCTGTGTTAACTAGTGGGGGAGCCTGAAGCTATATTGCTCAGCAGCTGGCGGAGCAATTTGTGGGGACGACTGGAGGAGCAGCGAGCGGCGTGGAGCCTTGCGGGGCCGGTTGGAGTGGCCCAAGGAACGGCGAGCGGAGCTGTTTGCGGGGACGGCTGGAACGGCTCACAGGTCGGTGAGCAGAGTGGAGCGGAGCAGCTTGTAGAGTGGAGCAGTTTGTGGGGTGGCAGGAAAGTGGACTGGCTCGTGGTAAAGGCTGCGGCGGAACCCCCACGGAGAAACAGACGGCTGGCCAGCCTCGGATCACGTAAGGTGCCCCTTAACACCCTGCGTGCCCCCCCCTTTTACTCTGGGGCTGCACTGACCAGGGACAGAGACTTTGGGGGTTGTTGGACTTTTGGGACTTTGGGTGGTTGCTGGACCCAAGAGACTTTGGGGCTGTTGGACTTGGGGGACTCTGGGTGATTTTTGGGTTGCTGGATTCAAGAACCCAAGGGAAAGGACACAGCCCCATTTGCTGGGGTGGGTTTTGCTCATGGTTTGTGTTATGAATCCTGTTTGTGGTGTTTTTCCAATTTTATGCTGATGTCGTTTACCTCATGTTATTAAACATTTTCTGCTACACTCAGACTCCGTGCTTGCGAGAGGGGAAGTATTGCCTCTTAGAGGTGCCCAGGGGTGTGGTATGTAATTGTCCCTGAACACTGAAAAGGATTGTGAGGAGATAAGCACAGACATAGGTAGGGGTAGGGAATTGGACATAAGAAAGAGGGGGAGGATGGACAGCATGGGGTCCGTTCCAAATTGCATAACTAATGGGAGAAAGGATAGACAGCATACGGTAAGATGTTTATACACCAATGCGAGAAGCCTAGGTAACAAAATGGAGGAATTGGAGATCCTGGTCCAAGAAATGAAACCTGATATCGTAGGAATAACCGAAACATGGTGGAACGGTAGTCATGACTGGAATACAGGTATGGAAGGGTATGTGCTGTTTAGGAATGACCGGAAAAAAGGTAAAGGTGGGGGAGTGGCGTTATATGTCAATAATGAGCTAAAATGTAAAGAAATAATAAGTGATGGAATGGATAAGACGGAGTCTGTATGGGCAATAATTACACTGCATAAAAGAACTACTAGAGCCTCCCCCGAGATAGTGCTTGGGGTGTGCTATAGACCGCCGGGATCTAGCCTGGAGGCGGACAGAGAACTACTTAATGTTTTTAGGGAAGTAAAAACTGATAAGAACTGTGTCATCATGGGGGACTTTAACTTCCCAGATATAGATTGGGTAACAAATGCTAGTAACAATAACAGGGCTCAGATGTTCTTAGACGTGCTAGCAGATGAATTCCTTCATCAAGTAGTAACTGAACCGACGAGGGGGGATGCCATTTTAGATTTAGTACTGGTGAGTAGTGAGGACCTCGTTGAGGAAATGGTTGTAGGGGACAACCTTGGCTCGAGTGACCATGAGCTAATTCGGTTTAAACTAAATGGAAGGATTAACAGAAATGATACTGTAACTAAGGTTTACAATTTCAAAAAGGCCAACTTTAATAAATTAAGGCAACTACTTAGGGAAGTGGATTGGGCTAACATACTTAGGGATCTAAAGGCAGATGACGCCTGGGATTATTTCAAGCAGAAGTTGCATGAGATGTCTGAGGCCTGTATCCCGAGAAAGGGAAAACAATTAGTGGGCAGGAGATTTAGACCTAGCTGGATGAGCGGGAGTCTCAAAGGGGCGATTAAGAAAAAACAGAAAGCGTACAGAGAATGGAAGAAGGGAGGGATCAGCAAGGAAACCTACCTTAGTGAGTTTAGAGCATGTAGGGATGCGGTGAGAAAGGCCAAAAGCCGTGTAGAGTTGGACCTGGCAAGGGGAATTAAATCCAATAGTAAGAGGTTTTATAGCCATATAAATAGGAAGAAAACAAAGAAAGAGGAAGTGGGACCGCTGAAGAATGTGGATGGAGTGGAAATTAAGAATAATCTAGGCATGGCACAATATCTAAATGAATATTTTGCTTCGGTCTTTAATAAGGCTAACGAAGGGTCTAGGAATAGAGGGAGTAGGACAGAGGGGAATAGAGGAGGGGGGATAGATATTACAGTATCAGAGGTGGAAGCCAAACTTGACCAGCTAAACGGGACTAAATCGGGCGGACCGGATGATCTTCATCCTAGAATATTGAAGGAACTGGCGCGAGAAATTGCGAGCCCCTTGGCGACAATTTTTAATGAATCTGTAAACTCGGGGGTGGTACCGTTGGACTGGAGAATAGCTAATGTGGTTCCTATTTTCAAGAAGGGGAAAAAAAGTGACCCGGGTAACTACAGGCCTGTTAGTTTAACTTCTGTAGTATGCAAGATCTTGGAAAAAATCTTGAAGGAGAAAGTAGTTAAGGACCTTGAGGTGAATGGCAATTGGGACAAATTACAACATGGGTTTACGAAAGGCAGGTCGTGCCAAACCAACCTGATCTCCTTCTTTGAGAAAGTAACAGACCTTCTTGATAAAGGAAATGCGGTGGATCTAATATACCTCGATTTTAGTAAAGCGTTTGATACTGTTCCGCATGAGGAATTATTGGTTAAATTGGATAAGATGGGGATCGATAGGAAAATCCAGAGATGGATAAGGAACTGGTTAAAGGGGAGACTGCAGCGGGTAGTACTGAAAGGTGAACTGTCAGATTGGAGGGAGGTCACCAGTGGGGTTCCTCAAGGTTCAGTTCTGGGTCCGATTTTATTTAATCTATTCATTACTGACCTCGGAACCAAATGTAGGAGTGGGCTGATAAAGTTTGCGGATGACACAAAGTTGGGAGGCATTGCCAACTCGGAGAAGGATCGGGATATTCTGCACGGAGACTTGGATGACCTTGTAAATTGGAGTAATAGTAATAGGATGAGATTTAATAGTGAGAAGTGTAAGGTGATGCATTTAGGGATGACTAATAAGAATTTCAGTTATAAGCTAGGGACACATAGGTTAGAAGAGACTGAGGAGGAGAAGGACCTCGGAGTCCTGGTTGATCGCAGGATGACTATGAGTCGGCAATGCGACGTGGCTGTGAAAAAAGCTAATGCGATCTTGGGATGCATAAGGCGAGGTATTTCTAGTAGGGACAGGGAGGTGCTGCTTCCGTTATACAAGGCGCTGGTGAGACCTCACTTGGAGTACTGTGTGCAGTTCTGGTCTCCTATGTTTAAAAGGGATGAACTGAAACTGGAACGGGTACAGAGAAGGGCAACTAGGATGATCCGAGGAATGGAAAACCTTTCCTATGAAAGGAGACTCGAGGAGCTTGGTTTGTTTAGCCTAACCAAAAGAAGGCTGAGGGGGGATATGATTGCTCTCTTTAAATATATCAAAGGGATAAATACCAGGGAGGGAGAGGAATTATTTCAGCTCAGTGCTAATGTGGACACAAGAACGAATGGATACAAACTGGCCGTGGGGAAATTTAGGCTTGAAATTAGACGAAGGTTTCTAACCGTCAGAGGGGTGAAATTTTGGAACAGCCTTCCGAGGGAAACGGTGGGGGCGAAAGACCTCTCTGGCTTCAAGATTAGGCTAGATAAGTTTATGGAGGGAATGGTTTGATGGGATTACGTGATTCTAATCAATTAGGCAATAACGGCCATCGCTGGTAAAATGAGGGTCTGGCTAGAGAATCTTGCCTGTATGCTCGGGGTTCTGCTGATCGCCATATTTGGGGTCGGGAAGGAATTTTCCTCCAGGGTAGATTGGCAGTGGCCCTGGAGGTTTTTCGCCTTCCTCCGCAGCATAGGGCAGGGGTCGCAAGCTGGAAGATTCTCTGCGACTTGAAGTCTTTAGATCACGATCTGGAGACTTCAACAGCAGAGTTAAGGGAAAGTGGGGGGGTCAGCTTTTGTGGCCTGCATCATGCGGGGGGTCAGACTAGATGACCATATTGGTCCCTTCTGACCTTAACGTCTATGAGTCTATGAGTCTATGTCCCAGGTCACTGGGTGGGGGCTCGAGCCGGTTTTGCATTGTGTTATTGAAACGGAACCCCTAGATACAGAACCCGGCCCTTGTTGCTGCCAACTAGATGGGCAGAAGGGTTACAGTAGCATTGATCATATTCATGGGGTGTTTCAAATTATGTGCTGCCTTAGCCTCTCCCCGAAAGCCATATTTGTAAATTCAGTGGCTTAGCCCTTTTTAATGACCTGCCTTCTCTCTCTCCTCATAGCATGATCAGTGGACCAAGGTATCAGGCTAGCTGGAGCCAGAGCCTCCAGCCTGAATACCCCGCCGTTCAGTGTGCGAGAAGGAGGGGCGCCTGGACCCTTCTTTGAAAAAAGTGGGAGAGTGTTGGGATATGTAAGGGTTAAGCAGAGACCTGGGAAACCACTGGTGTGCTGGTATGGTATGAGGGAGTAAAGTCACAGGCAGGCACCATTTTTTCGCTTGATAGATAAGTGTTATCCCTCGCCCTCCCCTTCAGCTTGTTGGGGATAGATAAGCTCACAGCTGCATAAGGAATGTGGGAATCTAAATGATACTTTTTGTGTAAAGCAGTATTATTTCCCCCTCCCTTCCTTTCCCAGCTACATAAACGAGCCCTTGCTCATGGCCCCTTCCTGAGAATCGCTGAGAAGGGAGATTTGTGGCAACAGATTCTTGCAAATGTAACCCTTCTGCCCATCTAAGTTGGCAGCAACAAGGGCCGGGTTCTGTATCTAGGGGTTCCGTTTCAATAACGCAATGCAAAACCGGCTCGAGCCCCCACCCAGTGACCTGGGACAATTACATACCACCCCCTGAGGCAATACTTCCCCTCTCGCAAGCACGGAGTCTGAGTGTAGCAGAAAATGTTTAAAAAGAACAGGAGTACTTGTGGCACCTTAGAGACTAACAAATTTAT
>NW_020664543.1:27854186-27865372 GCF_002925995.2 Terrapene triunguis
CCCTCCAGTGCTGGGTGGGGTGGACACCCCATCACACTTAGTGTTTGGTTTGGTTCATTCTGAGGACTGATGGTTTTTCATGGGTCTGTGTGTGGCTTGTTAGTCTAGGCACATGAGTCTTGCTTTGGGAGCAAGAGATCTTGGCTTCAAATTCCGCACGAGCCCTAGCAAAGTACAACTTTCCTGATGTGCCTCACAAGGTTTTCCCTGAGGTTTTTCTCCAAAAGTCTGCCGAACCACAGCAGCCTTAGCCTTTGAATTTGGTCCCTTGGTGGCTGATAGACAATGGGACTAGGGCTGCACAGAGCAAGCCTGGGTGGCTGCCTCTGCCAATGGTGGAAGGAGCAGCTTGAACTGGTGGTGCAACAGAGCTACAGCAGGGGCCAGGCTGGCCTGGGCAGTGACCTCAGCCACTGCGGTGAGAAGTGGGTTGAGGTGGCCGCCCTGGGAAGCAGTGGCAGGGCAGCCAGGTAGACCCCATGGGACCAAATGGGTTTTCCGGGTGCCTGGAATTCTTTCCGGCTGGGGTGTCCCCCAAATGTACCCCAGGGGGATAATGCTCCCCAGCACAAGCCACCAAGGAAGGCTTAATAGTCAAGCTGTTGCGGAGGGTGGCGAGGCTTTCTTGTTGGTACCCCCAGGAAGCTGAGCTGAAATCACTGATACCTATGTCTAAGCATTAGAGCATCTTTGGGCTAGTGGTTCTGAGTGCACCAGCACTGAGGCTCCCCTAATACCAGCTGAAATCACTGAGAGCTGTGTTAAATGGTGGGGGCCGGGGTGCTGAAGACATATTGGTGAGCAGCTAGCAGGACGGCTAGCGGAGAGGCGCAACTAGCAGGACAGCTAGTGGAGAGGCGCGGCTAGCAGAACGGGTGGCGGAGAGGCGCGGCCAGCTGGGTGGCTGGCGGAGAGACTGCAGCAGAACCCCATGGAGAGGTGTGGCATTCAGCCATCGACCTGAGCAGCGGAGCATGTAAGGTGCCCACATACCTCCCTCCCCTTCCACCCGGGCTGGGAGGTCAACTCTGCAGATGAACTTCTGAACTCTGGGGCTGCACTGACCAAGGTCAGAAACTCTGGGTGGGGTGACTTTTGGGTTGCTGGACTCAAGAACCAAAGGGAAAGGACACGGCCCAATCTATTTGGAGGTGGGTCTTCTGTTGCTCATGGTTCGTGTTATGAATCCTGTTTGTGGTGTTTCCCCAACATAATGCCGCATTGTTTCCCTCCTTTATTAAAAGGCTTTTGCTACACTCAGACTCTGTGCTTGCGAGAGGGGAAGTATTGCCTCTTAGAGGTGCCCAGGGGGGAGGTATGTAATTGTCCCAGGTCACTGGGTGGGGGCTCGAGCTGGTTTTGCATTGTGTTATTGAAAAGGAACCTCTAGATACTGAACCCGGCCCTTGTTGCTGCCAACTCTGACGGGCAGAAGGGTTACAGAACAGAGGCTGTTAAATGATCAGTGAGGCTTAAATCACAGTGCCTGCAGACTGGTCTATGTCAGAGTGTTGTCTTCAAGCTGGAGAATGTCAAATTAAAAAGCTGGTGCTGTCATTGCTGATTTGTATCTTAGCATTTATTATCATTGTTGTTATTTGCATCCCAGTAGCAGACCCCAGATGAGATCTGACCTTGATTCTGCTGGAACCTGCAGGAAACAGTGTGAGGGACAATCCCTGTTTTGAACAGATTACAGGCTAATCTGAGAAGAAAAATGCAGAGTGGGAAACTGAGGTCCAGAGAGAGGAAGTTAATTGCCTGAGGCCACCCAGCAGGACAGTGGCAGGGTAGGAAATAGCACCAAAGTTTCTCAAGGCCCATGCCAGTGCCTAAACCATGAGATCATGCTGCTGCTGCCCTGGCAGCACCGAGCAGCGATGCAGTCTGTTAGAAGGGAAAGACTCCTTGAGAAAGGTCCCAAGACATGCAAGGAGATGTAGTTTCTTCTTGGGATTCTGAATTCCCATGTTGCGCCATGAGGGGTTAAACTGAGGTGCTGGTCTGCACTAGAGGAGCTCACTGTGCTAAACACGGTGTGGCCCCTGAGCACCTTGAGCTCAGGCACAAGAGGGCTCCAGGCTGCGCAGGTCCATGTCAGATCTCATTGGGATTGAACTTGATTTCAGCAAAACTAACCCCTGGGTGGTGCTGCCCTGTGTCCGTCTGAAGGACCAGCTACAATGGTTCCATTAGCCCTTACGCTGCTCTCCCACAGTGCGGCATTTTCAAATCCCTAGAACCCGCTGCTGCTGGGAGCTTTGCTGGGAGCTGTGGAATAGCTGCCCAGGTGGCATTGCCACTGGAAGAGTTCAGGACAGCACTAGAGCAAACCTCAACCATTCTAAACAAAAATCACATGTTTAATGGGGGTGTCCTAGTGCTAAGACCAGTTCTGTCCAGACAGTACCATCCCCAGGGCTTCAGGGCTGAAATTCAATGGGAATTGGGCTCCACTGAGACTCCCAGCCCAGATTTCTAACCCTGGGGGTTTCTGGGATTTGTGTCACTTTCTTAGTTAAACCTTCTCAAAAACAGGTTGTTTCACACAGCAAAAGAAAATCCAAGGGTGTGACCCCAGTTTCATGTTGGTGTAAATCAGTGGAGACACGAGGTCAAATAATTTCAAAGTCTGAATATAAAACACTCCCAGTCTCCATTAATATGACTCCACTTCCTTAGTATCTCTGATATCATAGACCTTCTCCAGTCAGCAGTGGAGTCTGAGTTTTGTTGGGGTTTGTTTGTTTTTTTGGTTCACCAATAAAAATAAAAATCAAACCACCCAAATCATTTCTGTTAATTCAGGAAAAATCCAGATCCATTTGATGATTCTGAGGGAAGAGAGAGAAAAGCTCCCAGGATTTAAATTGAGTAGAGAGAAGAGAAACCAGGAGTATTTGGTAGCTTTGTGTTATTAACCTGCATTGACACGGGCTGCAAGCTCTGTTTGTAGGCAGACTCCTTTGGATCTTGGGGAATGTCGGCTTTTGTCTGTTACTCCATGATGATGGATACTTTGTGTGTACATGTGCATGCACCTCCATAGGCGGCGACTCCATGGGCTCTCCAGCCCTGGAGCACCTATGGAAAAAAAAATAGTGCCGGCAGCCAGCTTTCCTCCATCCCCCAAGCGCCTCCTGTTCACCAGCGGCCCTGCCAATCAACTCTTCCCTCTGCCTTCCAGCACCTCCAGGCCACGGCAATCAGCTGTACTGCAGTGTACAGGAGACGCGGTCCAGGGAAGGAGTAGGAATGGGGTGCACTCGGTTGAGGAGGTGGAACTGGGCAGAAAGAGGCGGGGTGGGAGTGGAGCGGGATCAGGAAGAGGCAGGGTGGGAGTGGAGCGGGGGCGGGAAGAGGCGATGTAGGCGTGGGGATTTGGGGGGAGGGGTTCGGTGGGGGCGGAGGAAGGTGGAGGAGAGGAAGGTGATCAGGAACAGTCAACATGGATTTAACAAGGGCAAGTCATGCCTGACCAACCTGATTGCCTTCTGTGATGAGCTAACTGACTCTGGGGATATGGGGAAAGTGGTGGATGTGATATATCTTGACTTTAGCAAAGCTTTTGATATGGTCTCCCACAGTATTCTTGCCAGCAAGTTAAAGAAGTATGGATTGGATGAGTGGACTATAAGGTGGATAGAAAGCTGGCTAGGTTGTCGGGCTTAACGGGTAGTGATCAACGGCTTGATGCCTAGTTGGCAGCCGGTATCAAGCGGAGTGCCCCAGGGGTCAGTCCTGTGGCTGACCCCTGCCCCAGGGGTCAGTCCTTTTGTTCAACATCTTTATTAATGATCTGGATGATGGGATGAATTGCACCCTCAGCAAGTTCACAGATGACACTAAGCTGGGGGGAGAAGTAGATACGCTGGAGGGTAGGGATAGAGTCCAGAGTGACTTAGACAAATTGCAGGATTGGGCGAAAAGAAATCTGATGAGGTTCAACAAGGACAAGTGCAGAGTCCTGCTCTTAGGACGGAAGAATCCCATGCACTGCTACAGACTAGGGACCGAACATCTAAGCATCAGTTCTGCAGAAAAGGATTCCAGTGGACGAGAAGCTGGATATGAGTCAGCAGTGTGCCCTTGTTGCCAAGAAGGCTAATGGCATTTTGGGCTGTATTAGTAGGAGCATTGCCAGTAGATCAAGGGAAGTGATTATTCCCCTCTATTCGGCACTGGTGAGGCCACACCTGGAGTATTGCGTCCGGTTTTGGTCTCCCCACTACAGAAGGGATGTGTGGGGGAGGGATAGCTCAGTGGTTTGAGCATTGGCCTGCTAAACCCAGGGTTGTGAGTTCAATCCTTGAGGGGGCCATTTAGAGATCTGGGGCAAAAATCTGTCTGGGGATTGGTCCTGCTTTGAGCAGGGGATTGGACTAGATGACCTCCTGAGGTCTCTTCCAACCCTAATGTTCTATGATTCTATGGGTGGTGGGTAGAATTGGCCAGGGGACGCTAAACCTCCCCAAAGCCAAAGCCTGCCCCTGCCCAGCCTGCCCCCCCCTTACTGGGAACCAGAGCCCTGCTCCCAGGCAATGCCCCACGTGGAGAGAAGGTGAGACCTGCTCACCATCTCCCTCCCCAAGGAGTGATGCTCCAGGTTGCAGCTTGTTTGCAGGGGGGTGCCCCAGGCTGCTCGCAGCTGGGCTGGCTGCGATTCACTGCATTGAGCAGAGGAAAACTGGCTGTCAGCGCCCATGGTTTGTAGGGCATGTGAGAGATTGGGGCTGGGACATCAACATCTGGGGAGTCAGAGGGTTGTGGGAGCCGGAAGAGGGCTAAAGAGGGGCAGGGGTCTCTGAGCCTGAGGGCACTGAGGGCTGAACAGGGATGTATGAGGGGGTGATTAGGGGTGCAGTGGGCAAGATGGGGCCATGGAGATGTGGGGCTGCTGAAGGGAGGCTGAGGGAATACACAGGAATCGGGGCAGGGGGAAAATTCTGGGGCTCAGGGGTACAGAGCTGGAATAGAGGGAAACTGTGAGTGGGGGGATAAAGGGAAGGAAAGGGAGGATGTGGGGAGGCTGGAGGGAGAATATGAGAGCAAGCAGAGATTGGCTGGGGAAGGGAGAGCCAGAAGGTCAGGGGAAGGGTAGGAATGGTGAGAGATACAATGGCAGCTCCCTCAGCCCATGCTGCTGTTCTCTGTTGTAGACCTTCTCCTGTATCCCCCAAGCAATCTGCTTGTAGATGTCGACATTTCAACTGTTGGATCAGAGCTGTACGTGCACAGCCTTTTCTTCCCACAGGACCAGGAGACCTAATATCTCCTGTCTACTCCAGGAAGGAGCACGTTGGGAGTGTATAGCCAGCAAGGTCAGCTGGGCAATTGCACACAACAGTGGAGAGCTGCTAGGTGCACTTGCCCAGCTAGACAATCAGGAAAAGACATTTCAAAAATTCATGTGGGTCTTTAGAGGGGGATGGGCTTCCAGTCCCTGTGACCCCTGGGCAGTGGTGTTCACAATTGTGACCAGAGCAGTCAGTGTCAGGCATTGTGCGTCAGTGGCTGGAGCATAGGCGCGGACTCCGGAGTGATCCGGGGCTGGTACACCCAGGCAGAAAAATTAGCAGGTGCTAATTTCCTGGGTAATTAGTTAATTGGCTAATTAGTAGGCAGCCCTGCTAATCAACTCCTCCCCCCTCCCAGAGCCTCCCACCTGCTGCGAACAGCTGTTTCACAGCAGGCGGGAGGGACTGGGAGAGAGAGGTGTGCTCAGGGGAGGGGGCGGAAAGAAGTGGGAAAGAGGCAAGGTGGGGGTGGGAAGAGGCGGGGGCTTGGGGAAAGGGGTGGAGTGTGGGGGGCGGAGCAGGGAGGGGAAGAGACAGGGCAGGGACTTGCAGGAAGGGGTGGAGTGGGGGCAGGGCCTGGGGCAGAGAAGGGGGTCAAGCACCCCCCGGCTACAGGGGAAGTTGGTGCCTGAGCTGGAGGGGTGTTAGGGTTGACATAGGTAACGCAGTGTCTACACTCCCACTGTTGCCAATCTATGTACATCGACCATGGCTCAGTGCCATTCAGGGAGTTGGTGTTACTACGTCCATGTAACAGGGCACTTACTTCAGTGGGAGACAACTTTAGGTGTAGACCCATGCACAACTAGGCCAATGCAAGGTGGCTTATGTCCACCTAACTTTGTAGTGTAGACCGGGCCCGAGTAAGTTTCCCAGACCTGAAGAAGAGCTCTATGTAGCTCAAAAGCTTGTCTCTATCGCCAACAGAATTTGGTCTGATAAACGATAAAAAATGATAAAATATTACCTCACTCTCCTTGTCTCTCTCACATTTTGATATTTTTAAAAGAAACATTTTGACTTGTCATTATGAAATGATGTTTTGTTGCAGAAGTTATCTAGATTCGACAAGAAAGAAAGAGAGAGAAAAAGGTTTTGTTTCTGATCAAACTAAGCATATAATTCAGCCCAAAATGATTTTTTCAACTTTTTTTTGGTTTGGCCCCAAACCCAAGAAATAATTATTCACCCAGCTCTACCACACAGTAACACTGGAGTCCTCCTGGGCCATCAGGATTAGGACATCAGAGGCTAGAGAATCCCATTGCTTGGGCCTCATGAGTTATTTTATCCTGGGTCTCAGTGACACAATTTGAACAGGGATCCCGCATCCTGGAGCTAGAATGCAGGGAAGATTTTCTCATCAGTGAATGAAGCTTTGGTGAAAGTGAAGATTGAGGCCTTCTTATCAGCACTGTAAAATGTCACCTTCCCCTCTTCATAGTCCAGAGAGACACAGATCTTCCTGGGCCTTGCAGTCAAGGGCAGGAAAGGTCACAAGGGAGGTGAGAGCCCAGTATTGACCCTGACACTACTGCACAGGTCAGATCTCCCCTTCAGGTTTAAAGGTGAATGCCCCACTCCCCCCCATTTCTCCTCACAGACTTGCTGGCAGCCCCCAGGGTCCACCAACATCCACAGCCCCTGACTGTCACCTCCCGGGGATGTGTCCCTGAAATGAACTCCTCATATCTCAGCACGTAGGGAACAGGATCAAATCTCTCAAGACTGTCAAGAAGATTGTTCCCTGCATGTTCCCATCTTACACTTTTGTGATTTGCAGAAATGATGAGGTAGAGATTTGCTGTGTCTGGATCCAGAGTCACATTCACTGGAGAGACAGAGAATCAGAGCGTTAGAGGCAGAGCTCAGCCCTGGGGAGGCTGGGACCATTTCTCACACTCCCCAGCAGCGCCATTCTGGCTGGGATAGCCCCTGATTTTCTACCTCTGTGCCCCTGCCTCTCTGCTGAGACTGACCAGGGATTTAATTGCAAGTCGCTCCTCCCAGGCACTAGGGGTGCTGTTATAGCTGGGCTGGATCAAGACTTGAGAGGTTATTGAAATTAGTGAAAAATAAGCAGAGAGAATCTGCTATTCCATAGATTTTCAGTCTCGGGATTCACTAACATATACCCACCCTGTCCTTCCCATGTTGGTAAATGGCAAGGGGGTCTTGGCTAGCACTTCTTTGCTGTGTGTGAATTTTTGCACAGATTCTGAAAAGCCAGCATTGCTATGAGGCAAAACTAAGAAAGTATACACACTAAGGGGCATACTTCCAGCAAAGTGAATCTGTGTCTGCAACAGGACTGTTGCCAGCTCAGTCCAAATAAGGGATGCTAATAACGGGAAAGAGTGCTACATTCACTGTACTTCAGCACGATCATTAATAGGGTAAATCTGTGTTTCTATGTTATTATTTAGCAAAATAAAATAAAGGAACTTATATTGTGTGTGTATTCAGAGAGGCTTTATTAGCAAGTTAACACCACAAATGTCCCTGAAATTAGTTTGAAAGTGTTGGTCTGTGTGCCTAGCACAATGGATGCCCCATTTCTGGTTGGTCCTTAGGCACTACCATAATAAACATAATTCATATCTAAAGTTTCCTAAACAAATGTTGTCAAGGCTGTATCCCCACTTTGAACTTTAGGGTTCAAATGTAGGGGCCTGCATGAAAACTTCTAAGCTTATCTACCAGCTTAGCTTTGGTCCGCTGCCACCATCACAAGAATTCCCTCCCTGGGAAGCCTTGAGAAACCTTTCACCAATTCCCTGGTGAACACAGATCCAAACCCCCTTGGATCTTAAAACAAGGAGAAATTAACCATCCCCCCTCCTTCCTCCCACCCTCCTTTCACCAACTCCTGGTGAATACAGATCCAAACCCCCTTGGATCTTAAAACAAGGAGAAATCAATCTGGTTCTTAAAAAAGAAGGCTTTTAATTAAAGAAAAAGGTAAAAATCATCTCTGTAAAATCAGTATGGAAAATACTTTACAGGGTAATCAAACTTAAAGAGCTCAGAGGACCCCCCTCTGTCTTAGGTTCAAAGTACAGCAAACAAAGATACACACTCTGGTAAAAAGGTACATTTACAAGTTGAGAAAACAAAGTAAATCTAAGACGCCTTGCCTGTCTTTTACTTACTAGTTTGAAATAGGAGAGACTTGTTTAGAAAGATGGGGAGAACCTGGATTGATGTCTGGTCCCTCTCAGTCCCAAGAGCGAACCACCCCTTAAAACAAAGAGCACACACAAAAGCCTTCCCCCCCCCAAGATTTGAAAGTATCTTGCCCTCTTATTGGTCCTTCGGGTGAGGTGTCAGCCAGGTTACCCGAGCCTCTTAACCCTTTACAGGTAAAAGGATTTGGAGTCTCTGTACACAGAGAACTGTTACCCTTCCCTTTATAGTTATGACAAATGTTCTGCCTCATATTATTCCAGGAGTGGGTGGGTCAGATTTTGTGGCCTGCATCATGCGGGAGGTCAGACTAGATGATCATAATGGTCCCTTCTGACCTTAAAGTCTATGAGTCTATATTATATGCAAGGCTCCAGGAGTCTGGTGGAGGATGGGCACAGCAATAAGGATTTTGGACCTTAACTGCATTTCCATGCATTGTACTGTTTAATTGTTTGAGAAAACTACAATGTCATCCTATACTTCTGTAAGTAACGGACAGATATTCACAACATTCCCAACTTATTTACCATGAACTTAATAACAGTGTCACTCCTTAAACAGAAAATATTCCATTCCTCATCAGTGTTCCTTGAGCCAATGGTTCTCAACCAGGCATACACATACCCCTGGGGGTACTGCAGAGGTCTTCTAGGGGGGACATCAACTCATCTAGATATTTGCCTAGTTTTACAACAGGCTGCATAAAAAGGACTAGTGAAGTCAGTACAAACTAAAATTTCATACAACTATGACTTGTTTATACTGTTCTGTATACTATATACTGAAATGTAAGTACAATATTTATATTCCAACTGATTTATTTTAAATTATATGGTAAAAATGAGAAAGGAAGCAATTTTTCAGTAACAGTGTGACTGTGACACTTTTGTATATTTATGTCTGATTTTGCAGCTGAGTAGTTTTTAAGTGAGGTGAAACTTGGGGTACTCAAGACAAATCAGTTTCCTGAAAGGGGTACAGTAGTCTGCAAAGGTTGAGAGCCACTGCTTTGGGCTATCGCTTTAACAATGGACTCCTTCCAGCAAAGCAAGACATCATGAGTCAGATTCACGAGAGAGCCCGCCCACTTCCTGGTGCAGGACTAGCCGGAAACCTGACTGAGCTCAGCAAAGCACTGCACAAGTACCCAGTTACAGTCCCCCACAGAGAGCCATGGCTACAGAGAACCCTGTAGAAAACCTTCAGGAGGAAGCTACTTGTCCCATCTGTCTGGAGTATTTTAAAGCTCCAGTGATTCTAGACTGCGGGCACAATTTCTGCCGGCTCTGTGTCACCCAGTGCTGGCAGGGATCCGATGCAAACGTCTCCTGCCCTCAGTGCAGAGAAATCCTTCAACACAGAAACTTCAGGCCCAACAGGCAGCTGGCAAATGTTGTAGAACTTGCCAAACAGCTGAGCTTACAGGTAGCAAAAGGAGCCGAAGGGGAGAGAGTGTGTGAGACGCATGGGGAGGCCCTGAAACTGTTCTGTGAGGAGGATCAGACCCCCATCTGCCTGGTGTGCGACAGGTCCAAGGAGCACAGAGCTCACGCTGTGGTTCCCATAGAGGAGGCTGCCCAGGAGTACAAGGTAGGACACCATCGTGTAGTCATGTTATAGTTACAGCTTTGGATTTTAAAGAGATGAGGTGAGTGAGGTAATATCTTTTACTGGACCAACTTCTGTTTGTGAAAAAGACAAGCTTCCAAGCTTACACAGAGCTCTTCTTCAGGTCTAGATTTTAAAGACAGTTCAATTTCATTGCAATTTGCTGATAACACTTAATTCCTCTCTCTCTGTCTGCTGTTATTGTAACAGAATTTCCCAACTCTGTAACACACTGATTGCATGAAAGATTAAATAAAAGAAGTTTTCTGGAGAACAGAAACTTTTAAATGACAGCTACACTAGAGCTGGGGAAATAATTGATTTTGCAGTTCAGTGACTGACCTGAGAAACCGGAAAAAGTAATAGCTTCAGATTGACACAAAACAGCATTTTTCCCTTCACCAAAATGAAAACGTGGAAAACAAATCATTTTGGATCAAACAAAATATTTTGTTTAATCTGAAATGAAATATTTTGTTCAACCTGAAACTAAATGTTTCAATTAGTTTTTGAGTGCTCTTTCCCCTTTTCTTCTCCCCCTTTGAAAAAAAAAGTTAAATCTAACTAAATTTAAAACTGAAACATAATTTTAAAATGAAAAAGTTGTAACATTTGTTTTGAAAATGTTATATTGAAACATTTTGACTTTCTGTATTTTTCCTCCTCCCCCCCGCCCAAACTGTTCACCAAATGTGACAATTCACAAACAGTTTCAGTTGGCCCCAAACTGAACTTTTCAATGAATAAATTATTTACTGAAAAAAATGTCACCCAGCTCTAATTCACACATCAGACCTTTCTCCAATGTATCCATCTTGCTCTATTGTATTCTGATGGTTACAGTAATGCCAATAGGTTATGGAAAAGGAACTTGGTTCCATTCAATGTCTGTCTGATCAACGATTTTTTAAAATGTCATCCCTTTTGGCCTGAGCTATTAGACAAAATTTAGGGCCGCTTGCATTAGGAGGAGAAATTGATGATGGAGTATTAGATGGGTGCAATCATGTTTATTTTTTAAAAATGTACACGAAGTTCTGTTTCCCAGACAGGGCCGGCTCCAGGCACCAGGCACCCAAGCACGTGCTTGGG
>NW_020664543.1:27868372-27927167 GCF_002925995.2 Terrapene triunguis
CATGTCCATTTCCTCATCACTCTCGTCGCCGCGCTCTAATCGCCACCGCCTCGGCTGGTTCCGGTTTTGCTTTGGCATGTCCTGGCTCTGCATATACTCCAGGACAATGCGCGTGGTGTTCATAGTGCTCATAATTGCCGCGGTGATCTGAGCGGGCTCCATGATCCCAGTGCTAGCTATGGCGTCTGGTCTGAAAAAAGGCGCAAAAGTAGTATCTGACGGACCAGGGGAAGAAGGGAGGGAGGGAGGGAGGGAGGGGCGAGTGACGACATGGCGTACAGGTACAGGGAATTAAAATCAAGAAAGGTGGCTTTGCATCAGGGAGAAACACAAACAACTGTCACACAGAATGCCCCCCCCCCAAAGATTGAACTCAAAAGCCTGGGTTTAGCAGGAGGGAGGGGGGAAGCAAATGAATACAGAATAAATCTATTTTTTACATCTTAAGACAACGGTGCAGCATGACTGATAGCCCTCGGCATTTTCAGGGTGCTTGGCAGCAAATACTGGGCACTTGGCAGTTAGCCTTCAGGTCTATTGCACGATCTGATACCCATTGCAGTATGACAACAATGGATACCAGTCGTAATATACTATCTACTGCCCAAAAGGCAATGGGTTGGTGCTGTGTAGCAATCTAGCCCCACGTCTGCCAGCCCCATGTCTGCCAGCACCCAGATCGCCCTCGGCCTCTTCTGGGTGCTTAGCAGACAATATTGGGCACTTGGCAGAAAATAGCATACTACGACTCTGCTAACGTGCGATGATCCAACAGGGCGCATGGCAGAAAATGGCATACTATGACTGATAACCATCATTGTCTGCCCAGGTGCCCATGATCGACAGCCACTGCAGTACGATGATGATGGATACCAATCGTAATATACCATCTTCTACCAAAAGGCAAGGGGCTGGTGCAATGCAGCCCTACGGCTGCCAGCCCCACAGCTGCCCGCACCCAGATCGCTGATGAAGGCTACCAGTCATGCTGCACCGTCTACCACCAAAAGGCAGTTAGCTGCTGCTGCTGTGTAGCAAAGCAGTCCCACGTCTGCCGGCACCTAGATGACATATGGTGACGGTGAGCTGAGCTGAGCGGGCTCCATGCTTGCTGTGGTATGTTGTCTGCACAGGTAACCCAGGTAAAAAGGCGTGAATCTATTGTCTGCCGTTGCTGTGACGGAGGGGGAGGGGCCTGGCGACATGTACCCAGAACCCCCCGCGGCACTGTTTTGCATCATCCGGGCATTGGGATCTCAACCCAGAATTCCAATGGGCGGCGGAGACTGCGGGAACTGTGGGATAGCTACCCATAGTGCAATGCGCCGGAAGTCGACACTAGCCTCGGTACTGTGGACGCGGTCCGCCGAACTAATGCACTTAGAGCATTTTATGTGGGGACACACACAATCGGCTGTATACAACCGATTTCTATAAAACCGGCTTCTATTAATTCGATCTATTTTCGTAGTGTAGACATACCCATAGATACAATCTTCTGCCTTTCATCTTGTGTCTTTTTCTGTAAAAAAAAAAATAGGGAAGGGGCTAGTCAAGGATGTGAATGGAAACTGAGGTCCTTTCATGGAGATATCCCATCTCCTAGAACTGGAAGGGACCTTGAAAGGTCATTGAGTCCAGCCCCCTGCCTTCACTAGCAGGACCAAGTACTGATTTTGCCCCAGATCCCTAAGTGGCCCTTTTACGGATTGAACTCACAACCCTGGGTTTAGTAGGCCAATGGTCAAACCACTAAGCTATCCCTTATTAATAGAGCATAGACTATGCAGGAGGGAGAATTTCTTTGCAAATTCTAAGACATCTAACACCTGCCTGTGACCTGTGGTTACTAGAAAGATAATTTTCTCACACCTTCCCATTTGGCCCCTATATCTCTTAAAAGGATATTCCCATGTCTGACATGGTTAGGACATTGCATTACCAATGGCCTTTAAAAATGCAGATCCAAAGCAGCCGGAGTCAGGACTCAGCACTAGAACTCAGTTAAATTTTTTGCAGTAAACTTTTATGCAAGGAAAATGGAGATTTGTTGTGTCTGAAATATTTCATGAATTCCTGTAAATTTTCACCCAATGTTTTGCATAAATAAATTAATAAATAAAAAATCCTGAAAACAAATCAAGAAAATGTTTTTATTTTTCAATCTCAAATTCGTTTTTGTTAAAAATAGTTCTTCTTTTTAATGGTCAAAATTGAAACAAAACATTTTGCCCAAGAAAAAATTAAACATTGATTTGCTGAATATTTTTAAAAATCATTTTTGATTAACTCATTTTTTTCCAATTTCCAGTCAATTAAAAGTTCTGTTGTTTGCCCAGCTCTACGCCAAAGTACATTGATAGAGATTGATGGGAGAAAAAAAGAATGAATCAAGTCAACAAAAAAGTGCAGACTCGGGCACAGAGCTGTGCATTGGATATATTCAGGTCATTTTGGCAAGATTTTCATCAAAGCCACAAAAGCTGGACATTAATTCATTAACCAGAATGAAAGTTTAGAATCTGAAGATGGAGAAGAAGAAGATTTTTCAGGCCATCTGTGTGAAGGTGTGTGCACAGAGCATCCATGATAATGGAGTAACAGACAAAAGCCAACATTCCCTAATGCCACAAAGGAATCTGCCTACAGACCTTGCACCCATTGTCAATACAGGTTAATAACAAAAAGAATCTATCAGATTCTCCTGGCTTCTCTTATCTCTACTCAACTTAAATCCAAGGAGCTTTTCTCTCTCTTTCCTCAGAATCTTCAGATAGATCTGGATTTATCCTGATTCGACAGAAATGATGGGGTGGTTTGATTTTTATTTTTAGGTGTGAGAGTGCATCTCAGTTTAACCCCCCATGGAACAACATGGGAATTCACAGTCTCAAGAAGAAACTTCATCTCCTTGCTGCGCTTGGAACCTTTCTCAAGGAGTCTTTCCCTTCTAACAGACTTCATCACTGCTAGGTGCTGCTAGGGCCACAACAGCATGGTCTCATGGTTTGGGCACTGGTGTGGGCCTTGAGAGACCTTTGTGCTATTTCCCACCCTGCCGCTGTCCTGCTCTGTGACCTTAGGCAATTAACTTCCCCACTCTGGGCCTCAGTTTCCTCTCCTGCTCTGCATTTTATTTCTCAGATTAGCCTATAAATTGGATTAGCCCTGCTCAGAGTAGGGATTATCCCGCACACTGTTTCATGCAGGGTCCAGCAGAATCAAGGTCAGATCTCATCTGAGGTCTATAGTGGCTACTGGGATGCAAATAACAACAATGATAATAAATGCTACAATACAAATCAGTAATGACAACACCAGCTTTTTAACTTGATGTTCTCCAGCCTGAAGGCAACACTCTTACATAGGCAGGCCTGCAGGTACTGTGATTTAAACCTCACTGATCATTTAACAGCATCTGTTCCATAGATTGTTCCCTTAATTCACCAGAGGGGACTGGGTTTGAAAAGGATTCAGCTTCTCAGGTAAAAGTTTCCCACATTAGAAATCTCTCAAGTCTTCATTGTTTGTGCTTCCTGCTACCCAGCCATCTTATTTACTGTTTATAGCCTCTCCCATACAATGAAGGCCTTACAGAGCTGAACGATGCAGTCACACCTGTGACAGGAAACTTGCACCTATCATAAAAATTCAAAGTCGTTAGTCATTGAACTTGATAGCAATTCCCTACCTTGTACTCCTGGGCATCCTCCTCTATGGGAACCACTGTGTGAGCTCAGTGAGCCTGGGACTGATGGCAAACCACACAGATGGGGGTTCAATCCTCTTCACAGAACAGTGTCAGAGTCTCCTGGTGTTCCACACACACCTTCTCCCCCCTGATCCCTTTGCTACCTGGAAACTCAGCCATTTGGCTATTTCTAGGACATTCACCAGCTGCCTGTTTGGCTTGAGGTTTTTCTGTTGTACAGCTTGTCTGCACTGAGGGCAGGTGATGCCTGTATCCAATTCTCCCCAGTACTGGGTGACGCAGGCTCTGCAGAAATTGTGCCCACACTCTAGAGTGACAGGGTTTTGTGAAATACTCCAGACAGATGGGACAAGTGACTTCATCCTGGAGACTTTCCACAGAGGACCCTGCAGCCATGGCTCCCTCTGGACAGTGTAATGGGGTAAGGTTCACTTTCCTGAGCTCAGCAATAAGCCCCACCTGTAGCAGCATCTGGGTGTTTCCCTTCCTTGAACTGACTTCTGCTGTTTGCTGAGCTGGAACAAGCCCCCTGGTAACATTACAGCCCTGGAGGCTTTTGTGAAAACAATACCACTAAGCTAGGCTCTGGTCCTGCAACCAGCCCCATTTCCCCGGCAGCCAGGCCCAGGCAGGGAGCAGAGGGAGCAGGCCGCCACCTCCAGAGGCGGGCTCTCTACATAAAGGCAGCGACCCAGAGTGGCCACCCTCACCTGTGAGAGGCTTCTCTGTCTTGCCCACTCTGCTCCACATTTGGGCCCGGCTGCCAGGAAGAGAGGCTGAGCGAGCCAGGAACATGCCAGGGGCAGGCGCAGCAGGAGACGGACTGGGCCCCCCCACCGCAGGTAACTTTGTCAGGGAGAGCACAGCAGCCCTGGGCTGGGTGCAGGGTAGCTGGGGAAGGTGCTGGGAGAAGGTTCCCTCTGCTCAGCCTGAGTTAGGGTCATTGCCCAACACTGTAGCATTTAATTTCACAAAGGGGAAATACACAAAAATGAGGAGGTTAGTTAAACAGAAATTAAAAGGTACAGCGCCAAAAGTGAAATGCTTGCAAGCTGCATGGAAACTTTTTAAAGACACCATAATAAAGGCTCAACTTAAATTTATACCACAAATTAAAAAACATAGTAAGAGAACAGAAAAAGTGCCGCCGTTGCTAAACAACATAGTAAAAGAAGCAGTGAGAGGCAAAAAGGCATTGTTTAAAAAGTGGAAGTTAAATTCTAGTGAGGAAAATAGAAAGGAGCATAAACTCTGGCAAATGAAGTGTAAAAATATAATTAGGAAAGCCAAAAAAAGCATTTGAAGAACAGCTAGCCAAAGATTCAAAAAGTAATAGCAATTTTTTTTAAGTACATCAGAGGCAGGAAGTGGTGCCACTGGACGATTGAGATGCTAAAGGAGCACTCAAGGACGATAAGGCCATTGTGGAGAAACTAAATGAATTCTTTGCATCGGTCTTCATGGCTGAGGATGTGAGGGAGATTCCCAAACCTGAACCATTCTTTTTACGTGACAAATCTGAGGAACTGTCCCAGATTGAGGTGTCAATAGAGGAGGTTTTGGAACAAATTGATAAACTAAACAGTAATAAGTCACCAGGATCAGATGGTATTCACCCAAGAGTTCTGAAGGAACTCAAATGTGAAATTGCAGAACTTCTAACTGTAATTTAAATCATTTCGATCAGCTTCTGTACCAAATGACTGGAGGATAACTAATGTGATGTAATTTTTAAAAAGGACTCCAGAGGTGATCCCAGCAATTACAGGCTGGAAAAGGTTCAGAAAAGAGTAACAAAAATTATTATGGGTATGAAACGGCTTCTGTATGAGGAGAGATTAATAAGACTGAGACTTTTCAGCTTGGAAAAGAGATGACTAAAGTGGGATATAATTGAGATCTATAAAATCATGACTGGTGTGGAGAAAGTAAATAAGGAAGTGTTATTTACTCCTTCTCATAATCCAAGAACTAGGGGTCACCAAATGAAATTAATAAGCAGCAGGTTTAAAACAAACAAAAGCAAGTATTTCTTCATACAACACACAATCAATCTGTGGAACTCTGCCAGAGGATGTTGTGAAGGCCAAGACTATAATCTAATTCAGTAAAGAACTAGATAATTTCATGGAGGATAGATCCATCAATGGCTATTAGCCAGGATGGGCAGGGATGGTGTCCCTAGCCTGTTTGGCAGAAGCTGGGAATGGGCGACAGGGCATGGATCACTTGATGATTTCCTGTTGTGTTCATTCCCTGTGGGGCACCTGGCATTGGCCACTGTCGAAAGACAGGATACTAGGTTAGATGGACTTTTGGTCTGATCCAGTACGGCCATTCTTTTGTTCTTATAAAACAAGTTTAACAACTACAGAAAGATTTTTAAGTGATTATAAGTGATAGCAAACAGATCAAAGCAGATTACCTAGCAAATAAACAAAACCGCAAATTAAGCCTAAATTACTAGATAGATAGGATTTGAATTAGCAATATCTCACCCTGACTGATGATACAAGCAGGCTTGCAGATTCTTAAGGCATAAGCTGCATCTGCCTTGCAGCTTGGGTTCCCCTTCCCCAATCCCAGTCCTTTGTCTTCCAGAGCTTCTTTCAGGTGTTGAGTTGTGGGGGAGTGAAGACAAATCATGATGTCACTCCCCACCTTATATAGTTTCTCCATATGGCGGGAACCCTTTGTTTCAAGCTAAGTTCCAGGCCCAGTTCATGGAAAAATACAGGTACCAAGATGGAATTTAGTGTCATGTGGTCTGCTCACATGCCCTTGCATGTCTTGCTGAGTCATAGCAGCCATTACTCATAGGCTGGCTAAAATGTTCCCCGGTGAGGCCAAACCTTTTCCATGGTCCATTGTCTTTGCTGATGAGCTATTTGCACTGTCTAGCTTCTTCACTGCTGTACCCGAAAGGCTAATTGTGGATGTTACCCAGAGTAAGCACATTTGAAATACAGACACATAGTTAATATTAATAACTTCAGAAACAAAATGAAACATGCATACAAATAGAATAATCATATTCAGCAAATCATAACTTTTCCATAGACACCTCACGACACATTTTGTACAAGATGCATCATGTCATAATCATATCATAATGATACCACTATGATGAATATGGGGTACTGTGTAACACCTGCATCCCATGCCTCTCCTGCTGAGGTGTCCATGGGTGCCTAAGAGTTCCAGGGAGAAACTGTGTTGTTGTGAGACCCTGCCAGCATGGAGGCACGTGCTTCCCAGCCCCCAGGAGCCAGCGGGCTTGGATGCCCTGGCCCAGGGAGGTGGTGTTGGAACATTCCTCCCAGAGGCGACACATGGGGTGGTCACGTGCCCCCCCCCCTCCCTTGGGCCCCCCCCCCCCCCCCCCCCCAGTATCAGCAGGTACGTCGTCTCTGCAGGAGACTGTGTAAATGTGAGTCCTCCAGGGTCATAGAGATGAACCAAAAGACTGTATAGAGAGGAGTCCTCCAAGCTCTCTCATACACAGATAACTGAAGCTAGGGAAGCCCATTTTCTTCATTCCCAGTGGTATGTGTTCTGTACTCTAAGTGTAAGTGCTATAATTTGGGGGAAGAAACATCTTTTTTTCACAGATATCGGAAGTTGGAAACCTGCTTTAAATGCACCCGCTACCGACACCTACAGAATCATTACTTTGTCTGTTTTGTATATTTAGATTTGAAGCTCTTTCCCTTAGGAGCTGTCTCTCATGATGTGTATGTCGAATACAATACCGAGCACAATAGGGCCTTACTCTTGGGTGTAGCCTCTAGCTGCTACTGTATTAAAAATAATCCTGGTATTAATAAGACCAATTACTGTGTAGTCAGACAAGAATGAAACGGGGTAAATTGTGGTATGAGGAACAGGCCGAATATCAGCAGAGAAAAACTCCCCAGTCTAGCGATCTAAATTCCCAATCCTGCAAAATTTCACTGTATTACTGCCAAAGGCCCCATTGATTTCAATGGGCCTGAGCTAGAATGAGGCAGAGAGTAAGGTTGTGACAACAGGGGTCTTGAGCTGAACCCATTCCAGAGATCAGAATCTCTCTCTCTCTCTCTCTCTCTCTCTGTACATTTCCTGCTAACTCGCTTAGAGGCCAGTGGTCTGATTCTCCTCTCACAACAACTTCACACTGTTGTAGACAGTTCATGGGGTTCCAATGGGATTACTTCTGTTTTACACCAGGGTGAGGGAGAGGAGAATGACCCTGTGAACCCAGTCATACTACTCCTGATTTGTGCTGGGGTCAGGAGAGGGGGACAAGATTTCAGCAAGTTTTAGCTCAAAGGGAAGTTTGACTAGCTTATTACAGGGCAGGGATATGGTTGTATGAGTGACCTCACTGTGCATTTCCATTCCACACCATGTTTGTATTGTTTTTAACTTTAACCTTAACTCTGGAGTTGGTAGCCATTTAATGCAAAACAAAGGACACTGAGAATGGGAGAAACTAAATTCTACTTTATTATTTCAAAGGAGGAACAAAGACAGACTCCCTTCCCCACCCGCAGCCCAGCCCAGTTCAGTCCCAGCCCAACACATTCCTGGACCCGACTCCCTCATGCACCAGCACCAGCACCAGCACCATTTACAAACTGGTTGGAAAGTGCAGAGAAGCCATGAGAGATGCGGGGACCCAGTCACAAAAGCAAACACTCCAAAAGCAGAAAACCCAAATTGCTGAGGTTGGAGGGATGCAGGGTGGGGTGAGTGGGGCAGAGACAGCCTCTCTTGTCCCAACACAGGACACTGCAGTAGATTCAGTGCGGAGGGATGACCAATCGGGTTTAGGGCTCCTCATATCTCTCTGGCCTCAATGATTGGGGTCGGCCTGGCTTCAAGGCTGGCCACGTCTGTTGACATCCCCAGCTCACTTCTTGCCTGCACCCCACTTCATCATCTCAGCAATCGGGAGATACTGTCCCCCTGCCCCCATCATTCTTTGTGGGGTGTCATTCATGACCCTTTAGAGGTCAGGGGCAGCTTCACACGACACTCATATATTCTCGTCTCTCTCTGGCTCTGACGCAGGGAGTTCACAGTTCTCAGCCTCGGTTGTCTGTCTCTGAAGAGCAAACCCAGCAGCTTCCCAGCTCTGATCCCCCACCCCCCATCCTGACTGTTTCTCACATCACTGCAGGGATCAGGCAATAAACTTCTTTCCCTGTTTCAGTCTCTGTCTCTTGGAGTGTGAATCTTGCTCTCACCCTCAGTGTTTATGCTGAGAGATATTGATCATTGTCATTGTTCCAACACACAAAAGATCTCATGAAAAAAGGGTTAAGTTAAAATAAAATATTAAAAAAAAAAAAAAAAAAAAAGGCTCTTCTGGCAATGATCATTTGTCTCATGAAGTCATCAACAAATCTGAGCTACATCGTGTCAAATTAAACTAATATTTAAGTATGTGACCAAACGGCCTTCACAAAGAGAGAAAATCCCACAATACAGGATGGGATATAAAACACTTTCACATTCATAAAGTGAAACCTCAGAGAATCTTTTAAGACTCAAAATCAGGAAAATAAACGCACCCATGTTCTTCTGAAGTGGCTAAACCTGTTTTACTTCTCGCCTCATTATTTGGGTGTATTAGTTACAAAAGTTATAGTATCATTATGCTAAAAGAAAGAGAAAGAAAGACAAAAAATCCCCAAACTTCCCATCTGCAAATGATCTGGACTAGCCTAGAAAAATCCTGGAAGCAATTTTACTAATAGATGGAAACAGGGCTATAAGATTGGACAGGTCAAAACTGTGCTTTGAGGGTCATTGGGATTTCCCTGCCCATTCCCAGGTCTATGACACTTTCTTCTCCAGCCCTCAGGAGTCTAATTTAGGATCATGGAAATCAAACTGTGATTCGTAAGCATGGAGAACCAAGGCCACTGTGGTAAGGTGAAGGGGTAGAATGGGGAGAGGATAAAACTCTCTATTGCTTGGACAGAGGTTACTGTGTCAAGGGTGGACTGATGGTGATGGTGGGGGAGGGAATCCCTGCAACTCACCCCATCACCCTTGAATAGCACAGAAGCTAGAACAACATTTACTGTCACTGCTCTGATTTTTTAGCATCTAGTTAATTCTGGTCCATAAGGTAGAAAATGTACAAACAATAAATGGTTTTCACCTCGGCCTGCAGTAATGTGAGAATATCTGGGAATGAGACCATCTGGCCCCAAAAGGGGAACTCAGGGACAAGCCATCACTCTGCTAACAGGGGGGTAAAATGCTCAGGGTCAGTTTATACTAGGAATCTGATGGAGGGTCACAGAGATTCACTGGCTAATCCCGACCACATTTCCTAACATAGAGAGAACCTCAGAGGTTGATGCTGTGGGGGCAGAAGTGGGATCTCTGGGCCTCCTACAAAAGGCCCTGTGGAAATCAGTCCCTCTCATTGGTGCTTTCTGAATGCAGAGGGGACAGGGAGAAGGTAAAGAGGGAATGAATGATCAGAGGCAGCACCTCTCCACCCCGGTGATCTCCCTCTCTTCTTATCCCATGATCCTCAAACACTCGATAGTCCCAGAACCCAGCTTGCTCTGCTTCCTAGTTCCAGCAGCTCCAACCATTCAATCCCCAGTTTCCTGCACAAAATGATCCTCCTGGTCCCTCAATATTTGATCCCACAGAACCCAGCACTCTGGGGAATTTGGGGAGGGAAGGAGTTACTTTTTGGACAGCCCCCTTCCAGGAAACAGCTCCAGGTAATTGGAGTAGCCCAGTCCAGGGGCTGGTGGAAGATGAGGGGGTGGGACAGGTGTCTAGAGGGAAAGTGGGGCCTGGCCCAAGTGTCCTTCTCTTAATCTCCATGGAAGGGGGATCCCATCTAGGAAGGATGGGAGAGGGGGAAACTTCAGCCAGGCCGAGGGAGTGTCTGGGGAAGTTTTTCTCTCTTCCTTCCCCCACCTGTGGCCCATCAGCTCAGCAACCAAGGCTGCAGCAGGGAGATGGGGCTGATTGGGGCTTCCCATCCTCTGCCTTGGGTTTGCTTAGACCAGTCTAATATGGTGTTAGCTACACTAGGAGAATTTTCCACACTGGGAACATCTCAGAGCTTTCTTCCCTGTGTGGATTTGCTGATGCCTGATACTATGGGAGCAACCAATTTCCCCCACAATTTTCCCCCACTTTCAAGGTCTCTCTGTTGTGTGGATCACTGATATGTGAACTCAGGTTGAATCTTTTCCCACAGTCAAGCTGTCACTCAGTAAGAGACTTAAAGGTGGCAATCTTGCAACAGAAAAGCTTCAAAAACAGACTCCAACGAGAAACTGCTGAACTTGAATTAATATGCAAACTAGATACCATCAATTTAGGCTTGAATAGAGACTGGGAATGGCTGAGCCATTACACACATTGAATCTATTTCCCCATGTTAAGTATCCTCACACCTTCCTGTCAAACTGTCTGAAATGGGCCATCTTGATTATCACTACAAAAGTTTTTTTTTTCTCCTGCTGATAATTGCTCATCTTAATTAATTAGCCTCTTAGAGTTGGTATGGCAACTCCCACCTTTTCATGTTCTCTGTATGTGTATATATATCTCCTTACTATGCATCCGATGAAGTGGGCTGTAGCCCACGAAAGCTTATGCTCAAATAAATTTGTTAGTCTCTAAGGTGCCACAAGTACTCCTGTTCTTTAAGCTATTTCTAGGGTCTCACCTTTGTGGAGTCTCTGATGTTTAGTAAGCTCTGAGCTCCTACTGAAGCTTTTCCCACAGTCAAGGCATTTATGAAGGTTATAACCTGTGTGGATTCTCTGATGTATAATAAAGTTTGATCGCTGATTGAAACTTTTCCCACACTGCAAGCATTTATGGGGGCTCTCTCCTGTGTGGCTTGCCTGATGTCTAATAAAGTTTGTTCTCTCAGTGAAACATTTCCCACAGTGGAGGCATTTATCGGGTTTATCTCCAGTATGAATTTTCTGGTGTCTAATAAGGTGTGAGCTCTGAATGAAACTTTTCCCACACTCAAGGCATTTATAGGGTCTCTCCTCCGTGTGTGTCCTCCAATGTCTAGTGAGGTATGAGCTGTGGCTAAAGTTTTTCCCACAATCCAAGCACTTATGGGGTCTCGCTCCAGTGTGGGTTGTCTGATGTGTAACAAGGCTTGATTTCTGAATGAAACATTTCCCACAGTCCAGGCATTTATATGGCCTTTCTCCCGTGTGGATTCTCTGATGTTTAGTAAGATTTGATTTGTGACTGAAACTTTTTCCACAGTCCAAACATTTATAGGGCTTCTCTGCTGTGTGGATTCTCTGATGCACAATAAGGCCTGAATTGTGAGCAAAACTTTTCCCACAATCCAAGCATTTATGAGGTTTCTCTCCTGTGTGTATTGTCTGATGTGAAATAAGATTTGTTCTCTGAATGAAACTTTTTCCACAGTCCAAGCACTTATGAGGTCTCTCTCCTGTGTGGATTGCTTGATGTGTAACAAGAGCTGATCTCTGTGTGAAACTTTTCCCACACTCCAAGCACCTATGGGGGCTCTCTCCTGTGTGGATTGCCTGATGTCTAATAAGGTTTGGTCTCTCAATGAAACTTTTCCTACAGTGGAGGCATTGATGAAGTTTATCTCCTGTATGAATTCTCTGATGTCTAATAAGGTGCGAGTTCCGAATGAAACTTTTCCCACACTCGAGACATTTATAGGGTCTCTCTCCCAAGTGGGTCCCCCAATGTCTAATGAGGTATGAGCTGTGGCTAAAGCTTTTCCCACAGTCTAAGCACTTATGGGGTCTTTCTCCAGTGTGGATTGTCTGATGTGTAACAAGGGTTGACTTCTGAATGAAACATTTCCCACAGTCTGGGCATTTATATGGTCTTTCTCCCGTGTGGATTCTCCGATGTTTAGTGAGGTTTGAGCTGTTACTGAAGCTTTTCCCACAGTCCAAGCATATATAAGGTCTCTCTCCAGTGTGGGTCCTCCAGTGTGCAGTGAGGTATGAGCTGTGGCTAAAGCTCTTCCCGCACTCAAAGCATTTATGGGGTTTCTCTCCCATATGGATTGTCTGATGTGTAAGAAGGTGTGATTTCAGAATGAATTGTTTCCCACATTTGAGGTACTGATTGGGTTTCTCTTTCTTGTGATTTGTCTGCTGGGCTGTGGTTTCCTCAGGATCCTTGCATCCTCCCACATATTTAATAGATTTAGCCACTTTCTTGGTAGGCTGGTTTCTGAATAGCCTCTCTGACCAGTGCTGATTTCCAGAGGCTTTTCCTTGTTCCAAGCACTGCGAGAAATTCCCTAAAGCTCTTCTCCCAAAGGTCCTCTGTGGTTCCACTTTCCCAGGAAATTCCTGATATTGATGATCCTCCTCTTTCTCACTCTCTCGCTTATCACCTGCTGGGAGAGAGACAGACAATCCAGGCAGAAGTCATTGTCTGTGGTGGGGAGAAAGAGGAACAGCACAAAGGGAAAATCCAACACAATAAATTTTCAAAGACTGTACAATTGGATTCTGCCTCCACATCCCATCCAAACACTCACAGGGAAGGAAACGCCTGCAGCTGGCAGGATGGGTGGAAAGCCATGAATGATATATACTGACTACAGCCCTGACCTGGGTGAGATGAGGCAGAACTGAGGTGCTCGCTGACACCACATTTTTGGGATTCTCAATGTTTTCCCTCAATCGCCAGATGGTTTCAGTGTCAGTTTTACCAACTCCTTACCTATGTGGGTATCTCTCAGAATCTCCCTTTCCTGGCAGGCCTGGAGATCGGGTACCCATGGCTCTTCCCATCGTTCCAGCCGGGTGATCAGGTCAGGTTTGGGAATGGGAAATCCTGGTCAGGGGTGAAAAGAGACAAGATCAGGGTGCATGGAGGATTGGTAGAGTATTTGTCACAAAGTACATTCCTGGAGTTGAACCTGTGCCTGTGCTGGGGCAACATGGAATCCAACATAGAATGTGGTCACTGAGCCCCCTTGGGAAAGGCAGATGTCTGGGGAGGTGAGAGGAATTGTTACACCCTCACTAGGAGTCTGCAGGATCTGACACACACACAACTTTGGAGTTAACTCCCTGTCTATTTCTAAACCTGCAATGCCCAGACCCCTCCTCATGGCTGGAGCTCGTCCCAAGAAGGGAGGTGAACAGGATGTGACACTGCACCGCATATTCTTCATAGTGATATTATTATGAGATAATTATAGCATAATTATTATTCCTTTTTTGCAAGACAGGTCATGTAAGATCTTATTGGAAAAGTTATGATTTGCTGAATATGAATATCCAATTTGTATGCAAGTATAATTTTTGTATCTAAAGTTATGATTATTGACTCGGGATCTGTAATTCAAATGGGCTTACTCTGGAAAACACCCACAGACAGCCTTTCAGATACAACAATGAAGAAGCCAGACGGGGCTGATGGTCCATCAGCAAAGACAATGGACTGTGGAATAGCTTAACCTTTCTGTGGGCATTTTGGCCAGCCAGTTAGCAGTGGCTGCTATAACTATACAAGGACATGTGATCAGACCACATGTCTCTGGACTCCATTTTGGGATGTCAGTATTTTTCCACAAACCAGTCTGGGAACCAAGTTTTGAAACAAAGGGTTCCCACCGCATGCTAAAGCTATCCAAGGCAGGGAGTGAATTCATCTGTTGTTCTTCACTCCCCATACAAGAAGACTCCTGGAAACACCTGAGGAACAAAGACTGAACTGGGGTAAGTGCTGGATCCAGGCTGAAGGGATTTCTAGCCTGTGTATGAAGACCTGAGAAACCCAAGCTGTAAAGCTAACACAGCTTGTGCCTTAAGAATCTACAAGTCTGCCTGTACCATCAGTTAGGGTGAGAATCTGCTAACATATCCAATGTATATTAAGTATATTAAGCTTAGTTTGTGGTTTTGTTTATTTGCTAGGTAATCTGCTTTGATCTGTTTGCTATCACTTATAATCACTTAAAGTCTATCTTTTGTAGCTAATAAACTTGTTTTATGTTTTAATCTAAACCCAGTGTGCCTTTAAGTGAAGTGTCTGGGGAAAAAATCTTAGCTTGATTTAACACAAGTTTCTTGCATTTCCTCCCCACACTGAGGGGGCAGGCGAACTCTGTGACCTTACCCTGTGCAGCGTAATATGGTATAATTTTGGGTTCATACTCCAGAGGGGGTGCATGCCTGGGGAGCTGGGAGTTATCCTGGTTGTAGCATTCCTGTTGTTGGTTCATGCAGGGGCTGGACAGAGAGCCTGCATGTAACTGCACGGGGTGTGTCCCTGCCTGTGTGGATGCTGGTGGAAGTGTGGGACTGGGAGTGGGTCTGCAGCTTGTCACAGAAGCACAGTTTGAGAGGGAGCCCAGGCCTTGTGGGTCAGAGGGCTCAGTGGTACCCCAGTTCCAGGTGGCACCCCAGGGGGAACCAGTCACACAGGGATTCTATGTGTGCCTGAGAAATAATACAGACAGGACAATACATGGCTTCTGCCCCCTTGAAAGCTGGAGGGGTGGGGATGAGATAGAATGTCCATTAGGTTTTGACACCCCTATCTCATTGGAGGGTTTAAGGAGATGAAAGTCTCTCTCACACAGCAGCTGTGGATTATAGGGTTCGTTCACCTCCAGTCAGGGCCGGCTCTGGCTTTTTTGCCACCCCAAGCAAATAAAAAAAACTGCGGGGGGGGGGGGGGGGGGGGCGGGGCGGCGAAGCAAAAAAAAAACCACCACACCTGTGGGGTGGCCGGAGCGGCAAAGCAGGGGAATAAAAAACCCACGGGGCGGCCGGAGTGGCAAAGCACACACACACACTACGGCCTTGGCTACACTTGCAGATGTACAGCGCAGTGAGTTAAACCTGACTTCGTGCAGCTAAGTAGGGAAAGCGCTGCAGTCTGTCCACACTGACAGCTGCCCAGCGCACTGTCATGGCCACATTTGTGGCAATTGCAGCGCTATTGGGAGCGGTGCATTATGGGCAGCTATCCCACAGAGCACCTTTTCCCATTCTGGCGCTGTGGGTTATGGGAAGGGGGCGTGGGTGCGGGGGATTCTGGGTCCTGCCCCAACGCTCCGTGATGCATCACTTCGCATCCCAGAAATCCCTTTGTTTCTGTCCAACTTTGGCGCCATCTTTCAACGGTTTCTGTGCAGCGCGATCTGTCTGCGGGAAATGGAGTCCAAACTGCTGAGGCGTATGCTGACGAGTCTCGCCAGCACGTCACGTTTGGCTGTCGAACTATTCCTTAAGATCCAAAGTGACAGCGAGAGTGAAGGTGAGGAGTCCGACGATGCTATCGAGCCGTGTAATGTGTACAACACGAAATTGCTTGTGGCATTCACGGACATGCTCAGCACCGTGGAACGCCGCTTTTGGGCTCGGGAAACAAGCACTGAGTGGTGGGATCACATCGTCATGGAAGTCTGGGATGACGAGCAGTGGCTGCAGAACTTTCGGATGAGAAAAGCCACTTTCATGGGACTGTGTGAGGAGCTTGCCCCCACCCTGCGGCGCAAGGACACGAGATTGAGAGCTGCCCTGCCAGTGGAGAAGCAAGTGGCTATTGCAATCTGGAAGCTGGCAACTCCAGACAGCTACTGGTCGGTCGCAAACCAGTTTGGAGTGGGAAAGTTGACCGTTGGAATCATGTTGATGCAAGTTTGCAAGGCCATTAATCACATCCTACTCAGAAGAACCGTGAATCTGGGTAACGTGCAGGAAATAGTGGATGGCTTTGCACTAATGGGGTTCCCTAACTGTGGAGGGGCGATAGATGGGACGCACATTCCTATTCTGGCACCACCCCACCTAGGATCCGAGTACATTAATCGGAAGGGGTATTTCTCTATGGTTCTCCAGGCGCTTGTGCATCACCGTGGGCGTTTCATTGACATTAACACAGGCTGGCCCGGAAAGGTGCATGACGCACGCATCTTTCGGAACACTTGGCTGTTCAGAAAGATGCAGGCCGGGACTTTTTTCCCAGAGCGGAAGATCACGGTAGGGGAAGTTGAAATGCCCATTGTGATCCTTGGAGATCCCGCTTACCCGTTAATGCCGTGGCTCATGAAACCCTACACAGAGAGCCTTGACAGCAGCAAGGAACGGTTCAACTACAGGCTGGGCCGGTGCCGAATGACTGTGGAGTGTGCCTTTGGCCGTTTAAAGGGCCGCTGGCGATCTCTGTATGGGAAGCTGGACTTGGCCGAAAACAGCATCCCCGCGGTTATATCCGCGTGCTGTGCCCTCCATAATATTTGTGACGGGAAGGGTGAAAGCTTCACTCAGGCATGGACCTCTGAGGTTCAACACCTGGAGGCTGAATTTGCACAGCCAGAGAGCAGGGCTATTAGAGGGGCCCAGCGCAGGGCTGCAAGGATTAGGGATGCCTTGAGGGAGCAATTTGAGGCTGAAAACCAGCAGTGATATCTGGTGCCCTGCACGGGAGTGAAGTGCAGTAGTTCCAATCTTTAGGAATCAGTGTTTGCTAAGCAGACAAGCAGACTTGCAGTGCCTGTTTATTTCCTGTGCTAAGGAGTCTTTTACTTTATGCAATAATAAAGAATGTTTTCAAAGCCAAAAAATCCATTTATTGAAAAGAAACAAGGGGGTGGAGTGGGGAACAGTACAATTACAGATTCGCGTATGTCCTGTCTGGTGTGCTGTGCACTGAGTGCTGCACTTCAGGACAGCTATACTGCATGGTGATGGGGGTTGAGTGCAGAGGGTAAGGGTTGTGGTTTTCAGGGCTGGGTGGTGAAGATACTGGTGTTGGAGGCAGCGGGTGGTGTGAAGAACACGGAAGTTGGGGAAAGTGGGTTGGAGGTGACAGTGGGGCACAACGGAAAGAGTTTTGGGACAAGGGCTGGGGGTGGGGTGGCGTTTGCGGTACTGCTCCTCTTTCTGCATGGCTACCAGCTCCTGGATAGTGTCTGCTTGGCGCTCCAGGATGCTTATGAGCCGATCCGTGCTTTGCTGCCGGTGCGTGGTGCTTTGCCGCCGGTGCACTGCATTTTCCTGGCGGATCCTGCTTTCTCTCTCCCTCCAGTTCTGTGCTTTCTCATTCTCTTTAATAGATTGCCGCATGACTGCTTGCAGCATGTCTTCTTTGCTTTTTCGCGGTCTCTTCCTGAGTCTTTGCAGTCTCTGAGCAGGCGATAAGAGGGACGGCTGAGGTCTCAAGGTTGATGCAGCTGTATAGGCAAAATGCAACATTTAACAGAGGCAGCATTGTTTATACCAGACAGAGTAATGATTCCCCCCGCACTTAAGGAGTAGAAAACACACAGGGTCTACACAATAGCATAATTTTCCCGTCCGAAACAGAGCACACATATCCCACGGGAGCCTCAAAATGGTGAGGAAGGGGGACTGATTGTTTCAGGGCTGCACTGTCCTCTGGGTTTCTGTGCCTTGGGGAGAGCCAACAGCTTCAGGGGGCACCTACACTGAACACTGTCCCAACATTTTCCACAGGAGTTCGTCCTGGACGATATCTCGCTGTTGAGGGTGACCTGGGAAGCAAGGGAGGGTCTTCTACTGTAATGTGGCTTCCGCCCTGGCCCATATGCAGCTTGCCTGTGTGCAGCAATGGTCCCCCCGCCCCTCGCGGCACAGTCACGTTAGCCTGGCTGGGACAAGGACTACGGTGGCTCTCCCGATAAACCTGCGCAAGCGCATTGCACACGTTCTGGATGAGACATTTGAGGAGATTACCGAGGCCGATTACTGTGATGTGATAAACTACATCAATGCACTATTCTGCATCTAAGCATGCATGCCTAACCCTCCTCTCCCAAAGAGCCCGCACCGAAAAAATTCCTTCCCGGAAAAAAAACCCGCTTACCGGGAACCTGCTCTTCTGTTTGTCCACCACCAAGTACCGGCCGCTGCGACTGGCTACCTTCCTCCTGGCTCGAGAAGAGCTCCTGGCTGCATGGCTCCAGGGATTCCGGGGTGTCTCCATCCGGCCCACCACCATCACTCCCGTTTTCCTCCTCCTCCTCCCCCCCACACCGGCTCTGAAGTGTCCATAGTGGTGCTCGGAGTGGAGGTGGGGTTAACCCCAAGTATCGCATCCAGCTCTTTGTAGAATCGGCAGGTCCCAGGGGGAGCACCCGAGCGACCGTTTGCGTCGCGGGCTTTGTGGTAGGCACTCCGCAGCTCCTTCACTTTAATCCTGCACTGCAGGGCATCCCGGTCATGGCCCCTTTCCATCATGTATTTTGATACCTTCCCGAAGGTATCGTAATTCCTACAGCTGGAGCGCAGCTGGGACTGTATAGCTTCCTCCCCCAAAACACTGATGAGGTCCAGCAACTTGCCATTGCTCCATGCTGGGGCTCGCTTGGCGCGTGGAGGCATGGTCACCTGGAAAGATTCGCTGATAGCACTCCACGCCACGCCAGGCTGAGCAAACAGGAAGGGGATTTTTAAATTCCCGGGGAATGTAAAGGGTGGGTCACATGGTTGGTTACCAGAGGCCAGGGCAGTAGAGTTTGAACTGATGACCAGAGTGGCTAGAACAGGCATTGTGGAATACTGCTGAATAATTCTGGAGGCCAGTCACAGCGCATTGGGCGGCCACACTGGCGCCGCAGCGCTGCAGCGGCAGCGCAATACTTCCTATTCCTCTCGGAGAGGTGGAGTACATGCAGCGCTGCAACCACGGAGATACAGCGCTGCAAATGCCTTGCCAGTGTGGACGGGGAGTGAGTAACAGCGCTGGGGGCGGCTTTACAGCGCTGCAACTCGCAAGTGTAGCCAAGGCCAAAAACACCTGCGGGGTGGCCGGAGCGGCAAAGCAGGAAAAAAAAAAAAAAAAAAACCCCGCAGGGCGGCCAGAGCCAGGGTGCAGGCAGACTCCCTGTGCTGCAGACGTGCAGCGGAGTGCGCGCCCGGTCTAGCGGGGGGCAGGGGGTGGGAGGGAGCGGGGGAGAGAGAGAGAAGTGGGGCAACCAGGGCATCAGCGGGGCGCTCGCCACGCAGCCCCTCCCACCGCGCCGCCTGCCTCCTACAGGGCGGCCAGAGCAGCAAACCAAAAAGAACAAGAAAAAAAAAAGGGCGGCCGGAATGCCGCCCCTTGGAATCTGCCGCTCCAAGCACGAGCTTGCTCGGCTGGTGCCTGGAGCCGGCCCTGCCTCCAGTCTCTCTCTCCAAAGATGCACCTGACAGATTTGGAAATGCAGACCCTATGGCTTCTAATAACAGAGAGGCCAGGAAAGCCTTACCCAGTGAGGTCACATTCTCATAATTCTCCTCCATGACTTCCCTGTACAGGGCTCTCTGACCAGGGTCCAGCAGGGCCCCCTGCCCCTCGGTGAAATACACAGCCACGTCCTCGAAAGTCACCGGCATCTGAAACAACACATTTTCCCTACTCAGCACCTGCTGACACAGCCACAATCCCACTATTCATGGGAAGGAAGCAAGCAAGCTAGCTCACCGGGGGGGAGGGTGGGAGGGAAGAACAGAGGACCAGAATCTCACCCCCACCCTCAGGGCCGGCTCCAGGCACCAGCTTGTCAAGCAGGTGCTTGGGGCGGGCACTCCGGAGAGGGGCGGCACATCCAGCTATTCGGCGGCAATTCAGCAGACGGTCCCTCACTCCGGCTCAGAGCGAAGGACTTCCCGCCGAATTGCCGCCGCATATCGCGATCGCGGCTTTTTTTTTTTGGCTGCTTGGGGCGGCCAAAACCCTGGAGCCCTGAGCAGCCAGGAAGCTTCAGGGAGTGGCAAGAAAGTGAGAGCTCCATATCCCTCCCAGCAGACAGAGGAGGGCAGCGTCTTCTCATTTACCACAAACCTACTAGGCACAGGCTGATGTGGGAAGCAGAGCTCTGGGCAGGGGACAGGGACAGGAATCCCAGCACCTTCCCTTTGTATTCCCTGCAGTCTCTACCTAGTGGGTTCAGGCTCCAGCACTGTGGTCTGTTTTCCCAGCCCTGTCCAGAGGGGTGGGGAGACGGTTCCTGTTTCAGAAATGGGGGAATGTTCGCCTCCCAATGAGCCTGTTCATAAATCAGGCCTTAGCCTGAGCAAGTCTCAGTGGGTTTTTCAGACCCTATCCTCCTCCCTACCTGACCCTGTGCATTTTTTTTTGGACTTCCTAATTATATGTTTATACTTCATTTGCCAGAGTTTATGCTCCTTTCTATTTTCCTCAATAGGATTTAACTTCCACTTTTTAAAGGATGTCTTTTTGCCTCTCACCGCTTCTTTTACTTTGTTGTTTAGCCATGGTCGCACTTTTTATTGTGTCTTTTTAATTTGGGGTACACATTTAAGTTGAGCCTCTATTATGGTATCCTTAAAAAGTGTCAATGCAGCTTTCAGGGATTTGACTTGTGGCACATACCGTTTAATTTCTGTTTAACTAACTTCCTCATTTTTTGTATAGTTTCCCTTTCTGAAATTAAATGCTACCACGTGGGGTGCTGTGGTGTTTTCCCCCTCACAGAGATGTTAAATTTAATTATATTATGGTCACTATTACTAGGAGGTCCAACTATATTCACCTCTTGGACCAGATCCTCTGCTCCACTGAGGACTGTATCAAGAATTGCCTCTCCTCTTGTGGGTTCCAGGACTAGCTGCTCCAAGAAGTAGTTATTTAAGGTGTCAAGAAACTTTCTCTCTGCATCCCATCCTGAGGTGACATGTACCCAATCAATATGGGGATAGTTGAAATCCCCCATTATTATTGAGTTTTTTATTTTTGTAGCCTCTCATCTCCCTGAGCATTTCACAGTCACTATCACTATCCTGGTCAGGCGGTCCCTACTACTGTATTCTTGTTATTCAAGCATGGAATTACTAGATTCTATGATACAGTTTGGTTCATTTAAGATTTTTATTTCACTTGATTCTACGCTTTCTTTCACATATAATGCCACTCCCCCACTAGCACGACCTGTTCTGATCTTCCGATATATTTTGTACCCTGTATTACTGTGTCCCATTGATTATCCTCATTCCATCAAGTTTCTGTGATACCTACTATATCAATATCCTCATTTAATACCAGGCACTCAAGTTCACCCATCGTATTATTTAGACTTCTAGCATTTGCACATAAGCACTTAAAACAATTGTCACTTTTTAGCTGTCTGCCATGACGTGGTGTAATTGAATGGGCCTTTTTTTTTTTTCCATTTGACTGTTTCTCATCAGATCCTTCCCATATTTTATCATCCTCCATCCTCTCCTCCTTCCTAGGACATAGGGAATCTCCATTAATAGATCCTCCCCTAAGGGATGTCTCTGTCTGAACTAAGTGCTCCTCCACACCTGTCAGCTTTCCCCCAGCTCTTGGTTTAAAAACTGCTCTATGACCTTTTTAATTGTAAGTGCCAGCAATCTGGTTCTATTTTGGTTTAGGTGGCGCATATCCTTCCTGTATAGGTTCCCCCTTTCCCAAAAGGTTCCTCACTTCCTAATAAATCTAAACCCCTCTTCCCTACACCATCGTCTCATCCACACATTGAGTCCCTGTAATTTTGCCTGTCTACCTGGCCCTGTGCATGGAACTGGAAGAATTTCAGAGAACACTACCATGGAGGTCCTGTACTTCAATCTCTTACCTAGCAGCCTGAATTTGGCATCCAGGACCTCTCTCCTATCCTTCCCTATGTCATTGGTACCTACATGTACCACGACCACCAGCTCTGCCCCAGAACTACACATAAGTCTGTCTAGATGTCTTGAGAGAGACACGGTGGGCGAGGTAATATCTTTTACTGGACCAACTTCTGCTGGGGAAAGAGATATGCATTTGAGCTACATAGAGCTCTTCTTCAGGTCTGGGAAATGTACTCAGAGTGTCACAACAAATACAAAATGTTTAGCATTAGTAGGTAACACATATTTCAAGGGACCATTCAAGGTGAAATTGGTCCAATAAAAGATATTATCTCACCCACCTTGTATTTTTAATATACTGGGACTGACACGGCTTCAGCAACACTGTATTAAATATGAAATGGCAGAACTACTAACTGTGGTATGAATCTTTTGCTAAAATCAGCATCTTAGCAGAAGACTGGAACATAGCTAACATAATCTCCAGAGGCAATCCTGGCAATTACAGGCCAGTAAAACTAACTTCAGTACCAAACAAATTGGTTGAAAGTATAGTAAAGAACAGAAATATCAGAAACATATATAAACATTATATGCTGGAGAACAGTCAACATAGCTTCTTCAGGCCAGAGAGAGGCAGACACTACTAGCCTCTTCTCTGTCTGGTGGCAGCAGCTAATGACTGAGTATCCCTGGTCTCCTCCTGCAGTCCCAGGGACAGCCAGGCAGATGTGATCTCATTCGCCCATTCGGATCTATCCCCTGCTGTTCTGGCAGTGACTCTGAGCCCTGAATCCTGCTCAGAAATCCAAGAGAGGCCCTGGTCCGTCCTGCCACCCCAGACAGTCCCAGTCAGGAACCAGAGTCCAGAAATCATGAGTTTGGCTTAAGAAAATAATGCAATCGTGTGTCTGTTGGGGGAAAGTTCCGTGGGGATTTTGCCTTGTAGCTTTGGAGCCCTTAGGGCTTAGTCCCCTGCCCCCCGCCAGCGTGACCATTTCCTCTAAAAACAAAATCCCGCGCTGGCTGCTGGGCGGGGCAGCCCCCCCTGCACTGTGTGCTGGGGGAGCTGCCATTGTATCGCTCAGGATCGCTCTCCTTTATCACTAGCCGCTCTCCCCATTCCCCAGCCAGCCTCCGTTTGCACCGCCGTTCTCCCTCCAGCCCCCCAGTCTCACACCCCTCCCCACATATTCCTTCTATCCCAGCCCTGTTCCCTCCCGCCCCAGGATTCTCCTCCCGCACCCCGAGTCTCCGGCATTGCCTCATCCTCCCTGCAGCGCAACCACTGCCCCCTGCATCCCTGTTCAGCCCCTTCTACCCCCTCACACACCCCATTTCATCCCTCAATCCCCTCCTGCCTGCCCATCCCCCCCCCGCCCCTCTTCAGCCCCTTCGGGCTCCCACCCCCCTTTATCCTCCCACGTGTCGCTGTCCCAGCCCTCCCCAGGGCGCGCGCTGGCTTCACCCGCCCTGCAAACAATGGGAGCTGGCGGCAGCTTTCCTGGGCACGGGGCAGGAATCGCAGCCAGCTCCGCTGGGAGCAGCCTGGGGCCAAACCCTCCACCTGCAGCCCGGGCGGCACCGGGGGGCACCGCTCCCTGCGGGGATGGGCAGGTCTCTTACCTTCCCTCCAAGCGGTGCCCTCCCTGGGAGCAGGGGCTGGGGCCCGGGAAGAGGGGTCCTGGCCAGGCTGGGGTCTCTGCACTAGGAGAGGCTCCTGGGGAGCACCGGGAATGTTACTGCTCGAGATTCACCTCTCCCGGCTGCAGCCAGGGCTCCGGGGTCCCAGCAGCAGCCGCCGGGGCTCAGGGATCTTGCAATGAGCGTGAGCTCCTCACAACGCCCCAGTCACTGCAGCGAGTGCGATTCACTTCCTGCTGCCCAGCCTGAGTGACCCCAGCGATCGCTCCCAGAGCCGCATCGCAGTTTCTCCTGGGTCCTAGCGAGCAACGGATTGCACTGCAGTCCCCCTGCCCTTGACCGTGCCTTCCGGGGTCCCACGTCCCCTGGGCACAGGCAGCTTCTCTCAGCATTAAGGGGGCATCATACATAGAAGCCACTGTGTCAATGAGCAGAAAGGAGACGTCAAGATCCCAGGATGGGGGAGAAGGGGCATTTCCATGGAGACTGGGCATTGTTCCATGGAGTCCCCAGTATTAACAGGGACACATGGGGGTCCTGGTCCTAGACAGGCTGCCCAGGACCGGGAGCAGCAGGAGACAGGTTTCTCGGTGACACTGACTCTATGTGTGAGTCACTCTGATCACAGACTGGCACAGGGAGCAGTTTGTCAGAGACGGTCTCTTGTCTCCACACCAGGCTCACTGACTACTAGCCCTGGGCCTGAGCTACAAGCTCCGCTCCCCTAACTCGGGCCTTGTAGCTGTCAGTGCTTTGCCATCAGGTTCCTCTGATTATTCATAGGGCCGGATTAACCCATCACTGGGTAATAGGCAACACCCCGCCATATCTGCCCCCTGCCAGTCCCCCTCTCCTGGCTGGCTCCCCCATGTGGGCACTGACAGCAGCTCCCCATGTTGCGCCTGAATCTTGGCAATGAAGCACCAGCTGGTCTGGTTCTGGGGCTGGTGCTCTGAGCACTCTGGATAGGCCCGAATGTCCCACCATGGTTGCAAGAGGGGGAGGGAGGGAAGCATCTGGGGCCAAAATTGAGCCAGTGGCATTGTGCCATGTGAGTTGAAACACCGAATTTAGCCTCCCCCAACCCGTAATGGGGCACGGGCCTGAGACAAACCAGAGTGGGCAGTGGGGCAGCCACATGAGAGACAGACCAGGGAAAACATAGTGTGAGGCACGTGCTGGTGCTTAGGTATGAAATAGGGATCTGTGCACCTAGCCTGAGGCAGCTGGGAGCATGCCCAGTACCAGATTTGTAGGCTCTTGGATGATTTAAATGACAGAAATTTAGGTGCATAGGATCTTTAGACACCATCAGAGTTAGGCAACAGCTGAGTGGCGGGGAGGGGTGGGGGGGCAGTGGAGGATTGGTGGCATCTAAATGTCAGATTCAGATACCTAAAGTGAAAGTAGCAGCTGAGAACCTAAATCTTTTTGTGCATCTAGCCGCTGGTGCCTAAGCTGCTTTGGTAACCCCACTAGACCCCTATCTGCATCCTCAGGTACTTAATACCTTAAAAAATACAACCCTAAGTCATTTTGGGAAAGATGCTTTTGAAAAACTTACCCAAAAGCTAATGTGCTTTAAAAATCAGTTTAATATAATCTGGGCCCACAAGCACTAAAATACCTTAATTGGAATAGTATGGGGCTTTGAATGCTATCACTACAAGGCAGGGTCTGACAGTCAGTGCTAAATGTCTGAACAGACCCAATGTTAATGATTATTGCTAAAGCCAGAAACAGATTGACTTTGCTCAGAAAATGTGTTCTGCACTCTAGGGGTAAGTGCTGTAATTCTGGGGGGAAAACAATCCGTTTTTTAGACATAACAGAAGGTGAATGAAGTGCAGAGCCTCGTTCTCTCAGCAATTGAGAGATGCTGCCCCCTCCCCCCATCATTCCTATTGGGACGTCACTCGTAGCCCTTTAGATTTCAGGATTGCTCCTGATATTTACAAAATCATTACATTGGCTGATCTGTATATTGAAACTGTAAACTCTTTCCCTGAGGAGCTGTCTCCCATGATATGTATATACAGTACCTAGCACAATACGGCCGTAGTCTTCTGTGGAGCGTCTAGCTGCTGCTGTATTACAAATAATCATGATAGTAACTGAGATACAATTATGTTGCAACGAGACAAGAACGAATTTGGATGAAAGTGTGATATGAGGAACAGGCCGAGTATCAACAGAGAGAGACTCCCAAACCTACCAATCTAAACTCCCAGTGTGGCAAGACCTTATTTACAGGTTTAATTTTACTACTACCTATAGCCCCATTGATTTAAATGGGTCTCAGCTAGAATTAAGCAGGTGGTAAGGTTGAGAGAGTGGGGATCTTGGGCTGAAACCCAGCTCAGAGACCAGAATCACTTTAGCCATATTATACATATATAAATTTGTGAGTATAGTGGCTGCAGTTGAGGGTATGATAGGGCAGAGGTGAGATTGTATGGGAAACCTCACTGTGTATTTCCGTACTAGACCATGTTAGCATTGCTTTTACTGTTAACCTCCACTCTGAATCTGCTGGGTAGTTAATGCAAAACAAACTACACTTAGGAGTGTAAGAAACTAAATTCTACTTTATTATTCCAAAGGATGGACAGACTCCTTTCCCCAGCCCAGCTCAGCATGGTACTTTACATCCCCAACCCAGCACATTGCTGCGCCCAAATCCCACATACAGCAGCAACAGAGCAACAGTTACAAACTGGTAGAAAAGTGCAGAGAATCCAGGAGAGATGCTGGGACCCAGTCACAGAGCAAACACTCCGAGAGCAGAGAATCCAAGGAACTGAGATTAGAGGGGTACAGTGTGGGGTGAGTGGGGCAGAATGTTTTGTCATCCCCATGCAGGACACTGGTAGATGGGGAGGGGATGACCAGCTGGGCTATCAGGCTCCCCATCTCTCTCTGGCCTCTATGATGGGGGTCAGTCTCGATTCAAGGCTGGCTCAGACTAGTTGGCTTCCCCATCTTGTCTCTGCCCAGCCTCGTCCTCTCAGCAATCGAGAGAGGCTGTCCCCTCCCCTCATATTTCATCTAGAGACATAATTTGTAGCCCTTTAGATTTCAGGGATGGCTTCACCCAGCACTCACAGGGCAATTCCTGTCTCTCTCTGGCATTGGCACAGCAAGTTCACAGTTCTCAGCATCAGCTCTCTGGCTCTCAAGAGAAAAGTCTGCAGTTTCCCAGCTGTTTCCCCACCCTCTCCTGCTCCTGACTGCATCTCACATCTCTGCAGGGATCAGGCAGTAACTCCATGTCCCGTTCAGTCTCAGCCTCTCAGAGTGTGAATCTAGCACTCACCCTCGGTATTCATGCTGAAAGATATTGATAATTTTCATTGTTCAAACACACAAAAATCTCATGACAAAGGATTAAGAAAGGTTAAAATAAATAAAAAAGACTCTTCTGGCAAATGATCATTTGTCTCGTAAAGTCCTCAATAAAACTGGGCTACATCCTATCAAATTAAACTAATATCAAACTATGTGACCAAACAGCCTTCAGGAAGAGAGAAAAGCCAATACTACAAGATGGGGCTACAAAACACTTTCAGGTTCATAAAGTGAAAACCCACAGAATCATAACTCCCAAAAGAAGGGAAACAAATGTATCCATTTTCCTCTGAACTGGCTAAACCTGCTGTACTCAGCACCTCCTCATTATTTGGTTGTGTCATTTACAAAAGTTTTAGTATTGTCCTAATGCAAAAAAGAAACAAAAACAAACCAAAGCTAAAATCTATCCATCTACAAATGTTCTGGACTTGGCTGGAAAAAGCCAGAAGACACTTTACCAATAGATGGAAACAGGGATTTAAGCTCAAACAGAGCTTTCGTGTTCATTTGAATTCCCCCTCCAAGTATGGGACACTTTCATCTCTAGCCCTCAGGCGTCTGTGTCAGGATCAAAAAAATCAAAGTGTGATTCCAAAGCATGGAGAGTAAAGAACATTGTGGCAAGTGCCACGCTGGGAGGTGGAGGGTAGAATAGGGAGACGATAAACTCTCCAAGGCTCGGACACAGATTGCTGTGTTGGGGTGGAGCATGACAGTGAAGGGGGGAGGAGGGAATCCCTCCAACTCATCCAATCACCCTCAAAAAACACAGAATCCAAACACCACATTTTCCTATCCCTGCTCCAGCAATTTTAGAATCTATTTAATTCTGGTCTCTAAGGGAGTCAATGTACAAAAAATAAATGTTTTTGGCATAACCTGGAGCAATGTGAGACTATGTGGGAATGAGACAATCTCTCCCCAAAGGGGGAACTCAGTGACTCTAACAATCACTCTGCTAATGGGGGGAATCAGAATATATAAGATGGTTGGGGTCAGTCTAGACTAGGAAAAGTGGGGGAGGGTCAGGGGAGATTTGCTAACTAATCCCAACCACTTTTCCCACCACAGACAGACCCTCAGAATCTGATGCTGTGCAGGCAGAGGTGGGATCCCGAAACCTTTACACCTCCCACAAAAGACGGTGTGGAAATAAGTCTCTCTTAGTGGTGCTTTCTGAATGCAGAGGGGGCAGGGAAAAGGGGCAGAGGGGATGAGTGATAAGAGGCAGCACCTCTCTTCCCTGTACTCTCCTTTCTTATCCCATGATCTCTAACACTTGATTTCCTCAGCACCCACTTTTTCCCACATCCACCAGACCCAACCATTCAATCCCCAGTTTCTTCCCCCAAACCCATCCCTCCTGGTCCCTTCACATTTACTTCCCCAGAACCCAGCACCTCACGGGATTTAGGGAGGGGAAGAGCTGCTAGCCCCCAGGGACACTCACCCTACTGGGACCAGCTCCAAGTAAGTGAGGGAGCCCGTCCAGGGGTTCCTGAAAAATGGGGGGTGGGGCAGGTGTCCAGAGTGAATGACGAGCCTGGCCCAAGTATCCCTCTCCTAGTCTCCGTGGAAGGGGCATCGCGTCTTGGAAGGGAAGGGAGAGGGGGAAAATTCATCCAGGCTGAAGAAGCTTCTGGAGGAGTTTCACTCTCCCTTCCCCCGCAGGTTAGCAGGAGGCAGGAAGGCCCATCAGTTCAGCAGCCAGGCCTGCAGCAGGGAGGACGTCGATTTGCTTAGACCAGGCAAAATCAGAGGATCATTGATCATCTCCAGGTCAGCATCTGCTGGAACCTGCCCCCAGAGATGGGCAGCTGGATACGTGGGAGCCAAATGCCACTACTGTGTGTGGGAATTAGGAAATGGAGTTTTCACTATGGCCAGCCCTAGTCAGGGCACTGAGAGAATTTCTCTCCTGTGTGGAGGAGTCTCTGATGTCCAGTGTGGTGTTAGCTCCAATGGAAGCATTTTCCATGCTAAGGATATCTGAGAGGCTCTTCCCTGGGTGGATCTGCTAATGCTTGATGCCGTGCAAGCAACAAATGAAGCTTCCCCCACATTCAAGCTCTTTCTTGTGTGAATTGTCAGATGGGGAGTCATGTGTGAGCTCAGACTGTATCTCTTTCTGCAGTTATTGAAGCTTTTGCCACAATCCAAATATTTATGTATTCTCCATTGTGTGGTTTGTCTGATGTGAAGCAGGGTTTGATCTTTGAATGAAACTTTTTCCACTGTCATGCTAAGTTCAGTGTAAGCTGCGCGACCGTGCAGCTGTGCAGCACCCTATTTAACACCGTGATGGCACTGAGGGAACCCTCCCGGACAGGATCTGCCGCGGCCAGGGAAGGGGCAGCCCGAATGCAGCCCAGGCCCGACCTGCCACGGTCGGGGAGAGACACTTTCCCCCTCAGCCCAGGTGCTGCTGTGGGGAGAGAGAGCTGGGGGAGTCCTCTCTCCCCACTGTAGCCCCAGAGCACCCTCCTGTACCCCAAATTCCTCATACCTGACCCCACCCCAGAGCCCACACCCCCAGCTGGAGCCCTCACCCCCTGCACTCTAACCCTCTTCCCCAGCCCAGAGCCCTTCATCCCAGGCCACACCCCAGAGTCCACAGCCCCAGCCGGAGCCCTCACATCCCCACATCTCAACCCTCTGTCCTAGCCCTGAGCCCCCTCCCACACTCCGAACCCCACGACCCTACCCCGCCACATGACTTTTGTTTTGTGCACTAATAAGAAGGTGATGTGTCACACAACACCTCCATATTGGTGCACATAACAAAATTAATTCCGCACATGTGTGGGAAAAATTAGAGGGAACGCAGCTGTCAAGGCATTTATAGATTCTGTCCCATGTGGATTCTCCAATGTATTGCAAGGTATGAGCTGGAACTGAAGCTTTTCCCATCATCCAAGCATTTATTCGGTTTCTCTCTCGTGTGCGTTCTCTGATGTGTAATGAGTTGTGATCTGTCACTAAAGCTTTTCCCGCACTCAAGGCATTTATAGTGTCTCTCTCCCATGTGCAGTCTCCAATGAGTATTAAGACTTGAGCTCTGACTGAAGCTTTTCCCACAGTCCAAACATTTATAGGGTCTCTACCCCATGTTTATAGGGTCTCTCCCCCATGGGTAACACTAATAAGATTCCGACTGTAGCTTTTCCCACACTCACTGCATTTATAGGGTTTATTTTCCTTGTGATTTGTCTGTTGGGCTGCAGTTTCTTTGAGATCCTTGCCTCCTTCACTACATTCAATTGATTCATCCACTTTCCTCCTTGTGCGGTTTCCCAGCTTCCTCTCTGCTCTGTGCCAATTATTCCAGCCTTTTCTCTGTTCCAAGCACTGGGGACAAAAATGTTCAGCTCTTCTCCAAAAGGTCACCTGGAGTTCCACTTGCTCAGGATCTTCCTGCTGTGGATTTGCCTCCTCGTTCTCACTCATTGTCTCATCACCTTCTGGGGGAGAGAGAGAATCCAGGCAGAAGTCATTGCCTGGACTGGTCAAAAGGACAGAAAGGGGAATAGCAAAGAGAGAAAACACAGTGCAATAACCGTTGGAAGAATGAAAAATTGGATTCTATGTCCACATCCCATCCAAACACTCACAGGGAAGTGAAGATGAGGAGAAAACTCCTGGCAGCTAACAGGGTGGGTGAGAAGCCATGAGCGATATCTCCCATGATGTCATGACACCTGCTGACCACAGCCTGACCTGGGTGAGATAAGGCAGAACTGAGGGGGCTCACACCACATCTTGGAGATTATAAACTTTTCCTTCATTTGCCGATACTTTTTGTGTCAGTGTCACTGACTCCTCACCTGCGTGGCTGCCTCTTGGGATCTTCCTTTCCTCGGAGGCTTGGAGATGCGGGATCCACAGCTCTTCCCCTGCTTCCAGCCGGGCGATCAGATCAGGCTTGGGAATGGGAGTCCTGCTCAGGGATGAAATCAGGCATGATCAGAGTGCACTGAGGATTGGTGAAGTATATGTCACAAAGGACACCATCTTGAGTTTACCCTGACCCCATGACTTCCTTGGAGGTTGTGGGATCTGAAATGATGAGAACATGGTCACTTAGCCCCCTTGGGAGAGGCCGATGTCTGGGGGAGGGAGAGTTGTCCCACCCTCACTAGGAGTTCTCAGGATCTGTGGGCTCTGGGGGACTTTCTGAGGCACACACAGTCTGGTGTTAAATCTCTGCCTATATCTGAACACCCCAGAGCCCTCCCCAGACATGGAGTTAGTCATATGAAGGGAGGTGCACAGTGTGTGAGTGAGAATTAATGCAGATAGGATAATACACTGCTTCTGCCCCCAGGAAAGCTGGAGGGATGTGGATAAATTAGCATGTCCATTAGATTCATTTCAGAGTAGCAGCCATGTTAGTCTGTATCCGCAAAAAGAACAGGAGTACTTGGGCACCTTAGAGACTAACAAATTTATTTGAGCATAAGCTTTCATGGGCTAGAACCCACTTCATCAGATGCATAGAATGGAACGTACAGTAAGAAGATATATATGTATATATATTTTCTTACTATATGTTCCATTCTATCCATCTGATGAAGTGGGCTGTAGCCCATGAAAGCTTATCATAGAATCATAGAATCATAGAATATCAGGGTTGGAAGGGACCTCAAGAGGTCATCTAGTCCAACCCCCTGCTCAAAGCAGGACCAATTCCCAACTAAATCATCCCAGCCAGGGCTTTGTCAAGCCGGGCCTTAAAAACCTCCAATGAAGGAGATTCCACCACCTCCCTAGGTAACGCATTCCAGTGCTTCACCACCCTCCTAGTGAAATAGTGTTTCCTAATATCCAACCTAGACCTCCCACACTGCAACTTGAGACCATTGCTCCTTGTTCTGTCATCTACCACCACTGAGAACAGCCGAGCTCCATCCTCTTTGGAACCCCCCTTCAGGTAGTTGAAAGCAGCTATCAAATCCCCCCTCATTCTTCTCTTCTGGAGACTAAACAATCCCAGTTCCCTCAGCCTCTCCTCATAAGTCATGTGTTCCAGACCCCTAATTATTTTTGTTGCCCTCCGCTGGACTCTTTCCAATTTTTCCACATCCTTCTTGTAGTGTGGGGCCCAAAACTGGACACAGTATTCCAGATGAGGCCTCACCAATGTCGAATAAAGGGGAACGATCACGTTCCTCGATCTGCTGGCAATGCCCCTACTTATACAGCCCAAAATGCCGTTAGCCTTCTTGGCAACAAGAGCACACTGTTGATTCATATCCAGCTTCTCGTCCACTGTGACCCCTAGGTCCTTTTCTGCAGAACTGCTACCTAGCCATTCGGTCCCTAGTCTGTAGCAGTGCATGGGATTCTTCCGTCCTAAGTGCAGGACTCTGCACTTATCCTTGTTGAACCTCATCAGGTTTTTTTTGGCCCAATCCTCTAATTTGTCTATGTCCCTCTGTATCCGATCCCTACCCTCTAGTGTATCTACCACGCCTCCTAGTTTAGTGTCATCTGCAAACTTGCTGAGAGTGCAGTCCACACCATCCTCCAGATCATTAATAAAAATATTAAACAAAACAAAACAAAAGGGCAATTTATGCTCAAATAAATTTGTTAGTCTCTGAGATGCCACAAGTACTCCTGTTCCTTTCTCATTAGATTCATGACTCCCCTATCCCATTGGAGGAGGTATGGAAGTGAATGGCTTTCTCACACAGGGTCTGTGCACTATGTCACCCATTCCCCTCTAATCTGACTGACCAGGGAAAAAACTGACCAGATTCAAAAATGCAGGCCCCATGGCTTCAGATAGCTGAGGGGAAAGAAATCCTTACCCAGCGAGTTCATAGTCTCATAATTCTCCTGCATGACGTCTCTGTAGAGGGCTCTCTGACCGGGGTCCAGCAGCGCCCCCTGTCCCTCAGTGAAATACACAGGCACCTCCTCGAAGGTCACTGGCATCTGAAACAACAGGGGCTCCCCACTCAGTGCCTGCTGCCCCAGCCACAATCCCACTATTCATGGGGAAGAACCATAAAATTAAGACAGCTCTAGGAGGGACAGAGGAACAGAATCTCATCCCCACCCTGCTCAGAGTGGCCAGGAGACTCCAGGGAACAGAGAGAAGGTGAGAGCTCCTTGTCCCTCCCAGCAGACAGAGGAGGGCAGGGTCTTCTCCTTTACCACATACCTACGAGGCACAGGCTGACATGGGAAGCAGAGCTGCGCAGGGGACAGGAATCCCAGCACCTTCCCTTTGTATTTCACTGCACTCGCTGGCCAGTGGGTTCAGGCTTCAGCACTCTGGTCTGTTTTCCCAGCCCTGTCCAGGGGAGTGTTTCCAGTTTCAGAAATGGGGGAATTTTCACACACCCCCACCACCAATGGGCCTGCTCATAAATCATCCCCTAGCCTGAGCATGTCCCAGCATGTTTAACACAGCCTGTCCCCGTCCCTGGCTCACCCTGTGTATTTCCGGCCCTCCCTCTCTACAACAACCTTCCCCAGCAGCTCCCCAAAACATCCCCTACCTGAGATGGCTCCAGCACAGCCATTCCCCTTCCCTGTCCCCTAGGAAGTAGGGATGATCTGGAGCAAAACAGGGTCATTATTCTGCAGTCTGTCAGGGTGAGGAGGACAACTGGGGAAGTTTCTGAATTAGCGTTAGTCCATTTCACACCCCGATTCCCCCCAAGCTCTTTCCCTGCAGACAGACACTCTATATTCCGCCAGGCTGGGAAAACGCTCAGTTACCTTATTACAACACAGACCTGACCCCTCCCACAGGGACTAAACCCACAAAACACTTTAAACCCCATACGAACACAGTCTCTGAGCCAAATGCTAGAAAAGAGCAGAATCGAAGGAGCCACTTCGGTGGATCCCCCCTGACACTGTCCCCAGGGCAGCACATTCGCCCAGCAGCATGGGGAATAAGCAGAGGCAGGAACTGGCTTTTACTTTCTCTGCTCCTCACCTTTTTCCCAAGTAAATCAATCTGCCCCGGGGTGCTGCAGGAAATGGAGCTGGGCAGGGCTGGGAGCCAGCAACCTCCCTCCCCACTTATTGCTCCTGTGGCCCCATTCAGTCTCTCCTGTCTCCTTTCTGCATGGAAGAGCTGGTTACTGTCCTGCCATTCCTGTGGGTGTTTCCTCTCCAATAACTACTGCCACTGCTAACAGGAGTGTGGGCCTGGGTGTGTCGGAGGCAGCAGCTCTGGGACTCACAGACAGCTGGGAGCAGAGATGGGGTGAGGAGGGGCCGTTTGAGCAGTTACTTTCCTGTCTATCCCCAGCACTTTCTCCAAGTTCTCTATCATCACCTGGAGTCTTCAGCTCAGGAGCTTGTCGTGGCTGAGCCCGGGGCAGACCTAGAGCACTGATTCCAGTCACAGGAGAAAGTCCCCCCTCGACTGGACATAGAGGGGGCATTAGTGATGGTCTATCCCATAAAATAAAATAAATAAAAAAAGAACAAGTTAAAAATCACTTAGAAAAGTTAGATGCCTGCAAGTCACCAGGGCCTGATGAAATGCATCCTAGAATACTCAAGGAGCTAATAGAGGAGGTATCTGAGCCTCTAGCTATTATCTTTGGAAAATCATGGGAGACGGGAGAGATTCCAGAAGACTGGAAAAGGGCAAATATAGTGCCCATCTATAAAAAGGGAAATAAAAACAACCCAGGAAACTACAGACCAGTTAGTTTAACTTCTGTGCCAGGGAAGATAATGGAGCAAGTAATTAAGGAAATCATCTGCAAACACTTGGAAGGTGGTAAGGTGATAGGGAACAGCCAGCATGGATTTGTAAAGAACAAATCATGTCAAACCAATCTGATAGCTTTCTTCGATAGGATAACGAGTCTTGTGGATAAGGGAGAAGCTGTGGATGTGGTATACCTAGACTTTAGTAAGGCATTTGATACGGTCTCGCATGATATTCTTATCGACAAACTAGGCAAATACAATTTAGATGGGGCTACTATAAGGTGGGTGCATAACTGGCTGGATAACCGTACTCAGAGAGTTGTTATTAATGGTTCCCAATCCTGCTGGAAAGGCATAACGAGCGGGGTTCCGCAGGGGTCTGTTTTGGGACCGGCTCTGTTCAATATCTTCATTAACGACTTAGATATTGGCATAGAAAGTACGCTTATTAAGTTTGCGGATGATACCAAACTGGGAGGGATTGCAACTGCTTTGGAGGACAGGGTCATAATTCAAAATGATCTGGACAAATTGGAGAAATGGTCTGAGTTAAACAGGATGAAGTTTAACAAAGACAAATGCAAAGTGCTCCACTTAGGAAGAAAAAATCAGTTTCACACATACAGAATGGGAAGAGACTGTCTAGGAAGGAGTACGGCAGAAAGGGATCTAGGGGTTATAGTGGACCACAAGCTAAATATGAGTCAACAGTGTGATGCTGTTGCAAAAAAAGCAAACGTGATTCTGGGATGTATTAACAGGTGTGTTGTGAGCAAGACAGGAGAAGTCATTCTTCCGCTCTACTCTGCTCTGGTTAGGCCTCAGCTGGAGTATTGTGTCCAGTTCTGGGCACCGCATTTCAAGAAAGATGTGGAGAAATTGGAAAGGGTCCAGAGAAGAGCAACAAGAATGATTAAAGGTCTTGAGAACATGACCTATGAAGCAAGGCTGAAAGAATTGGGTTTGTTTAGTTTGGAAAAGAGAAGACTGAGAGGGGACATGATAGCAGTTTTCAGGTATCTAAAAGGGTGTCATAAGGAGGAGGGAGAAAACTTGTTCACCTTAGCCTCTGAGGATAGAACAAGAAGCAATGGGCTTAAACTGCAGCAAGGGAGGTCTAGGTTGGACATTAGGAAAAAGTTCCTAACTGTCAGGGTGGTTAAACACTGGAATAAATTGCCTAGGGAGGTTGTGGAATCTCCATCTCTGGAGATATTTAAGAGTAGGTTAGATATATGTCTATCAGGGATGGTCTAGACAGTATTTGGTCCTGCCATGCGGGCAGGGGACTGGACTCGATGACCTCTCGAGGTCCCTTCCAGTCCTAGAATCTATGAATCTATGAATCTATGAATCCCAGCATAGACCCCGCTGGGCAGCAGCAGCTGCTCAGCCTGGGCTCCCAGATCACAACAGAGGCAGCAGCATCTACCCCAGGAAGCCCAGCTAGCTCTAGGGTTGCAGTATCCTGAGCACAAAGAGAGACTGACACCGGCCTCCTCTGCCTTAGCAATTACCAGAGCCCTCTGGCTCCCCACCTGTCGCTGTCCCACCCCCAATCTCTCACACTCACTGCAAACAATGGGAGTTGGCAGCCAGCTTTCCTCTGCCAATGCAGGGAATCGCAGCCAGCCCAGCTGGGAGCAACCTGGGGCATCCCCCTGCCCCTGCAGACAGGCTGCACCGGGAGCAGCACTTCCTGGGGAGGGGGGCAGGTGTCACCTTCTCTCCACGTGGGGCACTGCCTAGGAGCAAGGCTCTGGGTCCCAGTAAGGGGGAGTGGGACAGGCTGGGGTCTCTGCACTGGGAGAGTCTCTCAGGGAGTAGTGGGAATGTTCCTCCCCCGCCTGCAGCCAGGGCTCTGGGGTCCTCAGCGGCAGCAGCCGAGGCCCTGGAGTCTCCCAAAAAAGGTGGGTTGCACCGCAACAGAGACACTGCAGGCGCGACTGCAATTCACTCCTGCTGTCAGGCTGAGTGACCCCGGGGATTGCTCCACCCAGCACCTCCTGGGTCCTAGCAAGATGGATAGCACTGGGTCTGGCCTGTGTCTGTCTGTTATTGTTATTATTTATTTTATTGTCACTCCTAGGTAGGGTTACCATAAATCCGTATTTTCTGGACATGTCTGGCTTTTTGGTTCTTAAATCGCCGTCTGGGAGGAATTTTTAAATATCTAAAAACGTCCAGGATTTTGCCATTATTATTTTTCCCCAAAGAAGAGTTGATCATTCAAGAAAGAGAGTGAATGTTGATCATTCGAGAAAGAAAGTGAATGTTGCTCACTCGAGAGAGTGCCCGCTTTTCCCCCCTAGCTCCCAGTGCTTGCGCCGCGAAACAGCTCAGGGGAGGAGACGGGTCCAGGGCGGGGATTTGGGAAAGGGGTCTAATGGGGCAGGGAGGGGGCGGAGTTGGGGCGGGGACTTTGGGGAAGGGGTTGGAATGGGGGCAGGGAAGGGGCGGGGAAGGGGTGGAGTTGGGGCGGGGCGGGGGACACGAGCACTCACCGGCGCTGGGGAAAGTTGGCACCTAGCCCTATTGTTCCAGACAGGTATGATCATTTTTCCATAGTGGCGATAGTGCAACATCGACAATTTCAGTGTCTTTTCTGAGTTTGTACCGTGCACGGTAGTGTTTCCTCAAGAGCTCTTTATTTGATATTTTATTTCACTACCCCCAAACACAATGCCAAAATGAAAGTGTAAATTCACTGCAGAACTAAAGACGAAATTCCCATGTTTTCGAAGTGGTAGAAAAGAATGGGAAGCTGAGTGCTTGGTATGTAGACCTGGTACTTACGTCTCTGTGAAAAATAAAGGCGCTAATGATTTACACACTCATATGGACTCAGACAAGTACAAAAAAGCAGTTTGGGGAGAGAGCTCATCAACAAAATTGACAGATTATTTTGTAAAACCAGGCAGCAAATCAGAGGACGCTGTTACTGCAGCAGAGGGTGCTTTTGCATTTCACACCGTTAAGCATCATAATAGCGGTAAGTCAATGGATTGCACATCTGTCTTGTTGAAGAAGACATTCCCTGATTCTGAAGTAGCATGGAAATTTTCAAGTGCTAGAACCAAGACAGAAGCAATTATCTCTGTGCTTGCACCGCATTCTGTTGATGTTGTTCTGAAAATGTTTGAAGAAAATGACATAGCTTACTGTAGAGTTGCTGCAGATGGAAGCAATCATAGTTCAGTGAAAATATTTCCAGTAATTATTCAGTATTTCAACTGGAAGAATGGCGGTTTGCAGTCAAAATTGATTGAGGTCCAGAACACACCTAATGAGACTGCCGACACAATTGCTCATTACATAAAAGAAATGCTTGAAAAAAATGGTTTGTTCGAGAAGTGTATTGCATTTACAGGTGTAAGCAGAGTCAGGATGAGCTCTACCCTGACATCTGGTGGTGAATTATGGCGAGTGTGGAAAAGAACTCCAGGGGCTGATCTTGTTTGCATAGGCACACCCACTCACCTGGCATGAAACACAGCAACTGAAAGTGGTTACTTTGGCTGGTGTGGGATCCCCAGTTTCTCTATTATTGGGGCAGGAGGAATAAAGTTTTGTTACCCTGATTCTGTGAATCAAGGCCAGTGGAACTGTTGTATGACAGAAGGACTGAGTGAGTCCTTCACCATTACCTAAGTAGCACTTGCTTGACAAGGGGCATGGGTTACAAAACCCAGTGAATTGAGAGAGGACGGGGACAGGTATTTGTACCTGATGGTATGGGCCCCCTCTGAGGGTTTGAAACACCAATTGCACCGCCTCCTCTCTCCACGGTTGAATATCAGAGCGAACTTTGATTCCCTTAGAAGTCTAGTTACAGGCTGCTGAGCTGAATTCACTTTGGGCCAATGGTGCACCAGCACTGGGGCTCCCCTACTATGAGCTGAAATCACTAAGAGCTGAAATCACAAAAGAGCTGATGTTATTAAGAGCTGAGATCACTGAGGCTGTGTTAACTAGTGGGGGAGCCTGAAGCTATATTGCTCAGCAGCTGGCGGAGCAATTTGTGGGGATGACTGGAGGAGCAGCGAGCGGCGTGGAGCCTTGCAGGGCCAGTTGGAGTGGCCCAAGGAACGGCGAGTGGAGCTGTTTGCGGGGACGGCTGGAACGGCTCACAGGTCGGTGAGCGGAGTGGAGCGGAGCAGCTTGAAGAGCGGAGCAGTTCGTGGGATGGCAGGAAAGTGGACTGGCTGTGGTAAAGGCTGTGGCGGAACCCCCACGGAGAAACAGACGGCTGGCCAGCCTCGGATCACTTAAGGTGCCCCTTAACACCCTGCGTGCCCCCCCGCCTTTACTCTGGGGCTGCACTGACCAGGGACAGAGACTTTGGGGGTTGTTGGACTTTTGGGACTTTGGGTGGTTGCTGGACCCAAGAGACTTTGGGGACTCTGGGTGATTTTTGGGTTGCTGGATTCTAGAACCAAAGGGAAAGGACACAGCCCAATTTGCTGGGGTGGGTTTTGCTCAGGGTTTGTGTTATGAATCCTGTTTGTGGTGTTTTTCCAATTTTATGCTGATGTCGTTTACCTCATGTTATTAAACATTTTCTGCTACACTCAGACTCCGTGCTTGCGAGAGGGGAAGTATTGCCTCTTAGAGGTACCCAGGGGGGTGGTATGTAATTGTCCCAGGTCACTGGGTGGGGGCTCGAGCCGGTTTTGCATTGTGTTATTGAAACGGAACCCCTAGATACAGAACCCGGCCCTGGTTGCTGCCAACTTAGATGGGCAGAAGGGTTACACAGGTGACAACTGCAATACAATGTTTGGAGGACTCCGGCGTGATGAAGATGGAAAGAATGTGTTTACAAACTTAAAAAAGTTGTTGCAGAAGAGAACATTAATTGGTGTGGGTTGCCCAGCACACATTTTGAACAGCTGTGTTCACCATGCAGCAGAAAGAATGAACGTTGACACTGAGAACATTATTTTTAAAATTTACCAGTACTTTCATATCTACACTGTCCGAACTGAGTGGCTGAAGGAGTACTGTGAGTTTGTTGATGTTGAATACAGAAAGCTGTTTTCTCATAGCAAGACACTATGGCTGTCATTATTTCCAGGCATTACAAGGCTGATACAGATGTTTTCGGCATTGAAGTCATTCTTTCTGTCACAGGACAAACCACCCACAGTGCTTGAGACATTTTTTGAGTATGAATTAAGTGAGATTTACCTCTGGCACTCATGAGTGTATTCCAAACTTACATCCAAGAAATCAAAAGGGAAAGCAATTCTGTTGTGGAAGTGCTGAAAAGTCTGAACTCGGTTCACACTATCCTTCTTGAACACAAGACTTGTACTTTATGTCCCTGAAAGTTAAGGGACTACTGGCACAAAAGTGCATGGAAGGAATTGATGAAGAGTGTGACAAATTCTGTGCTGAAGTAGATAATATGTACAGCAGATGCTTAGAATATTTGGAGAAGTGGCTTAGACCCCTGGAAGACTTCTCTTGTTTCAGGTGGATTACCCTGAGTGAGACACCGAATTGGAGTGATGTGGAACCTTGTATCAAGTACCTGATCGATAAGGGGGTGAAAATTGATGACGTGAAGTGTTTTGATCAGGTCAGCAACTTGAAGAAGTTTACAGAAAGTTGCAACAGTGATGAAGAGTTCAGTAATTATTTGCTAGCACACCAGAAGTGGACCAAATATTTTGAGAAATCCAAAAACACTGAGTGTCATTCAGAACTGTTAAAGATTGCCCAATTCTTCTTTGCTATTCCTTCTCACAATGCAAATGTAGAGCGAATTTTTTCACTGATGCAAAGCCAGTGGACAAAGGAAAGGAACAACTTGAATGTTGAGTCGCTGAAAGGAATTCTACTTGTACAGTACAACTTCAGACAAACTTCTTGCAAAGACTTTCATGCCTTCTTAAAGAGCAATCAACCACTGCTGAGAAAAATGCGATCTACAGAAAAGTATGTGTGGCCACATGAGGAGAAAGAAAACTGAAGAACTGGTGAAAGGAAAGGATTCACTACATATAAAGAAGTACAGTAAACTTTAAATAATTAAACTTCACTTTTGAGGCCATATCACTTTTTCTTATATATACTCAATATAGATGACATGTAGCGCACAGCATATATAACAGTATAATAACACATTAATACAACGCGAGTTGGTAGATACTGGTGCAAATACACACACACCCCTCCCCATGGAGTGTCCTCTTTTTTGAATGTTCAAATATGATAACCCTACCCCCAGGCCCACCAACGGGTGTTTGTGTGTCTGTGTGTAAAGGGGTCAATTGCCCAGGGACCCAGTGATTTAAAAGGGCCCCAGCAGATGGGAGAGAGATGTATTTTTTAAATAAAAATGTAGATAAAAAAAGTTAACTAGATCAAGCAACACCACAACTTACACATAGTGGGTTCTAATGTGTTATCCATAGGATAAAAAGTAGCATCATCAACCTCAGCCATCCCTTTCTAGGTGGCCATTGACTGTTCTGCCCTGGGGCCCAGAATTGCTGTTGGCAGGCTTGGATTCCCCCAGCATGTTCTGTCTGTGTAATAGTGTCTGATTTTGCACAGTCTAGTTTGGCAGCTTTGAAAAGTTGTGAAGTTGTTTGAGTGAATAATGTTACTGGCTATCCTATGAGACATGCGGTGTTGGGTAACTCAGTCAAGCTGCCAGTCATTTCCCTTTTTATATTTTTATTGTGTTTTCAGTTTCTTTCTTTATGAAAATTAATCAAATAAATAAATAAAAAGGATTACACTGCAGCCACCTGCCCCAGACCCTCCCTCTCCAGGGAACCACATTCCCCTAGGAACAGGCAGCTCCTCTCAGCATTAAGGAGGCATTATGCATAGAATGCACTCTGTCAATGGGGGGACAGAGAGGAGACATCCCGCTTGGACATCTATAGAGACTTGGGACATGGAGGTGATGGGTTCCTGGTCCTACAGATGCTGCCCGGAACCCAGAGAGGCAGGGGACATTTTTCCCAGTGAGCAACACTGTCTGATTCACTCTGAAGAGATTGATCCAGGGAGCAGTTTGTAAGATGTGGTCCCTTTTTCCCACAGCATGTTCACTGTCTGCTAGCCCTGGGCTGAGCTGCAAGGTCTGCTTCCTTAGTTCGGGCCATGGAGTTATCAGTGCTATGTCACCAGGTTCCTCTGGTTATTTGTAGGGTCAAATTAACTCATCACTGGGCTGTAGGGAAAAAACCCTCCAGTTCTCCCTCCGTTTCCCCACAGGGCTACCTGCTGCGTCTCACCCTGCCAGTGTAACTTTGCCTGCACAATTTGCCTCTGGTACCAGTTATTAAAATCTGTGTATCCTCTCCTTTGCTGCCCTGTCACAATTTGCTGCTTTTGCCTTTCCCCATCCTACAGTCCAAGGGCAGTAAGTTGTGATGGATGGAGGCATTCCCACCACAATTTGCTGCCTCTCACCTTTCCCCATCCTCTACCTTTCCCTATCTCCTAGTCCAGAGGTAGAAAGTTGTGATGGATATGGGGTATTGTAGCCTATAGGGCTAGCCTGCTTGCTTGCCTAAATATCTTTTCTTATGGGTTTCTTATTTTCTTATGGGTTTGACTATTTATTTTATTATAATAGATTTATAGATTTAATTAGAGTATTTTTGGCTGTAACACAAGGGAACTACAGGCCACATCCTGTGTGTTGAGCTAAGGCAAAGTTAATGTACATATGTTTGGGACCTTTCACCTAGATAGGTGGTGATGAGCTAAAGTATAAGGTCCATATATGGTTGTGACCTTTAACATAGATACATAAAGAATGCATTGAAGCAGGGTGGTATATGGGGGGCTACCTAAGTGCATACCCTCTTTAAACTTAACAGGTACACCACAACTTGGAACTTGCAAATAACTGAAATAACCGGGTAGGACAGAAATAACAAATGTGAGAATGAGCTAATGTCATTAATATGTATGTATATGTCATCAATACATATAAACATACCAGTCTATGGAGTAAGTGTACCCTAACATTTCTGTGGGTGAGAAAACTAAGTTTGTACATAGAAGGAGGGCTACCTTCTACCATGCCAAAGAAGCTTCTTTGTTCTTAGTTTATTACCCTTTGGTTTATTAGTTTATTAGTCTGTTAGTTCTGAATTGTAAGTTTTAAGTCAGTTAGTTCAGTAAAACTCTAAGTTAGCTTCTTCAGTCTTCTATAGCTCTCAGCTCTCTAGCTTCTCCTAAGCTCTGCACTTCCCACTCAAGAATTGAGGAACTAGGACCTGAACTCTCTTAGCATGCCAGAGGCAAGGCTGGTTCTTTGTCTCTTATCACCAGGTTATCAAGGAAGGCTCTGAGTATATTAATCAAAAGCTTTATAGTGCATAATATCACACGTATCTCTAGAACAATATTATTGCCTTTGTAACTCTGATTATTTTACCATTTAATTACTGTTTGATTACTATTCCATTTATCTCAATAAAAGTCTTTAAGGCTACCTTTGTCTCAATGTGAGTGTCCTTGTCGTACATCCCAAGGGTCCTGGCAACTCTGTGTAGCCTGATTCTGGGACAAGAACCTTATTATCTTCTGATCAGATCAACTGGCGAGCCTATAACTCATATTATCTAACTAATAATATTAACCTCCTAAAATCAGGCAACAGTATGCCTGTCACAATTTGCTACCACTACCTTTACCCATCAATACAGTATTGCCAATTTTGGGAGATCAAAAATCATGAGTCCGACCCCCAAAAATCATGAGAATGGCCCAAAAAACTTAACATTTTAATAAAATATTATATTGTGTTTTTAGGTCAGTCTCTTGATGCTTGAACTCCCCCTGCCTGACCTCAGGGTGTGTGCATGTGACAATTAATGTCTCCCACATACTGGGTAAGGTGATTTTGGCCCCTGCTTCAGGAGCTCTTGGCCCCACATCTGCCCATCTACTGCCAAGCAATTAATCCTGTCCCCCATCAGTTCTGTTCCCACTCAATTCACCCCCCCAGTTCAATCCCCCATCCCCCATCACCACCCCATCGAACCCCACCACACTCAATGCATCCTCCCAGCACTCATCACATCTGCTCAGAACCCACCATCAATACCGTTCCCTCACCCGACTCACTTCAGACCCCCTGCAACCTCCAGCTTCATCTCTGCTCCTTAGGGTTCTTCAGCATCCCCAGGGTGGGGGGCTGCAGTAGGGTCCCCTCTTCCACTTCCCAGGCTGGCAGGGGAGCAACCGCCTGGGGCTCACAGCTGGAGCCCTGCCTTGCCCACGGCAGCTGACAGGATTTCTAAGCCTCACTTTTAGAACTCTCAAATGTCAGGATTTTTTTTTCAGTTGATTCAATTGCTTATTTGATGGTTGGCCCCTCTGCCCCCTTCTTTCTGTCTCAACTGAAGTTCTCTCTTCCCCCCACTTGTTACCTTGGTACCTTTGTTTACCTGATATGTGTGTGAATTCTCAGTGTCTTTCCAAGTATTGTGGCAGTAACTGCCCGGTGAAGAAAGCACATTTCTTTGTTTAGTGTGGGTCACTCCTGTTTGACTGGAAACCCATTTTAAGAATGTGCCACAGGTGAAAAAAAATCCTGACATTTGAGAGTTCTATCATAAGATCCTCTGTGAGGCTTAATTTAACTTAGAAATCGTGAGTCTGGTGATCAGTTCAGGAGAGTTGGCATGTATGCTCTGCCCGGTCTGGATTGCACCCCAGGATGTGACAGAGCCTTAACTGAAGAGGGATTTTATCTTTCACAGGAAATCTAAATATTATTATTTCTGAGTCTGCAGGTCACAACTCAGCCCAGACAAGGCTCCAGAGAAGCCCCAGAAAATTGATTTCAAACTTTTAAAGGTTCCAACATCACAAACAGAGAAGGAAAAGGAAGAATTTGTGGCACAGAGAAAATGTAACTAGTGCCACATACAATTTGTTTGAGGAAGTCAGGGTGTTTTGCCCAGACTAATTAAGACAGAGCAGAGAGGGTGACGCAGAGAGAGGGGAGAGTGTTTGTTTTCCTCCCACTGCCCTCTACCAATCAGGGTGGGTTTCAGTGGCAGAGGACCTCCCTGAGAGCGGATTTGACCAATCGGGGGGGAAGGGAGTTCCAAGGCGGGGTGACCCGCCCAGAAGAGGGTCGTGTGACCCCTCTAAGAGCTCCCCCATTACCCTCTTCCAATCAGAGCGCAGCATCACCCCCAGAAGTCCCAGCGCCGCATGGAAGAGGCCATTTCATTCCAAGAACGCATGTTTTAGAAATCATGGAAGGCTGAGAGGAAACATGGACTCCTTCTCCACCCCCGTGAGAACTTCAGGCTTTGTTTTAGCTCTGAGGGCCTTCGACCACCCGTGGAGGAAGCGCTACATCAGTGACAGTTCTGAGGAGGAGGGAGCGCCATGGGGAGCCCTTTGGCCCGGCCGTTGATGGATATGCCGGAACCCAACCCCAAAACCCAAGCACTTGTGAGGAAGACCACCCCTATGGAGGAAGGTGACCATGGCTCATGGGAGTCACCAGTGGACAAGGTGAATGGAAGAGAAGTCACTGAGGTAAATGAACAATTAAGAAGTGAGGGTCAAGGATGGGGTGTAATGGGGTTAGGAACTGACCCGTGGTTGCGTAAATCTGAAAACAAGCAGTGGGGGCTTACAGTTGTTTCTTTTCTGAAAATCTTTCGACAGCTCAATGATGCCTTTCTAGAGGATCCGGAGACCCTGGACAGCATTGCATCAGACAATGAAGATGAACTGGGCACATCTTGTTTTTTGCTCAACGCCGGTACAAATTGTTGACAAGGACACCAAGGATGACGGTTATATGGATTTAAGGAAGAGGCTTGGCATGGAACTGAGACAGTGCCACGCTGTGAGTGTTAAAAAGTCATGTATTCTATTGTACGTATTGCTGTTTATGCTGTCCTTAATCATTGCCTTAGGGAAAAGCTTTTTGAAGATTGTGAGGGCTGTGTCATAGACACGCCAGCCCAACAGCACTATGACTGACTGAGTTGGACTTCAGAGGATATAAACTGCAAGCTTCGGGACCTGTGCACTGACCTGTTTGTAAAGCTTATTAAACACTGTTATTGACATAGATTATGCTTTGCAATGTCTGTGCCTAACCCAAGAAAATTTAGCACAAGGGGTGACCTTGGTAAATGCTGTGCAATTCGGTCAAGACCCTGGCAATATTTTAAAGGAAATGACCAAACCGGAAGATGCCTGCTTACAGCGTTATATTGACCGTCTGGTCCGCACAGAAAGTTACAGAACCCTGCTTAAGAAAAAGACTATTTGTAAGAAATCTAAAAGGATTAAGTTAGAGAATGGTGAGGGGACAAACATGTGATATAAAACTTGGTAGCTGTAAATAAAAATATCGATTGAAAAGAACTTTGTGACTATCTGTTTCTGTTAGAAGATCTGTGTGGCCCTTAAGTGAGATAAAAGTTTTGATGGAGCATCTTGGTTTGTTTTCAAGGGCTGTATGTCTTTTAAATTAAAAAAAAAAAAAAGTTCATAAGAAACTAGCTCTTGTGTCTTTCTGTAAAAGAGACCCATTTACAGCATATCAGCTGAAATGCGTGTAATAGAATCTTGTGGGGAACCCCCCCCCAAAATGTGTTTAAAATAAAAGTCCCCCCCCCAAAAAAGGCTTCTATATAAAACAGGGATGTTTGAGACATGTGTTTGACTACAATAGAGCTGACTCACCCTGTTGAGCTGATGGTTTAACCACACCCCCACTGAATAGCCAGGGTGACTCTATTGAGTCTGTAGGTCTAGATGTGATTACCCACCCTTGTTTCCATCAGGGTTAAACGTATTAGTGATCAGTAATTAAGTTTGATGGGTGAACACCCACAGTAAGGGAGGTGGGTAGGTGAGGATGGTGAGCTCTGATTAATATTAAATGAAATATAACCCCAGGAGTTCATAGATGCTATTGGACAGTTTTAATATAACCTAGGAGTTGGTTAACGCTATGGGTCACTCTTTCTAGCAACTCAAAATCATTAAAATAATATATTTACAAAAATAAACAAGGATCTAACCCAAAACTGAAATGTTTCAAGGGTTCACAAACCTCCACCATACTTTTATAGAACAAGCCTTTGCTGTACAAACATTTAAAGCTATGGGTATTTGTAGGGTGTTTACTGTGGTTGTGATACATCCATTTTATTTCAAAACAACCCAAAACTTTAAAGCTTAAGCCGCTGATGGATATGCTAGAATCCAACCCAGAAACCCAACTGCTCGTGAGGAAGATCACCTCTTTGGAGGAAGGCGACCCCAGCTCATGGGAGTCACCGGTGGACAAGGTGAATGGAAAAGACCCAAATACACATGGTTCTGGGTTTGTGAATATGTGTTTTCCCTCACATTCACAACCCCTAAAGCGCATGCTCCAGGTTTGTGAATGTGTGTGTTTTCCCTCACACAGTTTTCTCAGGGATTGGTGTGCTGCTGACCGCTGAGGAACTGGAGTTGTGTTTGCGTGGCTGCTTTTTACCAGAGTCTTTTGTTTTGTCCTTGGGCTTGACATATACGAGCTTTGGACTGCCCTGATGCTTCGTCTGCGCTCTTGTGCTGTTTTGCATTGGCGCTGTTGTTGTTAAAGATCTCAGAGCAGATTTCTGGTTCTTTGGTGGTCCCTTCCATGGAGACTAGGAGGACACCTGGGCCAGGCCCCAACTTCAACTCTAGACACCTGTCCCCACTGCCTGTCTTCCACCAGCCCCTGGGCTAGGCTCCCCAACTTACTTGGAGCTGTTCTCTGAAGAATGAATGTCCCTGAACCTGGTAACTCTCCCCTCCCGAAAGCGCTGGGTTCTGGGGGAATCAAACATTAAGGGACCAGGAGGTATGATATTGGACAGGGAACTGGGGGAATGAATGGCTGGGGCTGGTAGAAATGGGAATAAGAGGGAGGTGGGTACTAGGGCTATCAGCTGTTTGAGGATAGACTAATAGACTTTAAGGTCAGAAGGGACCATTATGATCATCTAGTCTGACCTCCTGCACAACGCAGGCCACAGAATCTCACCCACCCACTCCTGTAACAAACCCCTAACCTATGCCTGAGTTATTGAAGTCCTCAAATCATGGTTTAAAGACCTCAAGGTGCAGAGAATCCTCCAGCAAGTGACCCGTGCCCCACGCTGCAGAGGAAGGCGAAAAACCTCCAGGGCCTCTGCCAATCTGCCTTGGAGGAAAATTCCTTCCCGACCCCAAATATGGCGATCAGTTAAACCCTGAGCATGTGGGCAAGACTCACCAGCCAGCACCCAGGAAAAAATTCTCTGTAGTAACTCAGATCCCACCCCATCTAACATCCCATTACAGACCATTGGGCATATTTACCTGCTAATAATCAGAGAGCCTAATTTTGGCAATTAATTGATATCCCATCATACGATCCCCTCCATAAACTTATCAAGCTTAGGCTTGAAGCCAGATATGTCTTTTGCCTCCACTACTCCCCTTGGAAGGCTGTTCCAGAACTTCACGCCTCTAATGGTTAGAAACCTTCGTCTAATTTCAAGTCTAAACTTCCTAATGTCCAGTTTATATCCATTTGTTCTTGTGTCCACATTGGTACTAAGGTTAAATAATTCCTCTCCCTCCCTGATATTTATCCCTCTGATATATTTATAAAGAGCAATCATATCTCCCCTCAGCCTTCTTTTGCTTAGGCTAAACAAGCCAAGCTCTTTGAGTCTCCTTTCATAAGACAGGTTTTCCATTCCTCGAATCATCCTAGTAGCCCTTCTTTGTACCTGTTCCAGTTTGAATTCATCCTTCTTAAACATGGGAGACCAGAACTGCACACAATATTCCAGATGAGGTCTCACCAGTGCCTTGTATAACAGTACTAACACCTCCTTATCTTTACTGGAAATACCTTGCCTGATGCATCCCAAGACCGCATTAGCTTTTTTAACGGCCATATCACATTGGCGGCTCATAGTCATCCTGTGATCAACCAATACTCCGAGGTCCTTCTCCTCCTCTGTTACTTCCAACTGATGTGACCCCAATTTATAACCAAAATTCTTGTTATTAATCCCTAAATGCATGACCTTGCACTTTTCACTATTAAATTTCATCCTATTACTATTACTCCAGTTTACAAGGTCATCCAGATCTTCCTGTATGATATCCCGGTCCTTCTCTGTATTAGCAATACCGCCCAGCTTTGTGTCATCCGCAAACTTTATTAGCACATTCCCACTTTTTGTGCCAAGATCAGTAATAAAAAGATTAAATAAGATTGGTCCCAAAACCGATCCCTGAGGAACTCCACTAGTAACCTCCTTCCAGCCTGACAGTTCACCTTTCAGTATGACCCGTTGTAGTCTCCCCTTTATCCACCTTTCAATTTTCATATTGATTCCCATCTTTTCCAATTTAGCTAATAATTCCCCATGTGGAACCATATCAAATGCCTTACTGAAATCGAGGTAAATTAGATCCACTGCTTTTCCTTTGTCTAAAAAATCTGTTACTTTCTCAAAGAAGGAGATCAGGTTGGTTTGGCACGATCTACCTTTTGTAAAACCAAGTTGTATTTTGTCCCAATTACCATTGACCTCAATGTCCTTGACTACTTTCTCCTTCAACATTTTTTCCAAGACCTTGCATACTACAGATGTCAAACTAACAGGCCTATAGTTACTCGGATCACTTTTTTCCCCTTTCTTAAAAATAGGAACTATGTTAGCAATTCTCCAGTCATACAGTACAATCCCTGAGTTTACACTTTCATTAAAAATTCTTGCTAATGGGCTTGCAATTTCATGTGCCAGTTCCTTTAATATACTTGGATGAAGATTATCTGGGCCCCCCGATTTAGTCCCATTAAGCTGTTCGAGTTTGGCTTCTACCTCGGATGTGGTAATATCCACCTCCATATCCTCATTTGTCATCCTACCATTATCCCTAAGCTCCTCATTAGCCTCATTAAAGACTGAGACAAAGTATTTGTTTAGATATTGGGCCATGCCTAGATTATCCTTAACCTCCACTCCATCCTCAGTGTTTAGCGGTCCCACTTCTTCTTTCTTTGTTTTCTTCTTATTTATATGGCTATAGAACCTTTTACTATTGGTTTTAATTCCCTTTGCAAGGTCCAACTCTACATGGCTTTTGGCCTTTCTCACTTTATCCCTATATGTTCTAACCTCAATAAGGTAGCTTTCTTTGCTAATCCCACCCATCTTCCACTCCTTGTAGGCTTTCTGCTTTTTCTTAATCACCTCTCTGAGATGCTTGCTCATCCAGCTTGGTTTACAACTCCTGCCTATGAATTTTTTCCCCTTTCTTGGGATGCAGGCTTCTGATAGTTTCTGCAACTTTAACTTGAAGTAATTCCAGGCCTCCTCTGCCTTTAGATCCACAAGTTCTTCAGTCCAATCCACTTCCCTAACTAATTTCCTTAATTCTTTAAAGTTAGCCCTTTTAAAATCAAAAACCCTAGTCCCAGATCTATTTTTATTGATCCTTCCATCTAGTTTGAACTGAATTAGCTCATGATCATTCGAACCAAGGTTGTCCCCTACAACCATTTCTTCTATGAGGTCCTCACTGCTCACCAAAACCAAATCTAAAATGGCATCCCCTCTTGTTGGTTCTTCAACTACTTGATGAAGGAATCCATCAGCTATCGCATCCAGGAAAATCTGAGCCCTATTATTATTACTAGCACTTGTCCTCCAGTCTATAACTGGGAAGTTAAAGTCCCCCCTTATCACATAATTCCCATTAGTATTTACTTCATTAAAAACATTAAAAAGGTCTCCATCCATATCTAAATCAGATCCCGGCGGTCTATAGCACACCCCAAGCACTATCTCAGGGGAGGATCTAGTAGCTTTCTTCCCCAATGTGATTTTTGCCCAGACAGACTCTGTCTTATCCATTCCATCCCTTCTTATTTCTTTACAGTCTACCTCATCATTGATCTACAATGCTACTCCACCACCTTTGCCTTTATTTCTGTCTTTCCTAAACAGCACATAGCCTTCAATACCCGTACTCCAGTCATGACTACTATTCCACCATGTTTCTGTTATCCCTATAATATCTGGTTTCACTTCCTGCACCAGTAGCTCTAGTTCCTCCATTTTGTTACCTAGGCTCCTCGCATTAGTGTAGAAACATCCTAATTTTTGACGTTTGGCTTCACTGACATTCTTTACCCGATTAGGAACAGACATTCTACTGCCAGTATCACCTATTAGACTGGTATCTACACAACCCTTCCTCCTTACGTCCATTCTCATACCCACGGCTGTATCCTTTCTTACTTTGTTTTCTTCCTTCTCAATGTTAAGTTCCAGCGTGGAGATTACTTGGACATCTCCCAACCATCTCCCCCAAAGTCCTAGTTTAAAGCTCTCTTAATCAGTTGTGCCAGCCTCCATCCTAGAAGTCTATTCCCCTCCTTACTCAGGTTTAGTCCATCCCAAGAGAACAGTCCTCTGTCCATGAATGCTTCCCAGTGGCCATACATCCCAAAGCCCTCCTTATAGCACCACTGCCTGAGCCATCTGTTGATCACCATAATCTTGTCACACCTTTGTTGCCCTTCTCTAGGAACAGGCAGAATGCCACTGAAGATCACCTGAGCCTCGATTTCCTTAAGCGTCTTCCCCAGCTTGGCATAGTCTCCCTTGATACGTTCCAGCGAGAATCTAGCAGTATCATTTGTTCCCACATGAAGGACAATCAGCGGATTCTTTCCCGCTCCCGTTAGGATCCTTTTCAGCCTCAGGTCCACATCCCGTATCTTAGCACCCGGCAGACAGCACACCCTTCTGTTCTCCGGATCAGCTCTAGTTACAGGCCTGTCTATTCTTCTCAGTAAGGAGTCCCCAATCATGTAGACCTGCCTTTTTCTGGTAAAGATGCGATTCTCCGGTCTATCCCCTGCTCCCTCTGGCTGCAAGTCCTCTTGATTTCTATTGTCCCTTGCAATCCTCCGCAATCCATCCCGTATCCTCCTGGGGCTCATATTTGGTGTTGTTATCTCCATTGACTCTTCCCCTCTTCCTACAGGACTAGCTGCTCTTCTCTTCTTCCTTGCCCTCTCACCTTCAGCGATCACCTGCTGTGCCCCTTTTTCATTTTCCAACTCCGCAAACCTGTTCCTGAGCTCTATTTCTCCTTCACTAGCCCGTCTCTTCCTCTGCCTGGTTCTCTTAGTCACATGCTTCCATTGTCCACTTTCCTCACCCAGCAGTCTCCCCTCAGAATTCTTTGGTCCTGTTTCCATCTGCAAGTCTGAGCTTTTTCCTTCAGCCTCCTCATGTCTTTGCTCCATCATCTGCTCGAATCCCCTTCTAAACTCGACCAGAGTTTCCACCTGCATCTCCAATTCTCGGATCTTTTCTTCCATCAGTTCTATCAGGCGGCACTTCATGCAGACGAAACTCTTTTCAGATACCCCCTCCAGGATCATGTACATGCCGCAGCTTCCACATCCAGTCATCCTCATTGTGTCTTCCACTGCTGCCTCTGTATCGGTCATAGCCTTGCCACCTAAAACCTGTTAGTCCGGGAAACACAAACCAAAACCACCACCACCCACAGGAAAGAAAAAAACCACACAACAGGCACCAAAACACACCACCACCCCCTCCCTTCACTAGCCTGTCTATTCCTCTGCCTGCCTCTCTTAGTCTCCTCCAACAGAACTCCCACTGAAACTCCCCTGTTTACAGCTGTTTGCTGGCTCCTGTGCCGCTGCAGCTGTCAATGCCGCTGCCTGACTGGCTGGCTACCTTTATAGGACCCCTAAGCAGAGAAGCCCCGCCCCCAATCAGGGCTCAGCTTCTCTCCCAGCACACTGCCCCTACCAGCCTCCACACATATAAAACTACAAAATACAATACACAAAATACAAAAACCTTCTCCAACAGAACTCCCACTGAAACTCCCCTGTTTACAGCTCTGTTTGCTGGCTCCTGTGCCGCTGCAGCTGTCTATCATAGAATAAGAAAAGCGAGAGAGCACAGGGGAGTTCATGACCCTTATCATTCACCCCCTCTGCCCTTCCTCATCCCTCTGCATTCCAAAAGCACCAATGGTGAGAGGAACTGATTTCCAGAGGGCCTAGAGGTCTGGGGATCCACCTCTGCTTCGGCAGCAGACTAGGTTTGTGCAGACTAGAAAACGTGGTCGGGCTTAGCTAGCACATTTCCCTCTGACCTTGACTGAACCCCCACCCCTTTCCCTGGTCTAGACTGATCCTTTGCATCTCATTGAGACAGATCCCATTAGCAGAGTGAATAGTAGAGTTGCCAAGTTTCCCCTTTGGGATAGATTGTCTCGTTCCTGATTATTCTCCTGTGGCTCTGGGTTGTGCTGAAGAGCATTTATTGTCTCTGCCCTTTCTCTCTTATAAATCATCAGCAGAAAACTGGAGATTTAGGTGAAAATTGGAAAATTACAAAGGGAAATATAGGACACATGGGGCCCCAGCCATCTGGTCAGTAGAACCATCAGCTTCAGCCAGGCCTACAATTCTCTAGACATCAACAACCTGTTTGATGGCAGCCACTGAAGTCTGGGTCAATACAGGGATTTTGGTGTTGCAATGCCTGACTTTTAGGCATCTAGAAAATCACTGGAAAAAACATGGGATCCCTAATGCCTGAGTTAGTCACCTTGGCTCCCTATGCAATGCATGGGGAGAGAGACACACCTAGGAATGGGATCCACAAAAGCCAGCAGACTAGGCAGGGAGCCACCTAAGAGAGATGCTGAGGAGAGGGAGATGTCCTAATCCCCGCCCCTCTCGTGGCGATAAGCCTCTCCCTGTAGCCTGGTTTAGGCGCCTCTCTCTGACTGTGAATGCACAGCTGGGAACCCCTTTGCTGGAGTCCAGTGGCTTAGGTGCCCACACTCTTTTCTGGAGAGAATGAGTTGGCAGGTCCCTAGCTCCACCTGCATGGGGGAGGGGGGTGATTTCTCCCTTAACGTTTTAGCCCAGGGGTGAGGGCAGCCATGCTATGTGTGGGACCCAGGGTCAATCCCCCCTGCTGCCCAATGGGAAGAAAGGATTTGAACAGGGGATTCCCACAGGTCTGAGGAGAGCGCTCTAACTAACGGGACATGGGATCTTCTGGTGTGGAACCCCCTCAGTCTCTTCTGCTGAACCTGTCACACTTTGGGTAAGGTGATATCTGACCCGAAGAAGAGCTCTGTGTAGCTCAAACGCTTGTGTCTCTCACCAACAGAAGTTGGTCCAATAAAAGCTATAACCTCACTCCCCTTGTCTCTCTAATCTCCTGGGACAGACACGGCTACAGAGACACTGCACGATCATTGGGTGAGTCATTAAAGAGTCCTTGGGAACGGGGTCTGGACCCTCCCAGCAGGTGCCCCAACCACTGGACTGCAGAATCAATCTCTCTCTCTGGCCCAGTGAATGTCTGCACCTGGGCTGGGCACCGAGGGGGCTGTAATGAAGATCTCTCCCCAGCACAGACCCTGTTGGGGGAGTAGCAGCTGCTCAGTTCAGCCTCTCAGATCCCAATGGAGGAGGCAGCAGCTTCTGACCCAGGACGGAAAACAGAGACAGATCGAGCACAGTCTCCTCTCTGAAGCAGCAACCAGGCCCCTCTGGACACAACAGCTACTGAATCAACTCCGCACACACCCCTCCCAACCAGACCCCTACCCTGGAGGGTCAAGTGTAGTCAGGGCTGGATTAAAGAACAGGTACACTAGGTATGTGTCTAGGTCAGTGTATGCTTGAGAGAGGGGCTCAGTTGCCTGCCCCACGGCAGCAGTGGGAAGGCACAGTGCTGGCTGCTCCACTGCCCACTCAGGTTAGGCCCAGACCTACGACATATTTTGGGGGGATGGGCACCAGGCCAAAACTGACTGAGTGGGGCTGCAACCAATGTCACAACGCTACTCACTCAATTTTGGCCGCAGCACCCCACATCTTCACAATGAGGGTGGGGTGGGATGCTGGAGCCACTCCTGAGTGGGCAGAGCACCAGTACCTGAACCAGACCAGCATGAGTTTCAGTGCCAATATCCAGGTTCCAGGCAGGAAGCTGCAGTGAGGGTCTACAGGTGGGATTCAGCCGGGAGAGGGGCAGAGGGGAACCCTGGGTGCGGGTGACATGAGGGGTTTTGCCTAGAACCCAGTGATGGATTAATCTAGCCCTGCCAATCACCAAACGAACCTGGTGGCAAAGCACTGACCAGTGACAACTCCGTGACCTGAGTTAGGGAAGGAGACCTTTCAGCTCTGGCCCAGGGCTACTAGTCAGGGAGCCTGGGGTGGAGACAAGAGACCATCTCTGACACACTGCTCCCTGTGCCCATCTGTTACCAGAGCAAATCACAGTGAGTCAGTGTCACAGAGAAACATGTCACCTGCAGCTCCTGGTCCCGGGCAGCCTCTCTAGGACCATCACCCCCATGTCTCTGTTGATACTGGGGACTCTGGAACAATGCCCAGTCTCCATAGAAGCACCCCTTCTGCCCCCTCCCCGGGATCTGGATGTCTCCTTTCTGCCCATTCACATGGTGGCTTCTATGCACAAAGCCTCTTAATGCTGAGAGAAGCTGCCCATGCCCAGGGGACATGAGGCCCCAGGAGGCAGGGTCTGGGGCAGGTGACTGAAATGGAATCCCTAGGTCGCTAGGACCCAGGAGCAGCTGGGATGTGGGTCTGGGAGCAATCACTGGGGTCACTCAGTCCCAGCAGCAGGAAGTGAATCGCATTCTCTGCAGTGACTCTGGGGCATTGTGGGCAGCCACGCTCCTTGCAAGATCTCCGAGCCCCGGCGGCTGCTGCTGGGGACCCCAGAGCCCTTGAGAGGTAAATCTCCTGCATTAAAATTCCTGGTGCTCCCAGGAGCCTCTCCCAGTGCAGAGACCCCAGCCTAGCCAGGACCCTCCTTCCCAGGCTCCAGTCCCTGCTCCCAGGGAGGGCACACCTTGGAGGGAAGGTAAGAGAGACCCTTCCCCCCCATGGAGCGGTGCCTCCCAGTTCCATTCTGGCTGCAGGGGAAGCATTTGCCTCAGGCTGCTCCCAGCTGAGCTGGCTGCTATTCCTTGCCCTGTGCCCAGGAAAGCTGCCACCAGATCCCACTGTTTGCAGGGCGGATGAAGTGAGCCCGTGCCGTGGTGAGGGCTGGGACAGCAACACCTGGGGGGCAGAGGAGGGTGGGAGCCCGGAGATGGGCAGCTGGACACCTGGGAGCCAAATGCCACTGCTGTGCGTAGGAATTAGGAAATGGAGTTTTTACTGAGCCAGCCCTAGTCAGGTCAGTGAGAAAATTTCTCTCCTGTGTGGAGGAGTCTCTGATGTCCAATGTGGTGTTAGCTCCAACGAAAGCATTTTCCAAGCTAAGGACATCTGAGAGGCTCTTCCCTGGGTGGATCTGCTGATGCTTGATGCTATGTCAGCACCAAATGAAGGTACCCACACATTCAAGCTCTTTCTTCTGTGAATTATCCGATGGGGAACAATGTGTGAGCTCAGATTGAATCTTTTCCTGCAGTTATTGAAGCTACTCCCACAATCCAAGGATTTATGGGTTATCTCCGTGTGGATTGTCTGATGTGAAGCAAGATTTGATCTTTGAATGAAACTTTTTCCACGGTTGAGGCATTTATAGATTCTGTCCTGTGTGAATAATCCAATTTTTGGGAAGGTATGACCTGGGATTGAAGCTTTTCCCATCATCCAAGCATCTACGGGGTTTCTCTGTTGTATGGATTGTCTGATGTCTAATAAGGTGTGATATATAACTGAAAAATTTCCCACAGTGGAGGCATTTTCACAATTTTTCCCCTTTGTGAGTTCTCCCATGCTTAATAAGGCCTGTGCGCTGACTGTAGCTTTTACCACAGTCCAAGCATTTATAGGGTTTCTCCCCTGTGTGGATTCTCTCATGGTTAATAAGGACTGAGCGCCAACTGAAGCTTTTCCCACAATCCAAGCATTTATACGGCCTCTCTCCCGTGTGGATTCTCCCATGGGTAATAAGATGTGAGCTCTGACTGAAGCTTTTCCCACAGTCCAAGCATTTATATGGTCTCTCTCCTGCATGCAGTCTCCAATGACTAATAAGATGTGAGCTCTGACTGAAGCTTTTAACACAGTCCAAGCATTTATAGGGTTTCTCTTCCTTGTGGGTTCTCTGATGTGAAATAAGGGATGATGTTACAGTGAAACTTTTCCCACACTCAAGACATTTATTTGGCCTCTCTTCTGTGTGGATTCTCCCATGTCTAATAAGGACTGAGTGATGACTGAAGCTTTTCCCACAGTCCAAACATTTACAAGGTTTCTCTCCTGTGTGGGTTCTCTGATGTTTAATAAGGGCTGATCTGTCACTGAAACTTTTACCACACTCAAGGCATCCATATGGTCTCTCTCCTGTGTGCGCTCTCTGATGGGTAAGAAGATTTGAGCTCCGATTAAAACTTTTCCCACATTCCAAGCATTTATAGGGTTTCTTTTCCTTCTGATTTGTCTGCTGGGCTGTGGTTTCATTGGGATGCTTGCCTCCTCCCCCACATTCAGTGGATTCATTCACTTTGTTCCTTGGGTGGTTTCCCACCTTCCTCTCTGACCTGTGCCAATTACTCCAGGCTTTTCTCTGTTCCAAGCACTGGGAAAAATTCCCTTCAGCTCTTCTCAAAAACCTCCCCTGAAGTTCCACTTCCTTGGGACCTTCCTGCTGTGGATCCCCCTCCTTGTTCTCACTCATTGTCTCATCACCTGCTGGGGGAGAGAGAGAATCCAGGCAGGAGTCATTGCCTGGGCTGGTACAAAGGACAGAAAGGGGAATAGCAATAACTGCTGTGGAGACTGAGAATTTGGTTTCTGCCTCCACATCCCATCCAAACACTCACAGGGAAGTGAAGTCAGAGAGAAAACTCCTGGCAGCTAACAGGGTGGGTGGGAAGCGATGAGCGATATGTGCCGTGAAGACATGATACCTGCTGACCACAACCTGACCTGGGTGGGATAAGGCAGAACTCAGGGTGCTCACACCACATTTTGGGGATTTTCACCTTTTTCCTTCTTTTTCAAAATAGTTTCTGTGTCAGTGTCACGGACTCCTCACCTGTGCGAGTGCCTATTGGGATCTTCCTTTCCTCGGAGGCCTAGAGCTCCAGGACCCACAGCTCTTCCCTTGCTTTCAGCCGGGTAATCAGGTCAGGTTTGGGACTAGGGAGTCCTGCTCAGGGTTGAAATCAGGCATGATCAGAGTGCACTGAGGATTGGTGGAGTATTTGTCACAAAGGGCACATCTTGAATCTAAACTGACCCAGATGGGAACATGGTCACGGAGCCCCTTTGGGAGAGGCCGATCTCTGGGGGAGGGGGAAATTGTCCCACCCTTACTAGGGGTTTTCAGGATCTGTGGGCTCTGGGGGACTTGCTGAGGCACACACAGCTCTGGTGTTAAACCCCTGCCTATGTCTAAACCTCCAGAGCCCAGACCCCTCCCTACAGCTGCTGCTACTCCCAGGAAGGAAGGTGAACAGAGATCCTGTGTGTGAGTGAGAGAGAATTAATGGAGATAGGATAATACACTGCTCCTGCCCCCGTGACAGCTGGAGGGATGGGAATGAATTAGCATGTCCATTAGATTCATGACTCCCCTATCCTGTTAGAGGGGGTTTGGAGGTGAACGGCTCTCTCACACTTGGACTATGTGACCCACTCCCCTCTAATCTAACTGACCAGTGAAGAACCTGACCAGATTCAAGCAACAGAGGGTCCTGTGGCACCTTTAAGACTAACAGAAGTATTGGGAGCATAAGCTTTCGTGGGTAAGAACCTCACTTCTTCAGATGCAAG
>NW_020664543.1:27947167-27968603 GCF_002925995.2 Terrapene triunguis
TGCTGTTAATAATAACCAGGGGTAGAAGCACCAGGCAGCCTGAGTAGCGTTACTAAGGAAACGACGTTCCAGCCTTCAGCACTTAGCAATACTGGGTAGTGCTGTTGATGTCTGTTGAACCAGCTACCTGCGCAGAGCTGGACAGCACACTGAAACAACACACACAGGGTCAGCACTGCAGAGGTGTAGCCACCGCACAATTTCCCTTAGCCCCCCAAAGCCTCCCTCCCAGTGCAAAGGTCAAAGCAGCCACTGCTCTCCGGCCACTCACCTTTGAAGGCAGAGTGCAGAGAGCGGTGGCTGCTGGAAGTGGGTATAGGGGCTGGTACGTACAACCTACTTCAACCCCCTGCACAGGGGCTGAGGAATACCCGAGGATATGGCAAGGGATCCAGGACTCTCACCCATGTGGCATAGCCTAGCAAGGAGGGGAGCTCTGGGTCTGGCCTTCAATCACAGCTCCAGTTGCTTTTTGCACGGGCCAATCAGTGACCAGCAGACACACATTTAAACACCCTTCCTGGGAGGAAGCCACTCTGACTTGGATGGCTCAAGTGCAATAGGGGGAGGTGGGGAGTTTCCTTGCACACCAATCAGAGACTGGGGAGGTGTGATAGGCAAGTGGGAGCACCAATCAGGCAGTGGAGGGAGGGTCAGTGTATCCCTTTGGAGCAGTTGGCTACACTGAGTCTCTATGAAGGTTGTCAGAGCGGTTCCCCGCCTCCTGCCAGGACATCTTTGAGCTGGGTTTGGCTCCGCTCTCGGGGCCATAGCTAACCGTACCTGCCCTGACAGGTGCTCGGGGGGGAGGGTAAGTTATGGAGGGTCCAAGGGGCTGTGGAAGCTCTGTGAGTCGGGGTGGGGAGGGGTTTGATATGGGCAGGGTACATGTGTAGGGGCTGTAGGCTGGGTGCCTATGGGGGCCCAGGGTTCTGACCTATATGATGGGCTGGGATGTGTGTCTAGGATGTGTTGAGTTCTTTTAGAGGCGACAGGGAGTGGATGGGTTGGCAGAGGGACGTGGGGTGCTGGAGTGCCGCGGGGTATGAATGGAACTGGGGTTCTCGTAGGGAATGGGGGCTACATAGAGGGTGGGTGTGGGGGAGGTAATAGGTCTATTTAGAGCTCTGGGTTCTGGTGGATGTGAATTGGGAGTGTATAGATGTGGCTGGATGTGCCGTGGGGGTGTATGGAGGGCTGGGTCCTGGTGGGTGGTAATGGAGGGGCATGTGTGGATGTTTTTGGATAGGCACAATGTGATTGGGGGGCTTGGGGGCATATTTTGGGGGTCAGACCTGCTCCCTCAGCCCAGGCTGGCTTGTCGCCTCTGCCGCTGCCCTGTCCTCCCCTGGGTGAAGCGTGTGCTCGGCAGCAGGGGTCTCTCCTGTGGATGTGGGGTGTGCACTGGGCCAGGCCCCAAAGGGGCTGGGGTGCCTGGGCTTCTCTCGCTGCACATGGCGCAGGTGGCAGTGGCTCTATGGCTGCTGCTGGGGACTGAAGTGGGCGGCTGCACTGGGACATGGGGGTGATGGGTCCTAGTCCTAGATAAGTGACAAGGGACAAGTTTCTCAGTGACACTGACTCTGTGTGTGATTCACTCTGGTAACAGACAGGTACAGGGAGCAGATTGTCAGAGATGGTCTCTTGTCTCCACACCAGGCTTACTGGCTACTTAATCCTGGGCCAGAGCTCTGCTCCCCTATCTCGGGCCATGTAGCTGTCAGTGCTTTGCCATCAGGTTCCTCTGCTTATTCGTAGGGCCGGATTAACCCATCACTGGGCTGTAGGCAAAACCCCCTCATGTGCCCCCTGCCCCTCTCCTGACTGGCTCCCCCATGTGGGCACTGACAGCAGCTCCCCATGCTGCGCCTGGATGTTGGCAGTGAAATACCAGCTGGTCTGGTTCCAGGGCTGGTGCTCTGCGCACTCTGGATGGGCTTGAATGTCCCACTGTGGTTATGACCAGGGGAAGGAAGGGGAGGCTCTGTGGCCAAAATTGAGCCAGTGGCATTGTGCCATGTGGGTTGCAACACCAAATTTGACCACCCCCCCCGAAATGGGGCACAGGCCTGGGACAAACCTGAATGGCCTGTGGGGCAGCCACATGTGAGATAGGCCAGGGAAAACCTAGTATGAGGAGCATGCTGGGGCTTAGGTATGAAATAGGGATCTGTGCGCCTAGCCTGAGGCAGCTGGGAACATGCCCAGTACCAGATTTGTAGGCACTTGGGGAATTTAAATGACAGAAATTTAGGTACACAGGATCTTTAGACACCTTCAGAGTTAGGCAACAGCTGAATGGGGAGCGGTTGAGGATTGGTGGCATCTAAATGTCAGCTTCAGGTACCTAAAGTGAAAGTAGTAGCTGAGCACCCAAATCTGTTTGTGGCTCTAGCCCCTGGTGCCTAGCCTGCTTTGAGAATCCCACTAGGCCCCTATCTGCATCCTGAGGTGCCTAATTCCTTTAAAAGCCCAGCCTTACGTCATTTTGGAAAAGATACTTTTGAAAAACTTACCCAAAATCTAATGGGTAATCTAATTTAATGATTTAAAAATCAGTTGAATATAATCTGGGCCCACAAGCACTAAAATACCTTAATCAGAATAGTATGGGGCTTTCAATGGTATCTCTACATGGCGGGCTCTGACAGTCGGTGCCATTGTTAATGATTATTGCTAAAGCCAGTAACAGATTGACTTTTCTCAGAAAATGTGTTCTGCACTCTAGGAGTAAGTGCTGTAATTCTGGGCAAGAACAACCTGTTTTTCACACATAACAGAAGGTGAATACTGTACCTGCTTGAAGTGCAGAGCCCTGTTCTCTCAGCATTCGGGAGGTGCTGCCCTCTCCCCTCATCATTCTTCTTGGGGCGTCACTCGTAGCCCTTTAGATTTCCGGGTGACTCCTGCCATTTACAAAACCATTACGTTGGCTGTTCTGCATACTGAGACTGTAAACTCTTTCCCTGAGGAGCTGCCTCCCATGATGTGTATATACAGCACCTAGCACAGTACGGCCTTGGTCTAATGTGTATTACAAATAATCATGGTATTAACTGAGATACAATTATTTTGTAGCCAGACAAGAATGAATTTGGGGAAAGTTGTGGTATGAGGAACAGGTCAAGTATCAACAGAGAGAGACTCCCAAACCTACCAATCTAAACTCCCAGCCCTGCAAAACCTTATTCACATATTTAATTTTACTATTGTCCCCATTGATTTAAATGGGTCTGAGTTAGAATTAGGCAGGTAGAAAGGTTGAGAGACGCGGGGTCTTGGGCTGAAACCCAACACTGAGATTAAAATCACTTTAGCCATATTATATATATAAAATGTGTGAATGTGTGAGTATACCAGCTGCAGTTGAGGCTATGACAAGGCAGAGGTGAGGTTCTATGCGTGACCTCACTGTGCATTTCCATACCAGACCATGTTAGCATTGCTTTTACTGTTAATCTCCACTCTGAATCTGCTGGGTATTTAATGCAAGACAAACTACACTTGGGAGTGTGAGAAACTAAATTCTACTTTATTATTCCAAAGGACAAACAAAGACAGACTCCTTTCCCCACCCCTCAGCCCAGCTCAGCATGGTACTTTACATCCCCAGTCCAGCACATTGCTGCGCCCAAATCCCTGAAGCACAAGCAACCGAGCAACATTTACAAACTGGTAGAAAAGTGCAGAGAATCCAGGAGAGATGCTGGGACCCAGTCACAGAGCAAACACTCTGAGAGGAGGGAATCCAAGAAGCTGAGGTTGGATGGATGCAGTGTGGGGTGAGTGGGGCCAACAGTCTCTGTTGTCCCCATGCAGGACACTGGTAGATGGAGAGGGGATGACCAGCTGGGCTGTCAGGCTCCTCATCTCCCTCTGGCCTCTATAATGGGGGTCAGTCTGGCTTCAAGGCAGGCTCAGACATGTTGGCTTCCCCAGCTTCCTTCTTGTCTCTGCCCAGGCTCGTCCTCTCAGTAATCGGGTGACGCTGTCCCCTCATCATTCCTCTTGGGGCATCATTTGTAGCCCTTTAGATTTCAGGGATGGCTTCACCTAGCACTCGCAGGGCAATTCCTGTCTCTCTCTGGCATTGGTGTTGAAGGGTTAAAATCCATGTGCATTTTATATAACAACCTGGTATATAAATTGTGCCAACTCTTTTCCAGACCCAAAGTCCAAAGTTTGGTTAAGAGACCAGAGGCCTAGCTAATAGTGATCAGCTAAGAGAAAGCTGGGGTAAACAAGATAACATTGCCTTTGCTAAGATATGCTTGGTCAGTAGAAATGCCAGATGTGGAAGCAATAACTGAATAATTATGTTTCATCCAATGTTTCAAATTGAACAAAGGATCCCCGTTCCTATTGTGTTTCTCCTGAAGGAAAAACAGTCTTCCCACAGATCCAACCTTGAGTTTATGAAAATTGGCACGTCACTATAATGATATGGCATCCTTCCACCTCCCTTCCAAGGGACCAATGCCCTGCCTCAAGACATAAAGGAGACAATCTCTATTTCCATATGCTTTCACTGTTTCTTTGCTTTAACGCCTAGGAATGTATCTGTTGGACAATCAAAGGAGTTGCTCCATTTCTATGGACCCCAAATCAGAATTCAACATATATATTTTATACTAATAACATTTGATCAAAGTATTAATTAAATGTTAACTTGCTAACTTGAGACCATGGGCGGAGACATTATGTAACCTTTTAACCATTGGCTACTGTGCTATCTTGTCTTGCTGCAAAACCTATCCCGGGGTGTGGAACTGCCTACCCCGTCACTTTCCCCCGCCCATGGAAAATCTATATATTCCATTGTAATGAATTGATTGACAGTGTCTCTGAGCCTAATAAGCCAGGTGACACTCCGCCAGCGCTGTGTGTAATAAACCCCTATGCTTTGACCTCTACACGGTGTGGATTTATGTCCTTCAGGTGCAGCAAGTTCACAGTTCTTAGCATCAGCTCTCTGGCTCTCAAGAGAAAAGTCTGCAGTTTCCCAGCTCTATTTCCCCACCCTCTCCCCCTCCTGACTGCATCTCACATCTCTGCAGGGATCAGAAAGTAACTCCGTTTCCCGTTCAGTCTCGGCCTCTCCGAGTGTGAATCTAGCACTCCCCCTCAGTGTTTGTGCTGAGAGATAGTGATAATTATTATTATTCAAACACACAAAAATCTCCTGAGAAAGGGTAAAGAAAGGTTAAAATAAAATTAAAAAGGACTCTTCCGGCAAATGATCATTTGTCTCGTAAAGTCCTCAATAAAACTGTGCTACATCCTGTTAAACTAAACTGATATCAAACTATGTGACCAAACAGCCTTCAGAAGAGAGAAAAACCAACACTGAAAGGTGGGCTACAAAACACTTGCAGGTTCATAAAGTGAAATTCCACAAAATCATAACTCCCAAAAGAAGGGAAACAAATGTATCCATTTTCCTCTGAACTGGCTAAACCTGCTGTACTCAGCACCTCCTCATTATTTGGTTGTGTTGTTTACAAAAGTTTCAGCACTGTCCTAATGCAAAAAAGAAACAAAAACAAACTAAAGCTAAAATCTGCCCATCTCCAAATGTTCTGGGCTTGGCTAGAAAAAGCCCAGAAGCCACTTTATCAATAGATGGAAATAGTGATTTAAGCTCAGAAAGCTCAAACAGAGCTTTGGGATTCATTTGAATATCAGCTCCAGGTCTGGGACACTTTCATCTCTAGCCCTCAGGAGTCTGAGTCAGGATCAAAAAAATCAAAGTGTGATTCCAAAGCATGGAGAGTAAAGAACATTGTGGCAAGTGCCACGCTGGGAGGTGGAGGGTAGAATGGGGAGACGATAAACTCTCCAAGGCTCGGACACAGGTTGCTGTGTTGGGGTGGAGCATGACAATGAAGGGGGGAGGGGGGAATCCCTCCAACTCACCCCATCATCCTCAAATAACACAAAACCCAACACCACATTTTCCTAACCCTGCTCCAGGACTTTTAAAATCTATTTAAATCTGGTCTCAAAGGGAGTCAGTGTACAAAAAAATAAATGTTTTTGGCATAACCTGGAGCAATGTGAGACTATGTGGGAATGAGACAATCTCTCCCCAAAGGGGGAACTCAGTGACTCTAACAATCACTCTGCTAATGGGGGGAATCAGAATATATAAGATGGTTGGGGTCAGTCTAGACTAGGAAAAGTGGGGGAGGGTCAGGGGAGATTTGCTAGCTAATCCCAACCACTTTTCCCACCACAGACAGACCCTTGGAAGCTGATGCTGTGCAGGCAGAGGTGGGATCCCGGGGCCTTTACACCTCCCACAAAAGACTGTGTGGAAATCAGTCCCTCTTAGTGGTGCTTTCTGAATGCAGAGGGGGCAGGGAAAAGGGGCAGACGGGGTGAGTGATAAGAGGCAGTACCTCTCTTCCCTGTACTCTCCTCTCTTATCCCATGATCCCTAAAACTTGATTTCCCCAGCACCCTCTGCATCCCACATCCACCAGACCCAACCGTTCAATCCCCCAGTTTCCACCCCATAACCCATCCCTCCTGGTCCCTTCACATTTGATCCCCTGTAATACAGCACCTCAGAGGATTTAGGGAATGAACAATTTGCCAGCCCCAGAAACACTCGCCCTGCATGGACCAGCTCCGGGTAAGTGGGGGAACCTAGCCCAGGGGCAGCTGGAAGATGGGGACAGGTGTCCAGAGTAAATGTGGGTCCTGGCCCAAGTATCCCTTTCCATGGAAGGGGCATCATGTCTGGGAAGGAACTGGAGAGGGTGGAACTCCAGGCAGAGAGAGCTTCTGAAGGAAATTCTCTTCCCCATCCCGCAGCAGGTTAGCAGGAGGCAGGAAGGCCCATCAGTTCAGCAGCCAGGGCTGCAGCAGGGAGGAGGGACTGATCGGGACTTCTCCACCTTTGCCTGGGGTCAGCTTAGACCAAGCAAAGCCTGATCTACTCAGTCACTGATCAACTCAGGGTCAGCTGCTACTGGAACCTGTCCCCAGAGTTGGGCAGATGGATACCTGGGAGCCAAATGCCACTGCTGTGTGTGTGAATTAGGAAATGGAGTTTTTACTATGGCTAGCCCTAGTCAGGGTACAGAAAATTTCTCTCCTCTGTGGAGGAGTCTCTGATGTCCAATGTGGTATTAGCACCAATTGAAGCATTTTCCATGCTAAGGACATGTGAGAGGCTCTTCCCTGTGTGGATTTGCTGATGCTTAATGCCACGCAAGCAACAAATGAAGATTCCCCCACATTTAAGCTCTTTCTTGTGTGAATTGCCTGATGAGGAGTCATGGGTGAGCTCAGACTGTATCTTTTCCTGTAGTTATTGAAGCTTTTCCCACAATCCAAGCATTTATGGGTTCTCTCCATTGTGTGGTTTGTCTGATGTGAAGCAAGGTTTGATCTTTGAATGAAACCTTTTCCACTGTCAAGACATTTATAGATTCTGTCCCATGTGGATTCTCCAATGTTTAGGAAGATATGAACTGGAACTGAAACGTTTCCCATCATCCAAGCATTTATGCGGTTTCTCTCCCGTGTGGATTCTCTGATGTGTAATGAGTTTTGATTTGTCACTGAAGCTTTTCTGACATTCAAGGCATTTATATGGTCTCTCTCCCGTGTGCACTCTCCGATGTTTAATAAGATGGGAGCTATGATTGAAGCTTTTCCCACACTCAAAGCATTTATACGGTCTCTCTCCCGTGTGCACTCTCTGATGAGTAATAAGATGTGAGCTCTGACTGAAGCTCTTCCCACAGTCCAAGCATTTATAGGGTCTCTCCCCAGTGTGGATTCTCCCATGGTTAATAAGGACTGACTGCTGACTGAAGCTTTTCCCACAGTCCAAGCATTTATATGGTCTCTCTCCCGTGTGCAGTCTCTGATGTGTAATAAGATGTGAGCTCCGACTGAAGCTTTTCCCACACTCAAGGCATTTATACGGTCTCTCTCCTGTGTGTACCCTCCGATGGGTAATAAGATGTGAGCTCACACTGAAATTTTTCCCACAGTCCAAGCATTTATAGGGTCTCTCCCCCGTATGGATTCTCCCATGGGTAATAAGGGCTGAGCGCTGACTGTAGCTTTTCCCACACTCAAGGCATTTATAAAGTCTGTCTCCAGTGTGGATTATCTTGTGGTTAATAAGGACTGAGGGATAATGGAAACTTTTCCCACAGTCCAAGCATTTATAGGGCTTCTTTTCCTTGTGACTTGTCTGCTGGGCTGTGGTTTCTTTGGGATCCTTGCCGCCTCCTCCTCCACATTCAATTGATTCATCCACTTTCTTCCTTCGGCAGTTTCCCAGCTTCCTCTCTGACCTGCGCCAATTACTCCAGCCTTTTCTCTGTTCCAAGCACTGGGAAAAATTCCCATCTACTCTTCTCAGAAAGGTCACCTGCAGTTCCACTTGCTCAGGATCTTCCTGCTGTGGATTCCCCTCCTCGTTCTCACTCATTGTCTCATCACCTACTGAAAGAGAGAGAGAATCCAGGCAGGAGTCATTGCCTGGGCTGGCAGAAAGGGGAATTGCAAAAAGGGAAAAAACAACTCAATAACCATTGGAAGAATGAGAAATTGGATTCTGCCTCCACAACCCATCCAAGCACTCACAGGGAAGTGAAGATGAGGAGAAAACTCCTGACAGCAAACAGGGTGGGTGTGAAGCCATGAGCAATATCTGCCATGATGACATGACACCTGCTGACCACAGCCTGACTTGGGTGAGATGAGGCAGAACTGAGGGGGCTCACACCACATTTTATGGATTTTAAACTTTTCCCTTCATTTGCTATATAGTTTCTGTGTCAGTGTCACTGGCTCCTCACCTGTGCGGCTGCCTCTTGGGATCTTCCTTTCCTCGGAGGCTTGGAGATCCGGGACCCACGGCTCTTCCCCTCCTTCCAGCCGAGCAATCAGGTCAGGTTTGGTAATGGGGAGTCCTGCTCAGGGGGTGAATCAGGCATGATCAGAGTGTACTGAAGACTGGGGCAGTATTTCTCACAACGGGCACATCTTGCGTTTAAACTCAACCCATGACTTTCTTGGGGGTTATGGGATGGGAACATGGTCACTGAGTCCCCTTGGGAGAGGCCAATATCTTGGCGGGGGGGAGAGGGGGGAGGTGTCACACACTCACTAGGAGTTTTCAGGATCTCTGTGCTCTGGGGGACTTTCTGAGGCACACATAGCTCTGATGTTAAACCCCTGCCTATGTCTGAACCCACAGAGACCAGAGCCCTCCCCACACATAGTTAATTGCATGAAGGGAGGTGCACAGAGATCTTGTGTGTGAGTGAGTATTAATGCAGATAGCATAATACACTGCTTCTGCCCCCCGTGACAGCTGGAGGGATGGGAATTAATTAGCATGTCCTTTAGGTTCATGACTTCCCTATCCTGTTGGAGGGGGTATGGAGGTGAATGGCTCTCTCACACGTGGACTATGTCACCCATTCCCCTCTAATCTCACTGACCAGGGAAGAACCTGACCAGATTCAGAAATACACGGCCCCTGGACTTCAAATAGCCTAGGGGAAAGAAATCCCTACCCAGCGAGGTCACAGTCTCATAATTCTCCTGCATGACGTCCCTGTAGAGGGCTCTTTGACCGGGATCCAGCAGAGCCCCCTGCCCCTCGGTGAAATACACAGCCACATCCTCGAAGGTCACCGGCATCTGAAACAACAGGTGCTCCCCACTCAGTGTCTGCTGCCCCAGCCACAATCCCACTATTCGTGGGGGAAGAAGCATAAAAATAGGACAGCTCTGGGTGAGCCAGAGGAGCAGAATCCCACCCCCACCCTGCTAAGAGTGGCCAGGAGGCTCCAGGGAACAGAGAGAATGTAAGAGCTCCTTGTCCCTCCCAACAGATGGAGGAGGGCAGTGTCTTCTCATTTACCACACACCTACTAGGCACAGGCTGCTATGGGAAGCAGAGCTCCACGCAGGGAACAGGGACAGGAATCCCAGCACCTTCCCTTTGTATTTCACCACAGTCTCTGGCCAGTGGGTTCAGGCTCCAGCATGAGGGAATGTTCACCCCCCGCCCCGGCACCAATGGGCCTTTTCATAAATCGGCCCTTAGGCTGAGCATGTCCTAGCATGTTTAACATAGCCTGTCTCAGTCCCTGGCTCACTCTGTGTATTTCCTGCCCTTCCCTCCGCTACAACAACCTTCCCCAGCAGCTCCCACAAACATCCCCTACCTGAGTTGGATCCACCACAGCCATTTCCCTTCCCTAGCCCCTAGGTAGATGGGATGATCTGGAGGAAAATGTGGTCCTTATTCTGCAGCCTGTCAGGGTGAAAAGGGCAATTGTGGAGGTTTTTGAATTAGTGTTAGTCCGTTTCACACCCGATTAATAGAATATCAGGGTTAGAAGGGATCTCAGGAGGTCATCTAGTCCAACCCCCTGCTCAAAGCAGGACCAATCCCCAAATTTTTGCCTCAGATCCCTAAATGGCCCCCTCAAGGATTGAACTCACAACCTTGGGTTTAGCAGGCCAATGCTCAAACTGAACTATCCCTCCCCCCAGGGTCTTGCCCTGCAGACAGACACTCTAGACTCTGCCATGCTGGGAAAACCCTCAGTTACCTTATTACAACACAGATCTGACCCCTCCCACTGGGACTAAACACATGAGACATTTTTAAACCCTCCAAGTAACAGAGTCTCTGAGCTAAACTCTAGAAAAGAGCAGAATCAAAGGAGCCACTTTCCCCCAACACTGTCCCCAAGGCAGCACATTCCCCCAGAAGCACGGGGACTAGGCAGAGGCAGGAAATGGCTTTTTCTCTCTCTGCTCCTCAAATTGTCCCAGGAAAGTCAATCTGCCCCGGGGTGCTGCAGGGAATGGAGCTGGGCAGGGCTGGGAGCCGGGAACCTTCCTCCCCACTTATTGCTCCTGCTGCCCCACTCAGTCTCTTCACTCTCCCTTCTGCATGGAAGAGCTGGTTACTGTCCTGCCATTCCTGTGGGTGTTTCCTCTCCAATAGCTACTGCCACTGCTAACAGGGGTGTGAGCCTGGGTGTGCCTGGGGCAGCTGCTCTGGGACTCACAGACACATGGGGAGCAGAGATGGGGTGAGGAGGAGCCGTTTGTGCAGAGTCAGTTTCCTGTCCATCCCCAGCACTTTCTCCAAGTTCTCTATCATCACCTGGAGTCTCCGGCTCAGGAGCTGTTGGCGGCACAGCCCGGGGCTGACCTAGAGCACTGATGACAGTCACAGGAGAAAGTCCCCCCTCAGCTGGGCATAGAGGGGGCGTTAGTGATGGTCTGTCCCAGCACAGATCCCACTGGGCAGCAGCAGTTGCTCAGCCCAGGCTCCCAGTTCACAACAGAGGCAGCAGCATCTACCCCAGAAAGCCCAGCTAGCTCTAGGGTTGCAGTATGCTGAGCACAGAGAGAGATTGACACTGGCCTCCTCTGCCTTAGCAATTACCAGAGCCCTCTGGTGGGGGCAGCTAATGACCGAGCCTCCCTGTGCTGCCCCTGCAGCCCCCAGGGACAGCCAGGCCGATGCTGATCTCATTTGCCCATCTGGACTCCTACTGGAATCGGAAACCCAGTTCAAACCGGTATTTTTTACTTGAACTGGAACCAAACCTGAACCATAATTTTGTTTTACTGACTGAACCTGAACTGAAAAGAAAAAACAACAACAAAATAAATAGAAGTTGGACTCCTTGCCTGCTGTTGCTCTCAGTGACTCTGGTTTGACACAGAATCCTGCACAGCAATGAGAACAGGACCCTGTTCAGTCCTGTCAACCCCAAACATTTAACATTCAGGAATCAGACCCCCAAAATAATGAGATTGTCTTAAGTAATATATTGTGAGCAGGGTGTGGGGGGGACTGGATATTTGCCTTGTAAATTCTGAGCCCTTGGGGTAAGTTCCAGGCTCATCCACGCCCAATGCTTGTTTGACCTTTTCTAGGGGAAAAGATTCCTATCTCTCACCATCCCCTTCCCTTCTCCTACCCTCTGGCTCTCCCTTCCCCAGTCAGTCTCCACTTGCTCTCATATTCTCCCTCCAGCTTCCCCACAGCCCTTCTCCCCACATCCCCCCTTTTCCTTCTCTTTCTCCCCCCACTCTCAGTTTCCCTCTATTCCAGCTCTGTTCCCCTGAGCCCCAGAATTCTCCCCCGGCCCCCTGGTTCCTGGGTATTCCCTCAGCCTCCCTTCAGCAGCCCCACATCCCCTCCCGCATCCCTGTTCACCCCCCTCCTGTCCCCTCACACACACCCCTGTTCACCCCTCAATGCCCTTTGGCTCTCAGAGCCCCCTTCCGGCTCCCACATCCCGCCAGCTCCCGAGATGTTGCTGTCCTAGCCCCAATCCCTCACACGCCCTACAGCCACCTTTTCTCTGCCCAATGCAGGGAATCGCAGCCAGCCCAGCTGGGAGCAACCTGGGGCATCCCCTTGTCCCTGCAGACAGGCTGCAACAGGGAGCAGCGCTCCGTGGGGAGGGGCACGGGGGCAGGTCTCACCTTCTCTCCACGTGGGGCACTGCCTAGGAGCAGGGCTTTGGTTCCCAGTAAGGGTGGTCGGGACAGGCTGGGGTCTCTGCACTGGGAGAGTCTCTCGGGGAGCAGCAGGAATGTTCCTCCCTCGATAGGAAACCTCCCCCGCCTGCAGCCAGAACTCTGGGGTCCCCAGCGGCAGCAGCCGAGGCCCTGCGGTCTTGCAAGGAATGTGGGTTCCACCACAACAGAGTCACTGCAGGGACTGCAATTCACTTCCTGCTGCCAGACTGAGTGACCCCTGGAATCGCTCCGCCCGGCGCCTCCTGGGTCCTAGCGAGATGGATTGCACTGGATGTCTTTTCCCCACAGCATGTTCACTGTCTGCGAGCCCTGGCCTGAGCTGTAAGGGCTGCTCCCTTAGTTCGGGACGGGTCATGGGGTTCTCAGTGCTATGTCACCAGTTTCCTCTGGTTATTTGTAGGGTCAACTTAACCCATCACTGGGCTGTAGGGAAAAAACCTCCAGTTCTCCCCCCTTCCCTTGCAGGGCTACCTGCTGCTCTTCACCCTGCCAGTGTAACTTTGCCTGCACTGTTTGCTAGTAGCTCCTGGTAGGTAATTTCTCCCTTTTGCTGCCCTATCACAATTTGCTGCCTCTGCCTTTCCCCATCCTACAGTCCAAGGGCAGTAAGTTGTGATGGATGGAGGCAGTGATGAGCTGCCAGAATGTTAATAACCGGTTCCCTACTGGCTCTTCGGCAGCACTTCGGCAGCGGGTCTTTCACTCGCTCCGGGTTTTCAGCGGCACTTCGGCGGCGGGTCGTTCAGTGCGAGTGAATGACCCGCCGCCGAAGTGCCGCTGCTGACCTCGTAGGGAACCGGTTATTAAGTGCTGCCTGGTGAGTACAAGCCCGAGATCCCCCAACTTAACTGCCCCCCAGGGCTCCACCCCCTACCCAACTTGCCCTGCTCCCTGTCCCCTGACTGCCCCGACCCCATCCACCACCACCCCAACAGACCCCTGGAACTCCCACGCCTACCCAACCGCCCCCCGTTTCCCATCCCCTGACCGCCCCCCCAGAACCTCTGCCCCCTCCAACCACTCCCTGCCCCTTATCCAACCCTTCCTCCCAGCCCCGGCCTGGCCCCCTTACCATGCTGCTCAGGGCAGCGTGTATGGATGCCGTGCAGCCCACTGGAGCTCGCAGCCCCACCCCCTTACCATGCCGCTCAAAGCGGCAAGAACTGCGGAGCTGCCCAGGAGCAGTCCAGAGCGCTGGCGCCGGGCTCTGCAAGAGGGGGGAAGGCAGGGGAGGGGCCAGGGCAACCTCCCCAGCCGGGAGCTCAGGCGGGCTGGACAGGATGGTTGCCCACCCCTTTAACAACCGGTTCTAAACCGGCTTCTAAATTTAACAACCGGTTCACGCGAACCGGTGTGAACCGGCTCCAACTCACCACTGGATGGAGGCATTCCCACCACAATTTGGTACCTCTCACCTTTCCCCACTTTCTGGTCCAGGGGTAACAAACTGATGGATGGGGTTCATCTATCATAGTTTACCCACCTCTGTGTTTCTCTATCCTTTGGTCCAGGGCTGGTAAATTCTGATGGATGGGGACATTCCCAACACAATGTTCTACGTATCATCTTTCTCCATCCTCTACCTTTCCCTATCTCCTAGTCCAGGGGAAAAAAGTTGTCATGGATATGGGGTATGCCTGTCACAATTTGCTAACCCTATCTTTGTTCATCCCCTTCAGGGGCACTGGAAAAGAGGGGCCAAGGGGCCATGGCCCTCCCACTTTTGAAAGGGGATGGGCCTTGCCTGTCCAGTTTTCACCACGGACCCGGCCTAAGTTCCCTGTAAGCTGCACAGGCATGAGGCCGCGCAGCAACCTATTTAGCGCTATGCAGGTGCTCAAGGAACCCACCCAGGGACCTGCCACGGCCAGGAGAGGGGCGCCCCTCCCCTGGCCCCAACTCTGCTGCGGCCCAGTCCGGGCTGGTCCCAAGCGTGGCCGGAGCAGCCCAGACCCAGCTGCGGACAGGTCACCCAGACCTGCTGGGGCCAGGGGAGGGGCGCCTATCCTGCAGCCCCAACCCCAGAGCTGCTATGGCAGGGAGCAGCACCTTTCCCCCTGCAGCCCAGGTGCTGCTGCTGTGTGGAGAGAGAGCTGGGAGGAGTCCTCTCTCCCCACCGTAGCCCGCGAGCACCCTCCTGCACCCCAAACCCCTCATCCCAGCCCGACCCCAGAGCCCTCACCCCCTGCACCCCAATCCTCTGCCTCAGCACTGAGCCCCTCATCTCTGGCCCCATCCCAGAGCCTGCATCCCCAGCTGGAGCCCTCACACCCCTGCCCCAGCCCTCTTCCCCAGCCCTGAGCCCCTCCCACACTCTGAACACCTCGGCGCCACCCCCAGCACATGAATTTTGTTATGTGCACCAATATGAAGGTGATGTGTCCATGTAAGAAGGGCCTCATGGACTCCCCACTTTAGGAAAAATCCCTCACCCATGCCTGTGATCCAGACCTTTCTTTATCCTCTGATTCAGATGTAGCTCATTGTGATGAATTGGGGTATGCCTATCACAGTTTGGTTCTTTTACCTTTCTCCATGCCTGGTGCAGGGTAACAAATTGTGATTTCACCGTTTTCCTACCTCTGCCTTTCCTCATCTTCAGGGGAGAGATAGTAAATTCTGATGGATGGGGAATTCTCATCACAATTTGGTACCTCTCACCTTTCCCCATCCTTTATCTTTCTCAATTCCTGGCCCAGAGGTCACAAGTCTCTATTTTAAACTTGGACACAAAGGAAGATATTTTTATTATTTGGAAAGGCATTCTACAGTGTTAAACCGCAGGGCTATTGTATGTAACCCCCTGAATGAAGGTGTTGTTATTTCTTTATTAGTGTCTTTCCATTGAAGATTGGGCTGTCAGGAGTAGCTCAGGAATGTGAGTACTGACCTCAGGACTGACCGTCACAAACCAGGGCACAAACTCCAAACTGGTTGTGTGTTCTACAATTCGATTTCACCAACCAAGTATCAAGTGTGAACTCCTCAAGCAGTGTAACAGCTTTACTATGGACTTACAGACAGTCTCCTAAGTCTGTCTTGCCACCCAGGCAAGCCTACCTTTGTGATAGATGGACCCTTATGTCAAAAATCACAATATTCTGGTTTCTCCCAATCCCAAAAGGACCAGTTATTTACCCCAGGTCAATTGCACGTCAGATCTCAAACCAAAGACAACATTTGTAGCCAATCCTATAATAAATTAACTCAGGAATTACTGGCTAAGAGAAGGAAATGTGAGTTATTTCAAAGGTTAAAGCAGGCAAACGTACATACACAAATGAGTTACAATCATAAGTTTCAAAAGTTAATAGAAGCTTCTATGATAAGCAAGCTCTGTACTGTATGTCCTTTAGGACTAGCCCAAGCTGTGGCTCTCTCACTTTGTGCCTAAAACATCTCCCCTCCCTGCCCACCAGCCTCCAAGCAGCATAGAGATGGTTCTGGCCAGACATTGTTATTCCCTGCCCCCAGAGTTCAAACTGATGGCCAGTTGGGCTCCAGCTCCTCTTCATGGGTGTAGGGGGGAAGCAATCAACAGAGTCTTTCATCCACAATGGCTTGTCTGATATCTGTAAACCTTCTTGTGTTGGGCAGGAGATGACACCTCCTGTGATATTTCACACTTGGCAATGCTTCTCTCCTGACTGTGGGGTGTTTCCAGTTTCACAACAAACACTTTTATAGTTACCAAGCAGATACTTAAAGATAGGATGCAGGTGTTATAAGTGAGATTAATGCAGGCAGCAACTGACAAACACTTCATAAAGTCCAAACGCTGAACACATCTCTATAAATCTAATGCCTATTTTAACAACACTAACACACAGGTGAGCCAGAATGGTTCCCAGCCATGCATTTGTCAGTGTTCAGTGAGGCCGAGAGGCCTTGGCATGACCTGGCACCTGGTCTGCCAGCGTCACACAGGCCACACAGTTTGTGTAGTAAATACACATTTAATGCACACAGGACACGGACAATAATGTGAAGCATTGTAAACAGCATTGGAAATACTTATGAATACCTTTTAAACACAAGCTATTAGGCAGAAAATCTCCCATTGTTCCTTATTCAGACTTCCCCCCATTGTCACTGTTACACATGTAACCCTTCTGCCCATCTAGTTGGCAGCAACAAGGGCCGGGTTCTGTATCTAGGGGTTCCGTTTCAATAACACAATGCAAAACCGGCTCGAGCCCCCACCCAGTGACCTGGGACAATTACATACCACCCCCCTGGGTACCTCTAAGAGGCAATACTTCCCCTCTCGCAAGCACGGAGTCTGAGTGTAGCAGAAAATGTTTAATGACATGAGGTACACGACATCAGCATAAAATTGGAAAAACACCACAAACAGGATTCATAACACAAACCCTGAGCAAAACCCACCCCAGCAAATTGGGCTGTGTCCTTTCCCTTTGGTTCTTGAATCCAGCAACCCAAAAATCACCCAGAGTCCCCAAAGTCCAACACCCCCAAAGTCTCTTGGGTCCAGCAACCACCCAAAGTCCCAAAAGTCCAACAACCCCCAAAGTCTCTGTCCCTGATCCGTGCAGCCCCAGAGTAAAAGGGGGGGGCACGCCGGGTGTTAAGGGGCACCTTACGTGATCCGAGGCTGGCCAGCCGTCTGTTTCTCCGTGGGGGTTCCGCCGCAGCCTTTACCACGAGCCAGTCCACTTTCCTGCCATCCCACGAACTGCTCCGCTCTACAAGCTGCTCCGCTCCGCTCCGCTCACCGACCTGTGAGCCGTTCCAGCCGTCCCCGCAAACAGCTCCGCTCGCCGTTCCTTGGGCCACTCCAACCGGCCCCGCAAGTCTCCACGCCGCTCGCTGCTCCTCCAGTCGTCCCCACAAATTGCTCCGTCAGCTGCTGAGCAATATAGCTTCAGGCTCCCCCACTAGTTAACACAGCACTCAGTGATCTCAGCTCTTAATAACATCAGCTCTTTTGTGATTTCAGCTCTTAGCGATTTCAGCTCATAGTATAGTAGGGGAGCCCCAGTGCTGGTGCACCATTGGCCCAAAGTGAATTCAGCTCAGCAGCCTGTAACTAGACTCCTACAGGAATCAAAGTTAGCTCTGACATTCAACAGTGGAGAGAGGAGGCGGTGCAATTGGTGTTTCAAACCCTCAGAGGGGGCCCATACTATCAGGTACAAATACCTGTCCCCATCCTCTCTCAATTCATTGGGTTTTGTAACCCATGCCCCTTGTCAAGCAAGTGCTACTTAGGTAATGGTGAGGGACTCACTCAGTCCTTCTGTCATACAACAGTTCCACTGGCCTTGATTCACAGAATCAGGGTAACAAAACTTTATTCTTCCTGCCCCAATAATAGAGAAACTGGGGATCCCACACCAGCCAAAGTAACCACTTTCAGTTACTGTGTTTCCTGCCAGGCGAGTGGGTGTGCCTATGCAAATAAGATCAGCCCCTGGAGTTCTTTCCCACACTCGCCATAATTCACCACCAGATGTCAGGGTAGAGCTCATCCTGACTCTGCTTACACACATATTAAACACATTTTCAGCACAAAGTTTCTGTACTTTGGCACACACAGCTGAGCCCATTGCCCTCTGCTCTTATTTCAGAAACATTTTCTCCAGCCTTTTCCTCACTGTTAAAATGGAAGTGCCTTGTCCTCACTGTGTTCTTACCTCAGAGTAGCTCCCGCACCTTAGTTACCCCTCTTAGCACAGGGAAAATTCACAAGCTAAAACAAAAGCTAATCTAATGCATTTCTTTGCTATTACTTACTATTTCTGCAATACTAGATGCTTAGTCCAGATATGCTTAAGGAAATGTATTTTTCCTGACTTGGTTCCTTGCTGACTCGAAGAGAACAAAAACAAAGACACAAAAACCTTCCCCCACAGATTTGAAAGTATCTTCTCCCTTTATTGGTCCTTTTGGTCAGGTGCCAACCAGGTTATCTGAGCTTCTTAACTCTTTACAGGTAAAAGAGGAATTAACCCTTTATAGGGTAAAGAGGGATTTTATGCTGTCCTTAGCTGTATGTTTATGACACCACCCAAAATGGTCAAAGGAGGAGGAGGATGGTGGCCACGTTAAAACTTTTAGCCTACTGGTGAGCCCCTAGTATGTGGGAGATCACTTTTCAACTCCTTTCTTCTTCTCTGCCTGATGGGGGAATTGAACCAGGGTCTTCCACTTCCCAGGTGAGTGCACTAACCACTGGGTAAAAAGTTACAAGTGGTGGGGTGACACTATGTTCTCCTCTTGTGACCAGATTCTGAATGTGATCTGATCAAGTACGCAGGCTCTGAGCAAGGCTACAGGACTGGGCCACACAAGCAAGATAAGCATTGACCCACCCATTGTCCTGATTTGTGAGACGCTCTGGGGCTTAGGCTATGGGTATGTCTACACTACGAAATTAGATCGAATTAATAGAAGCCGGTTTTATAGAAATCGGTTGTATACAACCGATTGTGTGTGTCCCCACATAAAATGCTCTAAGTGCTCTAGTCGGCGGACCGCGTCCACAGTACCGAGGCTAGCGTCGACTTCTGGAGCATTGCACTATGGGTAGCTATCCCACAGTTCCCGCAGTCTCCGCCGCCCATTGGAATTCTGGGTTGAGATCCCAATGCCCGAATGATGCAAAACAGTGTCGCGGGGGGTACTGGGTACATGTCGTCAGGCCCCTCCCCCTCCGTCACAGCAACGGCAGACGATAGATTTGCGCCTTTTTACCTGGGTTACCTGTGCTGACAACATACCACGGCAAGCATGGAGCCGCTCAGCTCAGCTCACCGTCACCATATGTCATCTGGGTGCTGGCAGACGTGGGACTGCATTGCTACACAGCAGCAGCAGCTAACTGCCTTTTGGCGGTAGACGGTGCAGCATGACTGGTAGCCTTCATTGGTGATCTGGGTGCTGGCAGCCGTGGGGCTGGCAGCCATAGGGCTGCATTGCACCAGCCCTTGCCTTTTGCCTTTTGGCAGTAGATGGTTTATTACGACTGGTAACCGTCCTTGTCGTACAGCAGTGGCTGTCAATCATGGGCACCTGGGCAGACATGGTCAGTCCAGCAGTGGCTGGAACTCCGTATGTCCCCCAGTCCCCCATTCTGCTGCCTTCACAATGACGATGATGGCTATCAGTCGTAGTATGCCATTTTCTGCCAAGCGCCCTGTTGGCTCATCGCACATTAGCAGAGTCTTCCCTGAGCAGCAGATCGTGCAATAGGCCTGAAGGCTACTGCCAAGCGCCCAGTATTTGCTGCCAAGCACCCAGAAGATGCCGAGGGCTATCAGTCATGCTGCACCGTCGTCTTAAGATGTAAAAAATAGATTTGTTCTGTATTCATTTGCTTCCCCCCTCCCTCCGTCAAATCAACGTCCTGCTAAACCCAGGCTTTTGAGTTCAATCTTTGGGGGGGGCCATTCTGTGTGACAGTTGTTTGTGTTTCTCCCTGATGCACAGCCATCTTTCTTGATTTTAATTCCCTGTACCTGTACGCCATGTCGTCACTCGACCCTCCCTCCCTCCCTCCCTCCTTCCCCTGGTCCGTCACTAGTTTCGCACCTTTTTTCAGACCAGACGCCATAGCTAGCACTGGGATCATGGAGCCCGCTCAGATCACCGCAGCAATTATGAGCACTATGAACACCACGCGCATTGTCCTGGAGTATATGCAGAGCCAGGACATGCCAAAGCAAAACCGGGACCAGCCGAGGAGGCGATTGCAGCGCGGCCACGAGAGTGATGAGGAAATGGACATGGACATAGACCTCTCACAAGGCACAGGCCCCAGCAATGTGGAAATCATGGTGTTCCTGGGGCAGGTTGATGCCATGGAATGCCGATTCTGGGGACCCGGGAAACAAGCACAGACTGGTGGGACCGCATCGTGCTGCAGGTGTGGGACGATTCCCAGTGGCTGCGAAACTTTCGCATGTGTAAGGGCACTTTCATGGAACTTTGTGACTTGCTTTTCCCTGCCCTGAAGCGCCAGAATACCAAGATGAGAGCAGCCCTCACAGTTGAGAAGCGAGTGGCGATAGCCCTGTGGAAGCTTGCAACGCCAGACAGCTACCGGTCAGTCGGGAATCAATTTGGAGTGGGCAAATCTACTGTGGGGGCTGCTGTGATCCAAGTTGCCAGGGCAATGAGAGACCTGGTGATATCAAGGGTAGTGACTCTGGGAAACGTGCAGACTATAGTGGATGGCTTTGCTGCAATGGGATTCCCAAACTGTGGTGGGGCCATAGACGGAACCCATATCCCTATCTTGGCACCAGAGCACCAAGCCACCGAGTACATAAACCGCAAGGGGTACTTTTCAATGCTGCTGCAAGCCCTGGTGGATCACAAGGGACGTTTCACCAACATCAACGAGGGCTGGCCGGGAAGGGTACATGATGCTCGCGTCTTCAGGCAGTCTGCTCTGTTTCGAAAGCTGGAGGAAGGGACTTTCTTCTCGGACCAGAAAATAACCGTTGGGGATGTTGAAATGCCTATCGTGATCCTTGGGGACCCAGCCTACCCCTTAATGCCATGGCTCATGAAGCCCTACACAGGCAGCCTGGACAGGAGTCAGGACCTGTTCAACTACAGGCTGAGCAAGTGCCAAATGGTGGTGGAATGTGCATTTGGGCGTTTAAAAGCCCCAGATCGATGCACCGGGGATCGATGCACCAGGGTCGATTTAACGGGTCTAGTGAAGACCCACCAAATCAACTGCAGATCTCTCTCCAGTCAATCCCGGTACTCTACCCCGAACAAAAAGAGTAAGGTAAGTTGACAGGAGAGTGTCTCCTGTCGACCCAGCATAATGCGGACCCCGCGGTAAGTCGCCCTAAGCTACATCAACTCCAGCTACATTATTCACGTAGCTGGAGTTGCGTAGCTTAAG